>NC_085953.1:13101208-13411329 GCF_963556715.1 Cydia fagiglandana
TGTTTGGATTTATCCCTATCGCTATTTCCCTTTCCCGCGTATGTAACCGAGTTTTGTAACCAGGTACAAAATAAGAAAATTTAGTCTTTTCTCATAACCAGTTACAAACCAGTAAAAATATTTAGAGCCTTAGAAATATTTTAAATAGTTACCATAAGAGAATTTTTGTTTTTGTTTTGTATTTCGCTAAGTTACCTAAAAAGACCTTTAATTCTGAGGTCTAAACCTCTGGCTTTAATTCAATACCCCACATGATTATGTGCCATGCATAGTATGGGATTTCCGCCATCGTTTTTCGAGACAAATTTTCCATCTTTACCTACCACTTAGATGGTTGGTAGACCTCAACTGTGCGTTTATCCAGATTCCTGCTTCGCACAGCTAAACTGGATTGTGGGTACTTTCGCTGTCGCCCGTGGTATTTCCGGACTGATACGACCTTCAAACCTTCAATAAAAAAGTGGAACACAATAGTTATTTGACAGTTTAATGTAAAATTTCAGCTCACAAGTTCTTCTGTACACAGTTACCCCCTTATTCATAAACGTTTACTAAAGTTGATAAGCCGATAATATACGTTTGACCCTTTCCATCATACCAATACGTTGGACAAACGATTATTATCGGCTACGTTTATGAATAAGGGGGTTAGTCAATAAAGTGATTCTATTCTATTCTACATTTTTGTGACATATAGTTCGTTTTTTTTAGCATAGACCAGCGGTGGAACAAAAATGGGTTTTGATAACATTAAAGTTTTTTCTTTTTTGATATGTTATTGTAAGCATGTTAAATAACATTCATGTAAAAAGTTAGAAAATTTTAGGTGGAGCGTTCGGCCATATTTAAATTTTCAATTTTTGCTAAATAACTATGTAAATATAAAATTAAAGTTACAAAAAACTTTAACATATTCAATAACACTTTAATTTATTCACAATATTCGGTTTTTAGAAATCTGGAACAGCTGCTTTCTGGTGAACGTAAAAACAGGAATTATTATGTAAATACAGAATTAGAGTAGCTGATATTGCAAAATTACGATATTATCTATCAACTTAGTATACATGTAAAAAGTTAGAAATGTAGACAATGTGCTTGTCTAGATATTGATTTCTCGTTAAGCAGTATAGCCAATATTGAATTAAAGTTTGTAGAGTTCATATTACACGGCCATTATAAAGATCTTACTTCTCACACAAAAGATTAGAAATATAAAATCACGGCGACACTAAATACTGATACGTAAGTATGCATTCCGAGCTTATATTAAGTTACATTTCAAACGCGCGGCGTTTGCGCGCGCCGCGCTGTGCGCCGTGGCAGGAGGCAGCGATTGACGGTCGCGGGCTAGCGGTTAGCGCGGTGCCCTTAAAAATACGCAAAGCGTTTATAAAATTATTATCAATGGTAAATAGTTATTTTACACAGTACACTAATGGAAACTTACCTTCCCTTATTTATTTCTATATGTACTAGGGATTGCCCGCGGTTTCGTTTACGTAGAATAAGTATAGAAATAATAGATACATTTGAAAATTATTTTAGGTGCATTGTCATACAGATAACTACCCTTGTTAAAGTATTCTTCAAATTAAATACACAGGTGTCATTTCAATATAATTTTGCTTAATTTGGCGCTTTTAGGTTATAAATGACTAGCGACATACATTTTATAAGAGCGATCATCTCCGATAATATTTACTTTATCATAAAATCAATTTCAAACTAACGTTATTCAATATTTATCATTTTAAAGTCAATATTACCAACCAACTGATCCAATTTACCTACGGTAACAACTCAAAATTTGCATCAAATTAAATGCCACTTTTCTTATCCGTTTCGAACAATCAAGAGGGCCTTTACGAGCTGATGTGGTGAAAATTTTATTTAACCTTCGTCCCTTGAAACCTTCACTACGCTCAAGGTTCAACTTTACGAACCACTCGCTCCGCTCGTGGTTCAATTTTAGAATGTTTGAATTTGTGAATGTGCTTCCTGCCTCGCACAGCCAAACTGTGGAATGAACTGTCCGATACGACCTTCAAACCTTCAAAGACCCCCATCTTAAAGGTCGGCAACGTGCTTGCAACCCTTCTGGTGTTGCGGGTGTCCATGGGCGGCGGTAATCGCTAACCACCAGATGATCCGTCTGCTCGTTTGCCTCCTATTTAATAAAAAAAATTGTTTCGCTTGTTTGGGTATCAATATTAGCACGAGCGGTTAATCAACAACTTTTCCCCTTGTAAAACAAATAAATAAGGTAGGTGAGGTGCAGGCATATGAGGCCCGGCGGGTAACAAGGCCCAGCATTCAAAAATAGCAGTTGCTCCCTATTATTCCCAATTATTCTGAATTTGTACTTGTTGCTAAGAAGGCCCACTGTCAGTGAAGGTAAAAAGGTCTAGTCCCGGGCCTTATTGAACGTATGAGATGAAATATTAGATTAAAATATTTTAAGATAATTTTCAATATTTTTAATCTCTTATTAATAAGGTCGATTTGAAGAAACTTCTATGAAATTATGACTTATAAATAACACTTGCACTGTGTGGGCTGTCAAAATTGCTGCAGACTTTTCTTGGTCTAACTCTAATATTTTTTCACTTGCTTTATTGACCTAAAGACGTTTTAAAGAATCAAAAAGTCTAATAACATTGAGGCACTTATACTTTTTAAAGGCAGTAACTAATTACAAGTGACTTTTTTTTGTTAATACATAGGTCGGTGGAATTTCCATGTTTGGCGGTCCTCCGCCTTCTCTTTGACAGCCCGATACGACACGACGTTGATCTTTTCCTTTATTTGATCCATGTACGCTCTCCTTGGTCTTCCCCTCTTCCTGTTTGCTTCAACTTTCCCTTCTATGATATTTTTGATAAATTCGTCGTGTCGTATCAGGTGCCCAAGCATCCTTCCTCTTCTATTGTCTATAGTTCTTAACAAACTCCCCCTCTCTCCTACTACATAGGCCACACTGAATGTTTTGCACTATTGGCCACTGGTAAACATTTAAATTATGAATTGTATATTTAAAAAAAATACAGGCTTTTGATTATGGAATGTGACAAATGTTGGCGACAAATCGATCGTCTTTTGTTTTTAATGGCTTGTCAAAGTAAGTCAGTGCGTTGAACGTGGCTTTAACGCGAAAATATTTTTAGAGCTATGATTTTGTTATGATTTTAAAAGTTCGCTTACTCCGCAAGAGTGTAGTGCTTGCCTTCAAAATGCTTTTGCGATTGAAGCACCACATCTGAGCATCGTGAGGCGTTGGTATGGTGAATTTAGTAGAGACAGTATTATTCTAGGTAATGATTTTCGTGATGGTCGACCGTCCACGGCGATCATTCAAGGAAACGTGGCTACTGTGAGACGACTCATTGAAGAAAACCCACGAATCACCTATGACGAAATTTGAGGACAATTAGGGATAGGTTCAGACAAATACAAAAGATTTTACAAGAATATTTAAAAGTCAGGAAGCCTTGTTGTCTTTGGATTCCTCACGAATTAACTTCAGTCCAAAAACAGGTACTTTTTGACTGGTGCCGAGAAATGCTGCGTAAGTATATGCAAGGAAGTTCAAATGCTGTATATAACATCGTTACAGGAGATGAAACCTGGATTTACTGCTACGATCCGGAAAAAAGGCATTAGTCCAGTCAATGGGTCTTTCGAAGGTGACAGGAGGCCCATACAAGTTCAACAAGCCAAAAGCGTTGCCAAACATTTTGATCGTCTGTTTTTTTTAAACGCGACATTTTTGTACCGTACTTTTAAATAATAAAAGAACGTTAAATACTGAGCAGTACACTACCATTTGTGTGCTCGCAGTCATTGAAAAAGACCGCGAGAGACGACCGAGAAGCCGCATCCTCCTGCGTCATAATAATGCGTCCACCGATACCGCAATAAAGGCAAAAACATTTTTTAATTACGAAAACGTGGAAAATGTCTCTTATACGGATTATAATCCAGACATTGCACCCTGTGACTTCTATCTATTTCCCAAAATTAAGGATTTAATTTGGGGTTTGACATTTAAGACCCCGGATAAGGCAGTTACTACGTTTCATCACCACGTCGAAAAATTGCAGTCAAGTGATTGGGCCTCATGCTTCCAAAAATGGTCCGAGCGAGTGAATATATGTGCATAGAATGTAAAGGGAAACATTTTGAGAAGCAATAAATGTATTATTATGGTTATAAATGGTTTTATTCAAAAGTTACGCAAAACTTTCAGTATGCGTAAAACCTCTTCGTTAGTTTTCTTTTCTTTTACGATAGAATTGCGAAAAATCGATATTTTGCAACAAGTGACGAATTTTAAAACACGGTCAAAGGGAGTGTTTTAACGTGCTTATTATAGCACCGGTGTCGTAATGTAGCACCAGATGTACTGTAAAAATTATGTTAAAAGATAATACTTACTGTTACGAATAAATATTTATACTGTAAAAAAATATCCCACCAAACACATTTTCATGTAAATTTTGTTGCTAAGACGAAACCATAAGACTAGCACTGTCAAAAAGTTGTCAGATCTCTTGTCGAGCGAAGCTTCAAACTCTACAAGCCCTAACTTCACTAACTCTACACCTTAGTCAAAATATGTGGCTTGACTGTTTCGCTACCGCCACATGGGCATAAGGTGAAAAATTTATTAAATTCATTATTTTTAGGGTTCCGTACCTCAAAAGGAAAAATACTGAACCCTTATAGGATCACTCGTGTGTCTGGCTGTCCGTCTGTCACAGCCTATTTGCTCCGCAACTACTGCACCAATAAGTTGAAATTTGGTATACACATGTAAGTCTATAGCCCAAGGACATACATGTAAAGTAAATAATAGAAATTCAAAAAAATATATATATATATCAAATGAACGGGCTCATTGTAAGAATGTCAGATATATTTATTCATAATTTTAAAATAAATAGTTTAGAAGTTATTTAAGAAAATACGCAAAAAATGACCATTCCGCCCCCCCCCCCCCCTTATCTCCGAATCTACTGGGTCTAAAATTATGAAAAAAATACACATATTAGCTCTTTTCCTATAGATGACAGGAAAACCTATTAGAAATGTGCAGTCAAGCGTGAGTCGGACTTAAGTACCTAGTTTTCCGATCCCTACGGGGTTTTTTAAAGACATTTTACTCACTTTTCTCTAAAAAAAAAATATTGTTAAAAATTGTGTAATGTACAGAACCCTTGGAACGCGAGTGCGACTCGCATTTGGGCGGTTTTTGTACTATACTTACATACAATAGTTCTTGTAGAAACGAAACGGCCAAGCCACTCACTTTTGGTGTAGAGCTAGTAAAGTTAGAGGGCTTGTAGAGTTAGAAGCTTAGCAAGAGATCTGATAACTTTTTGACAGTGCGAGCCTTATGGTTTCGTTTGGGCAACATTTTACATCAAAATGTTTTTGATGGGATTTCACTTCTTTTTGTAAGTTGTTTATGACAATCTTCCATCCCCTAATTTAAAGGGTTGGGGGTGAGTTAATATTAAAAATCCTGAAATAAGTATCTGGGGGCATCTGTTACACAATGTACTTCTTACTGATTCCCCATATAAACCCTTCAACCCGTAAGGGTAAACTTTGGGGTTGAAATCTGCCTTCACCCCGTAAGGGTAAACTTTGAGGTTGAAATCTATTCTATATCCTTCCCCATAACAATACCTATCTACATACCAAATTTCAACTAAATCGGTTCAGTGATTATTGATTTCCCATACAAAATTAAACCCCATCTTCATCCCCTTAGGGATAAATTTTTTTTGAATTTATTTGTTGTTTGTGTACTAAAACTATCTTACATACCAAATTTCAGCGTCATAGAGGACTTCAGGAAGTACCCGGTATTGATGATCATCAAGTGAGTGAGTCAGTGACGAAATCGAAGTTTTTAGATATGAATAAAATCTAAAGTATAAGAGCTATGCAATTGATATGCTTAATAAGTCCGAGAACTTTGTTTATCTGGTATAATCCAACCCCAAGTTATGAGGGTTCCAAAAAACGACAAAGCGCTTCGAGAAAAGGTAGATAGTGCCCTTGCGCTTTTCTCGTCTTGGCGGGGGCACTGCCGTGCCCCCAGATGTTAAAGGATGAGACTACTGTAACTAATAAAGGTTTATGTTTAGTTACCTACTATTTTCGCGTAAAATAGACAATTTTTATATCTTTAGTTATTAAGACCCAAAATAATTATTTTCACTTATTATAAATAAATCCTCCTGTTATGAAGTATCAAATATTGTTATTTGTATATGTATAACTCTTAAGTTAAAAACAATAAAATCTGTTATTACCTACTGTCAAAATGATTATTTTTTGCGGGATTAAGTAATACTCTGGTAGTGTTCAATAAGGCCCATAATAGGACTTTTATAAAAGGTATATTTTCCAAGAGTATCGTAATATTTTTATAACTATTTTGGTATAATGAAGAAACTTAAATAAATGAGAAACCTATTTGAGTGAGTTTTTCATACTTCATGTCCTGTTTATTAAAAAAAAACCATTTTAATTTAAGGTGAGGCATACGTATTCCGTGTGAGCCGTATAGGCATATACGGCCCACACGGAATATACAATAAGGTAAGTGAGGCCACTTACCTTATTGTATATTCAGGATGTATACCGTGTAATATTGAGCAGTTGGTTTATAATATACATATTATGATATTGACGTTGAATAGGACAGGACATGACAATAGGAACCAGAAATAGGTATAGTTGGTCAAACCAATTTGTCAGTAAATAAAAACAAAAAACTATATTCATCCTTTTCTTTTGGGTGCTTGTACTAGTGTAAGTCAAAGATAGTATGATGATTCTCCCTGTCTATGTTTGAAATGAGACAGTCCTTTGACAAACTATGTATAGTTTTATCATTTATCAAACATTACGCAGATACCACAGACTAATAGCCCCTACAATCACATTTGGCAACAAACGCATAGCTCACTACCCCGTACCTCGCTGTAATAGTGCATGGTCTAAAAGGCATTTTTCATTTTTGGCACCATACTTATATAACAAAGCACACAAAACCCTTAATATAAACAACATTAGTAATTTTCTATTAAAAAACAAAATTAAGATTTGGTTAAAATCATTAAGTTATACTGAAGCAGAAGAGCTATTACGATGCGTGTTCTAGTACATACATTCTAAAATAACCAGACACACACGCGCGTAAACACACAGAAACACACACATATTCTAAAAATCAGACACAGAATACTCACACACGCGCGCGTACACACACATCACAGTTTCATCTTTCTTTAAAATTAATTTTAATATTGTTAATATGTCATATAAAATGTCTAACATTGTAACATTACCTACGCTTGTAATTGGGAAGGAACTGGCTCTTGAGACACAGGGAAACCTACTTTGAGAGCCAGGAACCAATGTTATGTAACAACTCAAAGTTGCAATAAAGATTATTTTATTTTATTTTATTTTATTTTATAGTAAAAAATAGTTGTGAATATCTTGTACATTTTTATTACAATATTAGTCAAGATAATGAAATATATCTGGTCAAGCAAATCTTGTCACTAAAAAAAGGCGCGAAATTCAAATTTTCTATGGAACGATATCCCTTCGCGCCTACATTTTTAAATTTGCCGCCTCTTTCTACTGACAAGATCCGATTGACCAGCTGTAGGTATTTTTACTTAATAAGATATTTTAATTTCACGTAATGTCCGCATATAATTTATATATGTGCACGGTAAACAAACAAATGAATGATAAGAAAAGACAGACAGTGTTACTGAGCGGGAGGTGGGGCGAGGGGCGAGGTATAGGTAGGCTATGATAGGCTCTCGAGCGCCGCGCCGGCGACGGACGGACCAGCGCGGCGTATCTATGAATTTCGCGCCTTTTTAACTAGATTTTACTATTACAATGCAAGCTACACACAGAAATTTCTTACTTTCCATATATACGCTGCATATATTATTTTATAGTAATAGACTTATTTTTACAGACTCTAATTCAATATTAGATCTTATAGGACAAAAAACGCATATTAATTCTAAAGCATATATCTTATTCTTCTAGCTTTTTAGCTTGCCTATTAACTTATAAATTTAGATATGTTGTTGTGGATTTATTAAACTTTAATTCAATATCGACAAAATAATAAGCTAATTGTAGTTTGACAAAGAAGCACGTTAAAAAAATTTCTAATAATTTTACATTATAAAGCGTCATACATATTATAAACAATGGAACTTAAACATTGCACTTTAATTCAATATTAAAAAATCATTACTAAAAATATATAAATACCTAATTTATATCTAACGCTCGTTCTAACTTTTCATCATATATAGCATATATGCTTAAAAATATGTCCTATATCAGATAAGTATCACTTTTTCAACTTTAGAATTATCAAAACTTTTCGTGCAAAAATCCGGTCCCACTATTGAGCTACATTAGAAATAAGGTAAACAATCTTGATGTGTCTTTTAATTGAAAAATACATTTTAAAAATAAGTTACGGCAAATATGTAACAAATATGAATCTAATACGATCATTTATATTCTTCTGCTTTCATAAGTAATAGTTACTGATTTTTAAAAAGCGTTTTTCAATTAAAAGACATGTGAAAATCGCTTACCTTCTTGCAAGTTCTTTCTAATGCTAAAAAAAACGAACTATAGTCACCATGCAATAATAAGCAGATATCACAACACTGTCACCGAGCGTGATCGGGCCACGCCACGTTATAAAGCAGATACACGTGAGTGTCCGACGTTGCCGCTCTTACACCATTGTTCGGTAACACGTGTTTCGAACAGGTTGCAAAACTTAAGAGGCGGCGATTTGTACTCTTCATAAGGGCTTAAAGAAATCCGCTAATCAGACTTTGGTGACAAAAACAGTTTAAACCCTATAAATTTTATGGTGTTTAAAAATCAAACTAGGAATTTATAATACATTAGTAATGCTTCCGACTTGCTGCCTCTCTGTACTCCCTGGGAATACTGGAAGAACTCCTGGGTACTAGACAGGTCCTTTATACGGGGTCCCTTTGTTTCCCATAAAGTTTTAAGTCATAATGTATTGTTTGTCATATTATCGTTAGTCATAAAACTGAAACCATTAACTTTTCAGGATTTTCGTAAAGATATTCTATAGATAGGATGGGTTAGGTTAGGTTTGTTTTGTGGCAATCCTGAAAAGTTACGCGTTTCTGAGAAAAACCAATTATGACTAACGAAAATTCGGACAAACAATACATTATGACTTAAAACTATTTGGGAAACAATAGAGACCCCCTTTATACATATATCTAGTGGACATATATGCGTTTTCGTGAAATTTCTCTCTGTATCTACTAACTTATGCGAAATTCTTATAAATTGTCGATCCCATAATCTTGTTCTTCAAATTTAGTTATATTTTTCCTGAAAATTTCTATTTATCCTGAAACTTTAATACATAACAACGTGCAAAAAGCAAAATTACAATCTACCACTCAGTTTGACCCAAATACACAAATTGGCAAAGGTACCAAAGCGCACAACTCTGTGTTTAAAACTCATAAATTCATTTATACACTGAAAGAAAAGTACAACAAAAATACACTTAGAATTACAAAAATAAACTTAATCCGGGGACAAGGAGAGTTAACTAATAGGAACAAATTGACTTTTGCAATTTCTATTAGTTCTTGCAATTTCTATTATCTGTTTGTTGAAATTATATTTGGGATTACTGAGCTGTTTGTAGAAATAAATAAACTTTACAGAAATAGTGAAACGTCCATAATTATTACTAAAACTTCATTTTTTCCCCCAGTACAGAACTGTTTTTTAATTCCTGGTGATGATTTTTCTCTCAGTGTAAAGTAAACAATTATAGCATTTGAGATGTTTGTACAGCTAGGTTACCGGCCAAACCCGATTTTAGACCAAATCAGTTTGACCTAGGCTGAACCAGTTCTGGCCGGTATTATTATAAAACATTAATTAACATTATGCATAATGCTGTTTTACACTCGTATAAATACATTAGAAGTGTTACAACAAAAAATCTATGCGATCATCGATTTTATTGGTTCGGTGCGCGATTTAAAATGTCACATTTTACGTTGTCAGAATTTATTGTTTTATATTTATTTAATAGTGTTGTAATAAATCTTAAACCATTTTTGTCTAGTGACATAATAACAAGTTATTGATAACCGCTTATTCAACCGTAGCGAGTTCTGAACTGCTTTTGTTTCAATCTGTTCTATTTGCGGCCGCCCTCTGGCAGTCCTTGAGTATTTCTGAAGCTCGGTCAATGACCATGAATTTGTATTAAAATATATACAAAAGAATAAGAAACCATGCATTTGTTGCCACACAACAATTAGATGCGAGTTACAAAGTATATAAATATAACATTAACTAGCCATTATTTTATATTCGGGGACAATCTTATTACACAGATCGATCTAGCCCCAAACTAAGCAGAGCTTGAACTGTGGGTACTAGGCGACGATAAACATACTTATATAGATAAATACATACTTATATACATATATAACATCCATAAGTTTGGAACAAATAAATGCTCTTACCAGGGTTCGAACCCGGAACCTGCTTCGTAAAATAGGGTCACTATTTACGCACTAGGTTAGGTTAGAAGGCCGTTGAATTGCTGGTTAGAGTCAGACCAAGAATAGTCTGCAGCGGATTTGATTGCAGCGAAAGTGTTATTTTAAACGTCAAACTTCTATGAAATTATGACGTATAAATGACACTTGCACTGCGTGGGCTATCAAATCCGATGCAGACTTTTTTTGGTCCGACTCTACCTAAGTACGTCGCTGTTATTACATGTCTTCTGTGACTTGTACCATATGCTTAATAATGTGTCCGTTGAGTCTCGCTGACAATTCGCCATTTTGAGCAATAGACGTGGCTGTACACTGTCTATTCTGGTCTATTTGTCGGTACACCATTTTCCATTGACATGAGGTCCAACCATGGTTATAGTCCGTATCTTTAGGGTATTTACATAAAAGTAAACAAACAATTTGTACATTTTCGGGTAGTTATAACATTTATTGGTTAACCAACTAAATACAAAAGCGCCTGGATCAGTCACTGAATTACCTGGATTATAACCGCGAACCGCTGGGTTATTATGGCATTCACCCCCCAAAAAAGGGGGAGGCCTATGTTCAGCAGTGGACGTCTTATGGCTGAGATGATGATGATAACCGCGAAAATCGAAGTTCGCAAATTGCGGGCATTTTTCTCTGTCACTCTAATTATGCCTTCATTGGAGTAAAAGAGAAAGATCCCCGCAATTTGCTAATTTCGGTTTTCGCGGTAGCCCCTCTGATAGCGTTATTCTTAATCACATCAACTTGATTACGAATTTGATCACGAGCTTATCAGATCAGAAATTAAACTATGGAAACGGATTATATCGCATATCGCATATAATATTTTAAAATACATCCCGACATTTAGAACCCTTCACGGTGTTGGCTGGTGGTGACTGAAGCGCACTGAGAAAAAACTTATATTTACTGCTGCCAAAATATGTGCAAAACCAACACACAAAAATAACGAAACAAATTTTAAGGCTTTTTGTTATTTAAAAAGAGTATTTTGGCTGTATTTATGAGGAAAATTAAAATCAATATTATTCACGAAACAATCAGTAGAAATTGTACGGCTCATATTAATTTTATTTTTACGTGACCCTATTTCCTATAGCAATACAATTTTTGACACAAATTATTTTCTTACTTTTATGCAAACATTTCTTTCAATGTAGATCCCATCAGAGAGAGAAGTTCAAGCCCTAATACACCTCCTTGCGGCATTCCCCTAATATTGTGCTAGGTACAGTTTTTTTTTAGCATTAGAAAGAATTTGCAAGAAGGTCAGCGATCTTGACATGTCTTTTAATTGAAAAACGCTTTTTAAAAATCACAAACTATTACTTATGAAAGCAGAAGAATATAAATGATCGTATTAGATTCATAATTCTTACATATTTGCCGTAACTTATTTTTAAAATGTGTTTTTCAATTAAAAGACACATCAAGATTGTTTACGTTATTTCTAATGCTAAAAAAAACGAACTATAAGTTGCTAACCGATGTTTTCTTCTTTTCAGACCCCCCAGACATGCACGCTTAGACCAACCAAAAATGACCAGCCCATTCAGAAGGAAATACACAACCAGCATATTCCTAAACACATAAACACTAGACATTACCAAAAACTCCAGTGAGATAGTGTAATAGTTCCTTTTGAGTGATATTAGTGATAGTGAAGTGCCATTAGTGAATAATTAATAAGTAAATATGAGTTTGTGGTGGTTGGTGGTCGTGCTGGCCGCGGCGAGTGCGGACAGGAGTGCTCTACCCCCGACTTGTGATAGGTGAGTTGTCTTCCTTTCTTTGATTGACTTGAAATTCTCTCAGTTTTAGGCTTTTCTTGAAACATTGGTTACATGGTTAAACGACTGCAGCATGTATGCAGACTATGCGGGTGTGTTTAAGCTACTCATTAGACTTATATTAATGAGATACCAATTGTTTCATCTATACAGACTGCGGACTCGTAACATACGTTATACAGGGACAGTATTTTGTACAGGTTCTATGTGATAAAATCTATAGTTGGGTTCTTCTTCTTGTGTCGATGGTTTTAGACTTTCAGACTGTGCGGGAACAAAAGTTAGCGACATTTATCGCTCTGTCCGTCGCATCACGGAGTTCCTGCTCAGAGCAGGCATGCGGGCATGCACGCTGGGCAAGATCGCATTAGTACTTACATTACATACTTAGGGAGGTTAATTCGCAAATGCTCCAGATCGCAGATGTTTGTGGCCCGAACCGAAGGTGAGGCTTTCCGAATTACCTACCGCCCGTAGTTTGTCTAAAGTTTTACGTCTTGCCTTGGCCAGGAAGTGAGATTTTCTTCTTGCGTAGCGGGAAGAAAATCCCACTTACGGGCCTCTATTAGGGTGACGTAAAATATTTTCCATTATTTGGTGAGTCGTCCCACATGGACATTGGCCGTCTGAACCGCTTAGAGCGCGCCACTTCAGCATGTTGTCCTTGCTGCGTTATAGTTGGGTTATGTAGGTATGTATACGGCTTGCCAGCGTGTTTTGGCCTATCTCACCAACCATTCATGCCCCTGCTGAATCAGATCTATTTATACCGAACCACGTGAAACGTGAGTCCGGTCGGAGTGGCGATCTGGCACTCATTGACCACTTGCAGCCATATCTGGGAATCAACCAATTAATTAAGCGCATTACGATCGATTATGTATTGATTTTTAATACCTAGGGTTGCTAATATAAGAAAAAAAATCATACCCTGACAAAAGTCCGGACATCACCCTAAAAATCCTGACACTTCCGGGGTCAAAATTATTCTCGTTGTCTTGTTTTTTGTCCCCAAAAATGTGACGGAGTGAAGCTATTTGTATGGGGTGAAATTTAGTAATTTTTCTCAAGAGAATTATTTATTTAATTATTTCATCTATAGCTAGAAAGACATGCACTAGCACTCCACTTTTTTATTTATTAATGAGGGCGATAGAGGTGTGGGCAGATAATTTTAGACACCTCATCTATACTTCTGCTGCTGACTGTACTTGTTAGAAGCCGGAAACGTCCCGACCTTGTCGACTCATGCGCAGATTGTAGTGAATGAGTTTTCAGCGGCGATTAAATACAATGCGTATAGATTCCATTCAGCAGTGTTGCCAACTTGGCATAAATGATGCCAGATCTGGCATATTTTCACTCGCTTTGGCACCAAAATTTTCCATTTAGCATCTGGCATATTTTTTAGCATAATTTAGTCTAAGTCAAGTTTGCACCAACTTGGCAGCAACAATATGCGCCATCGCCTTATGTTGTTCATATTTTCATATGAATTTTGACTTATGTGTACGGATGGACGTCAACGGACTATATCAAGTTGGTCAAGCAGATCTTGTCAGTAGAAAAAGGCGGTAAATTTGAAAAAAGTATGTGTTTTACGTCTAATTTCAAGTGATATTTTAGCATTTTTTTAGCATAGGTGTTTCAAAAATCTTTGGCATAATTTTGGCATAATCTAGACATTAGTCTAGCATTTTTTCAAGATCCGAGTTGGCAACACTGCCATTCAGTACAAGTTCCACCTATAGTAATTGTATTAGTGGGTACTGACCAACTAACTTAGGACCTACTTTTTAGGGTTCCGTACCCAAAGGGTAAAAACGGGACCCTATTACTAAGACTCCGCTGTCCGTCCGTGTGTCCGTTTGTCTGTCTCATGAACCGTGATTCCGTGATAGACAGTTGAAATTTTCACAGCTATAACAACAGTATTTAATACTAAACGGGCTAACGCAAAAATGTAGCAATCAAGCCAGCAAGCACTTAAAATTCTCAAAATGCAGCTTTTTGACAATAACCTCCGTAATTAGACTTAAGTACTATCAATATCAATATATCACTCATAAAAACCATCAGATCAGATCATCACATCGCTCTGATCGCTCATGTGAGATTCAAGTGTGTATCAAATGGGATTCACGTGTGGTTCACGTGCCATGCGCGTGCGCCGGTCACTGACATGCACAAAAACAGCGCCAATAAACGGTGTCGTCGGTCAAAAGACAGGCCCGTCTCTACGAACCTTGGGGGATATAACCAAACGGAGACGCCTTGTCTGTACAAAACAGTCTGCCGATTTTTGCGGGGGAGGGGCACGTCAAATGTATACGTAACGTAAAAATAGTCATGTCAAAAAACGTCAGTCCTACAATGTGTATGACCATTGGCCGCCTATTCTCGACACCTGTTAATGGCTACTCCGTTTGGGTATAACCTCTAAGTTACGAACGGATAGGTAACAGTGAAAAAACCTTGGATAGGCCTGGCCGCGTAGCCACGATGCCAATCGTTTACGCTCCGTAGCGATCGAAACGCAACTGTCACTGTCACACTAATATGGAAGAGTGATAGAGAGACATAATGCTTCTCGTTGTCGAAGCGATAGCGATTGTAACCTTGGCTAGGCCGGCTGGCGAGAACACATCGTATGGCAATAAGGCAATGTCACTTAGTAAATTCATAGCTGTTGTTTTTAGGGTTCCGTACCCAAAGGGTAAAACGGGACCCTATTACTAAGACTTCGCTGTCCGTCCGTCAGTCCGTCTGTCTGTCACCAGGCTGTATCTCACGAACCGTGATAGCTAGACAGTTGAAATTTTTACAAATGATGTATTTCTGTTGCCGCTATAACAACAAATACTAAAAACAGAATAAAATAAAGATTTAAGTGGGGCTCCCATACAGCAAACGTGATTTTTGACCAAAGTTAAGCAACGTCGGGCGTGGTCAGTACTTGGATGGGTGACCGTTTTCTTTTTGCATTTTTTCCGTTTTTTTTAGCTTTATGGTACGGAACCCTTCGTGCGCGAGTCCGACTCGCACTTGCCCGGTTTTAATTATTTTTGGAAGGAGGTTTTTTGCCTTGAACGCATTTCTCAATGATATCAGAGATCAAATTGTTCTGAATTTTACTAAATAAAAAACCTATATGAAATACGGATATGGACCGAAATAGAGCGTCGACTGAAAAAGTTCGACCTTCGAACCTTCAATAAAAGAGCGATACTTCCGTCTTAAATGCTGGCAACGTACTTGCAGCCCCTCTGGTGTTGCAGGGAGACGGTAATCGCTTACCAATAGGCGATTTGTCTGCTCTGCCTCCAAAATCATAAATAAATCCGAGTCGGACTCACCCACCGAGGGTTCCGTACTTTTTAGTATTTGTTGTTATAGCAGCAACAGAAATACATCATCTGTGAAAATTTCAACGGTCTAGCTATCATGGTTCATGAGATACAGCCTGGTGACAGACAGACGGACAGTGGAGTCTAGTAATAGTCCCTTACCCTTTGGGTACGGAACCCCAAAAAACCAAAAGATACTTGAAGAAAATGTCATAGGATAGGGACCATCGTTCGACGCGCGAGGTAGGTAAAGGCTCCTCTACACGATGGGCCAGCGCCGGCCACTCCAAGTGACGCAGCCATGCGGTAGAATGAGATAGCAACATCACTTGCTCCCTCTAACGCATAAATGCGTCCCTTGGAGTGGCTGGCGTTGGCCCATCGTGTAGACGAGCCATAAGGTATAGTAACGCGACACGGTAACCGACTCAAGCCATTTTCCTTTATCACGCCGTAAGCCGGCCAGTTCAAACCGGTGCAGGTGTTTAATAGTTTACCCTCACCTGCGCGCTAATCTACGCCCTAACCGCCAGCTAATAAGAACTTATACCGCGTGCAGCGTGTACTCGATAATACGGACAATGTCAAGAGCGCGGAATTATGAGTAACATGACAATTCGCACAGCGTTAAGGGTGACGTTTTGTAAACCTTATTTGCAACTACATAAGGTCTATCAAGAGTCAGTTCAGGGTGTTGCTACCTAGTACGGAGTTTGAAAGAAGAATGCTTTTTAGTAGGAATGCCGGGTGAGTTACTTCCTTTTGCGTTTGGGTAGAACGTGTGTGTAGGAAGTTTCCTGTTCAATAAAGTAGAGTAGCGGATTGTCAATCGATATGCACAGCTGTCAATAACCTTTAATAGCCTATTGCAAATTTCTGAAAGTTCAGATTCGACAGTTTACGATAAAATAAGCATGTAGTATTTATGTAGAAATTGTAGAAGTATGCACAAACAAAATAGTTTTGTCCTGTCGAGACATATTTCCTGGTTTGATTAGAAATTAGAAATATGTACCTATGAAATGAATCGTGGCTAATTAATAAAGATTCGCAATACCTTACCTACCTTACCTTTACCTTTTTAGGGTTCCGTACCCAAAGGGTAAAACGGGACTCTATTACTAAGACTTCGCTGTCCGTCCGTCCGTCCATCCGTCCGTCTGTCTGTCACCAGGCTGTATCTCACGAACCATGATAGCTAGACAGTTGAAATTTTCACAGATGATGTATTTCTGTGGCCGCTATAACAACAAATACATACAGCAAGCGTGATTTTTGACCAAAGTTAAGCAACGTCGGGCGTGGTCAGTACTTGGATGGGTGACCGTTTTCTTTTTGCATTTTTTTCCGTTTTTTTTTGCTTTATGGTACGCGACGGAACCCTTCGTGCGCGAGTCCGACTCGCACTTGCCCGGTTTTTTTTTTGATTACCTTTTAGGTAGGTATTCAAAAAGGAAAACTAATCTATGATTTAATCGTAGCTTTACGCATGGAGTACTTAGTATATGTTATACGCACGTACCTACACCGTATTTGACAACATGACACACACAGCTGTTTAAATTACATTTTACAAAACATAACACCTTGACTGACAACAAAGGAAAAATATACATATATATATTATTTTCTCTTATTTTTCCTTTTTAATTACGGAACCCTAAAAATGGCAATTGAAACATCGGCCATTGAATTATTTGTATAGGTTTTGTGAAGTCAGTTACGCTCCGCCGTGTAGTTGAAATGTGACGTTATTTATGAAAAGGGACCTTATTGTCGATGGCGCTGACGCTTATTAACGATACTCCGATAGAAATACAATGCCGCGCGACCCTGTGCGGCGTAAGCGCCATCGACAATAAGGTCCCTTTTCATAGATAATGCCCCAAATGATCTGTGATTTTATACTTTTTATAGAGTAACCGCTTAAATGAGTCCCCCTTGTCATTATTGCAGTTTTGAATTTGGAACCTTCTTATTCCATTTTGATAGAAAATTCCATTTGGATCAAATCCTTTATAAAGGCCTAAGGGACTCAGGAGGATAAATAGTAGATTGTTAACCAAGGGTGGAAAGTGAACCATTTCACCCGAGATATTTTGGCGCTCGAACGAAGAGAGAGCGCCGATAGTTCGAGGGTGAGATGGTTACTTTTACCCGAGTTAAACACTCTACTTTTCATTTCGACTATGAGGAAAGTTAAACACGAGAAATGTAGGTTTATTATTGGTAAGTATAATTCTTTAGAACAAATTATGAACAGATTTATTAGTAAACCACATAACTTTAAGTCACTCGAATCACTTGAAAATGTAAACGGCGCCAATTTCAGCCATGCGGAAGCTGATATGAGAGCTTATAATATGGCATATATTGCTGTTAGCCGTTGCTCGAAGTAAACATTTAAAAAAAAAATACTTTCCACCCTAGGGTGGGAAATGCAATTTTCCACCCGGTTATCTGCCTATGAAAGGTAAACTTTCCGAACAGGAGAGATGAAAAACATATTTCTTTTCCAGTTTAATATACTGCCATGGGCCGCTGCTGGACACGGTGCAGATGGCCGGCCTCTACAACGACTCCAAGACCTTCGTGGACATGAAGATCAAGGTCTCCGCCAACATCACCATGGAACACTTCCAGGAGATGATGAACAAGTGAGCATCATTATTTTATCAACAAAATCGTCAATTTTTCGAGCCTTTCCGGCCTTCTCTAACTTGCGTCAGCTGGGCTTTTTTATACATGTATATAATATATAGTTCTCATAGTTTTCGATGACGGCGACCCTAAATAAATATCATGGACGTTGTCTGGCGTGAGCTCTTATGTGGCTGGCCAGGCCGAACTTGGTCTTAAATATTCTATTGGGGGTCATCCATTAATTACGTCACACGTTTAGGGGGAGGGAGGGGGTCAAGAAAATGTGACATATTGTGACATGGGGGAGGGGGGAGACACAAACTTTGTGACGTCACTTTAACTTCATCAGTAACCGAAAATTTATTTAAATTATTTAGGTCGCTGTACATTTAAATAAGTTTTTAAAACGAAAATAGTTTTTAATCGTTTAATTTTCTTTCCTAAGCAGTTTTGGGTTATAAAATTACTAATATTTATATCGTCAAACATATTTTGACAAAATATTAATAATACTTAGGTACTTACTTAATTCGATTTGGCGATTTCGTAGAAAAAATGTGACGTCACACTTGGGGGGGAGGGGTTTGCCAAATGTGACCAAGTGTAACAAGGGGGGGGGGGAGGGGTCAAAAAACCTAGAAATTGGTGTGACGTAATTAATGGATGACCCCTTGCACGTGTGACAATAAAGTTGGCCAGCTTGGTTGAGCGTGTACACGTAGGAGGGCTTCTCTCTTTCCGTAATTGGCGTTTTGTGTCTAAGTTTGTGAGGCGCTTATCCTCGAACATACTTGCTATAATTATATGCTTTTTTATACGACGCAAGGCAGATAACTTTTTTTTAAAGTTGTGTACGTTAATTATCAATAGTCGGTATATAGAGCCTGATAAAAAATGCACGTTTACTTCTGTGGATTTTTTTCTAATACTATTATATACTAAGTATAGTTGCAGTTTACCCTTTATATTAAGTACAGACGCAATAAAATTCCAACTAACGGTTGTATTCTTCCAGGACAGGTTCGCGGCCGACAAAAGCGGATATCATGGAGTTTGTTATCCAGAACTTTGATCCTGAGGGCTCGGAGTTCGAGAAGTGGATCCCGCCGGACTGGCATGATGACCCTGGTAAGGATGCTTTGGTATTTGTGACGATATCTATGAAAAGGAACCTTATTGTCGCTCTTACGCCATTATTAACGATGCTCCGATATAAATACAATGCCTCGCGACGCTGAGCGGCGTAAGCGTCATCGACAATAAGGTCCCTTTTCATAGATAATGCCCCATTTGATGATCATTTGAAAAAGTGACCAAACCCACCGGTATTTGAAAAAGTGACTAAGTCCACCGGTGGCCGAGGCCGGAATCAAACCGGCGTCGTTAGAAGCGGTATCATGTCGCATTTTTACCACCTGTCATGCCATGCGTCACTTTCGCACTTACATATTTGTTGGAACGTGACAGGCATGGTGACAAATGATAAAGAGCCGACCATCTTAGCCCTACAGCTTATTATTCGTAGAAATATTGACACCTCAAAAGTTACTCCATCAAAGGCAGAGGACCGCCAAACATGGAAATTGCTCCACCGACAAGAGTCATACTCTTAAATATATGTGACGTTATCTATGAAAAGGGACCTTATTGTCGATGGCGCTTACGCCATTATTAACGAAATATTGCGATAGAAATACAATGCTGTGCGACGTAAGCGCCATCGACAATAAGGTCCCTTTTCATAGATAATGCCCCATATGATGTTGATGATGATAAAAGTTACATTTCCACAATTAAAACCATCGGCATTCACAAACTACCTTTAGCAATGAAACTAGCTTTTATGATATAGGAGGCAGACAAGCAGACGAACCGCTTGATGGTAAGCGAACCGTCTCCCACTGTGTGGTGTACAATCGCACATAGGTATACCTACGTGCAATATTTCATTTTATTATAGTCCTGTATCGGGTAATGAGCAATAATGAGGACGTTCACATTAGGTTTATAGTTCATAGACTGTTGTATATAGTGTTTATCGAAGCGAATATGATAGTTAATTAATTATTTTCTCTCATTGAACTATTATTACTACGTACCTATAGAACCGGCACAGAGAACCGGTATTTGGCGCCATGAGTTGTTGTCCACCAACAACAAATTATTTATTTATTTAGAAATTTAAATCAGGCAACAAGGGAGCGTTCAAGTATTACGTAACGCAATTTTTGAACATTTTTGAAGCGGAGCTTGAATCTCGCGACCTAAATGCGTAAGTACCATGTAATTCACGGCGCTTATGACCTGAGCCCTTACCATGATGTCCTTATTGCTTCCGTTAAGGACCTAAACTGAATAGCTAAAGGGCGGAGCTATATAAGTCGCATAACTCCGTCCCTTAGCAATTCAGTTTGGGCCCTAAACAGAATTGCAAAATGGACATCATGGTAAGGCCCTTGGTTGCGTGGTTCACGCCCCGCTCCCCTCTCATCATCATCATTAACTTAAGAGTTCCTCTCTTGTCGGTATATGGAGTATCTTCCAGCTTTCCCTATCTTACGCCAGCTCTTTAACTGTTTGATACGACACGACCCCTACTTTCTCTTCCCCGCTTGCGAACTATCCGCCCCTCCAGGATAGTTTTAAAGAAGTGGTCGTGTCGTATCAAGTGTCCAATCATTTATCATTGCATTGTTTGGTATGGCTTCTCTACATATGTGAAGTAATAATAACTCTGTTTTCTCTTTTCTTTTATTAGCCTCTTATCGTCGTCAAAGAAAAAACAGTTTTATATTTAGATCTCGGTTATAATTATGAGAATTACAACTGTTTGAATTTTACGATTCATGATGATAGGTATGACTTTGCATTAAGTTCACACTAGGTAAGACCTATATTATTAACTAACGTTTAGGGTTTCGAGTAGTTGGAATCAAATGAGGAAATAATGTGTGCTATATTAAAATTACCAACTTTTCGGATATCAGCAGAGCAGCTATTCGGATAGCGAGGAGCGATGAACTGGTATAATTATTTTAGTGGTGAATTTTTCTCTTGGAAAAATTCCTCGCTAGCAGTGACAATTAGCGATCAATGACAAATACATATCTTCTTCTTCTTCCTCGCGTTAGCCCGGCATTTTGCCACGGCTCATGACAAATACATATATTACATTAATATTTAGAGAAACGCTGAAAAGAAATGCATCGTATTATAACTCGTATCTTTTTTTAAATTATTATCTTAAAAAGTGTAGAGAAGTTTAAAGAATTCTGCATAACAGACAAATCCATGTATCTTAATATCTTTTAGCATTCCTGAAGCTGATCAAAGACCCTCAACTCATGGAGTGGGGGAGAGAGCTGCATCAGCTCTGGCTGCAGCTGGGCCGGAAGATGAAGCAGGACGTCAAGGAGAACCAGGACCTGTACTCCATCATCTACGTGGACCACCCTGTGATAGTGCCTGGTAAGTGAAGATCTTCAACTCAAACTTATTTTGCGTGATTTCTGTATAAATCAAAGTTTTACTATCAATTTAGCGCAAATAAACATTCTAAAGTAGATAGATGCGCACATATTTTTGTAGTAATAGTGTGTAATTACTTAATATAACGCAATTGTTTTTTGTATGGAAAGCGAACCACCTTAACCGTTTCCAGCAGATTTATCTCCACTTCTCTAAGAGACGAACATCACAAAACTTTATGTACAATTTTGGCTATGTAACCCCATAAACAGCCTATTTAGATTATTCGGCGAGCGTGTATGAGGAATGTTATGAATGTGAAGGAAGCGAAAGATGTATGTCAGGATCGTAGCAAGTGGAAATCCGTGGTCTCTGCCTACCCCTCCGGGAAATAGGCGTGAATATATATATGTATGTATGTATGTTAGATTATTAGGGTTAATATTAATTTATTAACATGTTTCCAGGCGGCAGGTTCCGCGAGTTCTACTACTGGGATTCCTACTGGATCATCAAGGGTCTGCTGCTGTCAGAAATGAGATCCACGGCCAGAGGAATGATCTCCAACTTCCTGGACATCGTGGACAGAATCGGGTTCATTCCTAATGGCGGCAGAATATATTATGTTATGAGGTAAGTCTCACTTCCACTTTTGAAATACATATCTGTGCCTCATGGTGCATGAGATGAGAACCACGACAGTAAGAACAGCCTCCAACTTTGTTGAATAATTTTACAGTTTAGACTCACTTGTTTTAAAGTCAATCGCGCGGCATGTTTCGGAGAGCCTAGGTCTCCTTTCTCAAGCACAAACAGTGCGATTGTCGCCCGAGTGATTTAAAACAAGTGAGTCTAAACTAAACCGTAAAATTATTCAATATTAGTATGTCTCACAACAGTCTCCAACTTCACTACACCTTATGAGATAAAGTCCCCCGTCGTGACTGTCTGTCTGTATGTTCGCGATAAACTCAAAAACTACGGATCGGATTTTCATGCGGTTTTCACCTATCAATAGAGTGGTTCTTGAGGAAGGTTTATTATGTGTATAATGAAAGATATATGTATAATTTAGCCCGCGCTAAGCCGGAGCGGGTCGCTAGTTCTAGATAGATGTACTTGTTAAGGTTGACGAAATATAAAGTGAGCCGATCTCTCGTCAACTTTACTTAGAAGGAATGTTTCTTTTCTGAAAATGAATCTTCTCATTTTTAGGGTTCCGTACCCAAAGGGTAAAACGGGACCCTATTACTAAGACTCCGCTGTCCGTCCGTCCGTCCGTCTGTCACCAGGCTGTATCTCACGAACCGTGATAGCTAGACAGTTGAAATTTTCACAGATGATGTATTTCTGTTGCCGCTATAACAACAAATACTATAAAGTACGGAACCCTCGGTGGGCTAGTCCGACTCGCACTTGGTTTTTCATTTTTAACAAGCAGAAACGTCTGCGAACGATGCTATTAAGCTTAGAATTTTAAAAGTGGAAAAATTACTGTCTTGGTTGTGACTTGCACTCCCGGCCTCTGGATCGATACTCCAGCGCTCAGCCATCTGAGCCACCAAGACCTCATCCATAGCCAGCAAACCTTTCCACCATATTAGGGGTGGGTGGGTATTATGAATCTTCTTACTGCAACCTTACTGTTACAGTTGAACTGCTTGATTGTTGTAGATCTCAACCGCCCCTCCTGATCCCGATGGTGCAGCTGGTGATGCAGGACTCGTACGACGAGGAGTTCCTCCGGCAGCACATCCACACCATGGACAAGGAGTTCGACTTCTGGATGTCCAACCACACTGTCGAGGTCGAGCACAAAAACCACAAGTGAGCATTTTATGATCGAAAATATATTTGAAGGTTTTTTTTTTAAAGCCCCACGGTAAGCTCAAGAAGGCTTGTGTTGTGGGTACTCAGACAACGATATATATAATATATAAATACATAGAAAACAACCATGACTCAGGAACAAATATCTGTATCATAATACAAATAAATGCCCTTCCAGGATTCGAACCCGGGACCATCGGCTTCATAGGCAGGGTCACTACCCACTAGGCCAGACCGGTCGTCATGTTTACAAAAACAACATAACTGTTTAGAGCGGTTGCATTTTTTTAAGAACATTGTTAATCGTTTCAGGTGTCAATCAGTGTAGTCAGTTATGTTGTTTTTGTAAACATCCCTTCATTTGTAAAAAACATAAAAATACATGAACGTTACGGCAGATTTTGACGAATAAACGTCTCGATAAACTGACCTGTTTGACTTCTCCTGCAGCAGCAGTAAGGTGTAGCACACACTATAGCCGCAAGTCAAAATCGCTGTTGCTGCTCCAATTTTTGACATTTGAATCAAGAATCAAGGATATTATTCGTGATAAACTTAAAACTAAGATTACATACAAGAGTATAACTAAGAAACTACAAATATTAATAAAATTGGTAAGCGTTAAAGTTTACCACGAAATGGGCTCGCCTCAGCATAATACTGACCCGAAGGTCAGCGCTGATCTTCCGGCGAGACCATTTGTGGGCCACGAACGCAGCCGTACGTATTTGCAGCTATTTTTGACGATTTTTGATCCCGAATTGAACCGATTTGGTGATTTTAAGACAATGCCACTGACTATTTGTTTTATTTTGTTTCAGGTATAAGTTATTACGGTATAATGATATGTCGCAAGGACCGAGGCCGGAGAGCTATAAGGAAGACATCGATGTCGCCAGGTATATTATAATTCTTTATTTATTTTCATTTACGGGTCAAACAATATCAATATAGAGTTGGACCAAGAAAAGTCTGCAACGATTTTGATAGCATACGCAGTGCAAGTGTTATTTATACGTCATAATTTCTTAGAGATTTGACTTTTCTTGGTCTCTCTCTACCTACCACAATATAATCATTTTCAAAATTTACATTAAACTTCTAATTTTGGAGCAAAGTAGGCACATTTTACGGTACTACTGCTGACTACGGCCGGCCCCGTACTACTAGTCAAATCAGTTACTTTTTTAGAACTGTCAAATTTGCTAATATGGAATTGACGATCATAATGTAAATTCATATAGATTAGCGTAAGTATAATTTATACTGTAATTTATCATTATGAAATAAATAAACTAAAAACTAACTAAACTAACTATATGAAACATTACATCGTGACGTCACGGTCAACTCACCTACTTTTTATATTTCTATCAGATTTATTAAATAGAACTTGTGTTTAAAAATAACTCCTATCTGTGTTTTTCTAACAATTATCTGGTGTTTTATTTCATGCATGGTGTAAAATAAATATTCCAGAAACCTGGATAGTCTGGACAAGAAGGAGGAGTTGTACGCGGAGCTAAAGGCGGCTGCTGAGTCTGGCTGGGACTTCTCATCTCGGTGGTTCATCCTCAACGGAACCAATAAAGGTAGAGATTTCACCTTTTTACAAGCTTTTATTTTACCCTTTGACCCGCCAACTGAGGCTCTCGACCAATCCTTACCAGCTTTCGAGCATTTCGGACAAAATTCACGATGATGCGCCGCGCACGATAGGCGTAGCGTTCAAAGGGTTAACTTGCCCTGTTAGTATGTATGTATGTACAGTCGCTATCAGATATATCGGAGCGGTCAAGCCGCTCACAAATATCTGAACACGCCTCTATTGTCAATGCGTTAAAGTGCTTGTTCAGATATTGTGAACACCTTGGCCGCTCATATATATCTGATGGCGACTATATTTTGTTATTGTGGGTCTTCTTGGAAACTAAATTTGACCAACTTCCCGATTTCCGATTGAGCTGAAATTTTGCATACATATGTAAATCGGATGACAGTGCAATATTATGATAACATGGAGCTGGTCTGATGATGGAGACACGAGGCCATGGAAACTCTGTGACAACGCAAATTTTGACGTTTTTAAGTACCAAATCTTGACATCCGCATCCGCAGATGTGAGGCTTTAAATAACCGCATCCGCATCCGCGGATGTCAAAAAATGTGCATCCTCAACATCCCTGGTTCATTAGGAGTTAGGTTAGTCTTTTGTGAGTTTACGTTTTTACAAACGCACACGAAAAATAAATATAATCAGTTGGTCAAAGATTATGTCTCAAATAAAAGTAAATGGCTTAATTTAGACCCAGCGTATCTCGCTCGTTGCGATCCGAGCATCGACCTCGGACCGGACAGGTTGCCGTGCTGTGTGCCGGAGGCGTTACTGGCGTCGGATCCGTATCCGGCGATACGGATGGGACCGTGTCTCGGTTTCGGTACGCGCATGTGGAGTGAATCGATTGCGACTACCTCTAGGAATCCTCTAGACGGAGTTTAGAGCAATTATTTTATGAAACCGATGCTGCCAAAAATACGGGGGTGCGGGGACGAGGTGAGCGAGGTCTCGTGCCGTGAGTCACACAAAGACACTTTTGACTCGAAAATGAAGTAAAACTACCGTATTTGTGGCAGAGGGGGTAGAGCTACTATGCTCAGTCTGGAGGAAGTCTTGTCTGTGGCGACTACTAAACCATTTGAACGTGGAATAGAATCATTAGTTATCCTGTCATGTTAATATGGAATTTCCGTCATCCAGAAATACAGAACTCGGACCCGTATCCAGTGATACGGATGAGACCATGCTTTGGTTTCGGTATGGGAAAATGCACGTGACCCTTAGACCCAGACCATTAAATTACCTAAATATAGGTAAAATAGGAAATAATTTGTTACCATTACATCTGGAAGAGATCCCTCATAGGGATAAGTTCGCCTATGTACTTCCATTACCGTAGTGTTGTGTACAATACATTGATTACTACAACTACTACATAAACTTTATTTCCATGCATTATCGTTTATTATTTTTCCCTTGATTAACATTGATATTTTTTGGTGTTCAAGTCAGCATTTTTTATGTATGAAAGTTATTTATGTTTTCCCTATTCCATTTTAATTTTCTACTCACATTATTATAATATGTTTGAATGCTATGCGAGTTTTGTATTTTTAAAGTAAGCCTTCTAAAACAGATTTAAGAGGAACATCGAAACTTTTCTCGTTTACTCGACTCCTATTTTAGATATCGGTAAAGCTTTTTCGTAGGTACGTACGTAATCTTAGCGTTGGTACGAGTAAGGCGACGATGCAGATACAAATCCTAACTCGGTAGATAATTTTACAATTTAAAAAATAAAGGCGTGTTACACTATTTAGACTTTACTTTTCGCTAATTTTCTTCCCTTATTCCCAGGCAACCTGACGAATCTCAAAACGCGTTCTATCATCCCGGTGGACCTGAACGCGATCTTGTGCTGGAACGCAGAGATCATGCACGACTTCCACGCCAAGCTCGGGAACGTTGACAAGGCGGAGTATTACAAGAATGTGCATGCACGGCTTTTGGAAGCTATTGATAAGGTAAGAATAGTACCAAAGAATAAATAATAGTACTAGGTACAGAAGATTCACTCTCGTCTGTTACGATCAGGACAGATATGGCCGCTAGGCGGCGACAGCGCCACGCGCGGCTTATGGCTAGCCACCAAAATGGGTGTGGAACGGATGTACTTGTAGCTACCTGTAGCAAAGCGACGAAATCGCGGAGTGAGCCACGCCTGATATTACGGTCAGCCAAGAAAGTGGTCTACCACTTTTCGAAGCTCTATCAATCAGATGATAGAGTACATAAATGTGCCCGAATATAAAGACGGATCCGAGAGGTTGCCGTGTACCGATCCGTATCCGATACGGACCCGACCGTGGAATGGTAAAATTTATGGAGTAATTTCTGTTGACCTAGAAATATGAATTTGATTACCTAATATCCTTACTTATAGGTCCTTTGGCACGAAGACGTCGGGGTGTGGTTAGACTTCAACCTGGAGTCCGGTCGGCGGAGAGACTACTTCTACCCGTCCAATGTCGCCCCACTTTGGACCGGCAGCTACGACCGAGCGAGAAGTGAATACTACGTTAACAGGGTCATCAATTATCTAGATATTAGCAAGGTTAGTAAACAAAACTAAGCACTAAGCGCTTTGCTTCTACTTTCCTTATGCGCACTGCCAAGGAATGGAATTCCTTGCCGGCGTCTATATTTCCGTGCTCTTATAACCCGGCAACCTTCAAATCAAGAGTGAACAGGCACCTTCTGGGCGAGCTCGCTCCATCGTAGGCCACGTCTACGCCTCGGCTAGTCTGTGGCCATGAGTAAACCCATGCATAATAAAAAAAACTATTAAAAGTAGCCCCGCTAAATTTTCAATGTCGACCCGCTAACTGTTCAATGTCGCCCCGATCTGGACCGGCAGCTATGACCGAGCGAGAAGTGAATAAATACCACGTTAATACTTAATAGTCATCTATTATCTAGACATTAGCAAGGTTAGTAAATGAAACTACTATTATAAGTGGCCCCTACAAAGTAACTGTGCCCTCTGGGGGCTTAGCCAAAATGTCAATCGTTTTCTATGGGAGGGTAAAAGTTGCTCAGTATAATCCCAAAACTTCCCTGGCAACGGGAATGCACTTATTTTTTGGCCAACCTGTATATACACATAAATATATCATAACAATATAATTCCCAGGTGGATATCTATGAAGGCGGCATACCCACGACATTCGAGCACTCCGGTGAGCAGTGGGACTACCCGAACGCGTGGCCACCGCTGCAGTACATCATGGTGGAGGGGCTCGCGAGCACCGGCCAGTCCGCCGCCGTGCGGCTGGCCACCGAGATGGCCACCAAGTGGGTGCGCTCTAACTTCGCTGTTTGGAAGCAGAAGACTGCCATGTTGGAAAAGGTATGCTACCGGAAAATGCGTAGTTCGTCCGAGTGTCCGCCGGCCTAGCCAACCAAATCGGTCATGCCAAGTATGTATTAAAGACCTATCTCTCTCTCTCTATCTCTCTCTCTCTCTCTCTCTCGCTATATATCCCACATGATGATGGGGTCAGCTTTCCTTGTTTTTTGTCTCCACTTCGCCCTATCCTCGACGTCGTTTTCGTCGTTTTATTAAAGACCTATCTTTCTCCTATGAAAAAATATGGAGGGGGGTCATTTGTATGGCAGGGCCTTAGGAGGATAGAGAAATAAGTAAGCTAATATACAGGGTCATTTTTGGACCGTTAGCCATATTGTGCGAGGTGATTAGGTAGGCCATACTGAACAACTTTTTCTATGGGACCAACTCCGAAATCACAAAAATTTTTTGGCGTTTCTTACATTTTGGTCGAGTGTCGAGTGGATGTCGACGTTTTCTATGGGAAGGCCGAATTTTTTTTTGGGGTTCCGGAGTTGGTCCCTTAGAAAAAGTTGTTCAGTATGGCCTACCTAAACACCTCGCACAATATGGCTAACGGTCCAAAAATGACCCTGTATTTATCTACGAGAATTATTAAAACGGAGTTGTATTTCCAGTACGACGCGACAGTTTTCGGAGGCTACGGCGGCGGCGGCGAGTACGAGCTGCAGACCGGGTTCGGATGGACGAACGGGGTCATCATGTCCCTGCTCACTAAATATGGAGGTGAGTCTTATTGCCTATAGCATACGTGTCAAACTTGCTTACACAATATGTTCATTAAAAAAGTTTGGCCCCCTGAAATAGATAAGGTTCATGTTTCTCATGTGAAAGTTTTAGAATAATTCTGATCGCGTTTTCGTACTTACCCAAGGCAGTTTTACGGGTCTACAATACTACATTATTTTTGGTACTAAAATAAATAAGTTAAATTTATTTCAGACAAGCACCCATATAAAACAAAGAATTACCTAGAAAATGTAAAATAACGAGTCACAATCTCTCGCGTCGAATAATGGTCTCTATGACAGTTCCCTCGAATCTATTTTGGTTAAGGTTATTTAAAAAAAAAAGACGAAATATCTTTTTACAGGTTTTTGTATTAGGTACAAAAGCCGGCCGCAAAAAAGTATCAAGCGACATTGTGTTGCGGAATATCTTTTTACCGTATTTTGTGTTGGGTACACAACCCGGCCGTAAAAAAGTTTCAAGTACCAAGCGAGAATGTGCTGTAATAATATCCCACCACCAACACGAAACATCAAATCTTTAGACGTATTTAAATTGGAATCACTATCAGTTTAAGGATTCCCCCACATATGTCGACGCGAAATCGGCAAATTCCGTTTAGAAAAAGCTTTATGTCTGCGCAATACGAGCGAAAAAGTCGCCGTTCGGCTCGGATCGCATCGGCCGGCGCCTACCGACGAGTCGACGGCTTATTGCGCGGACATAAAGCTTTTTCCTATCGGGTTTTGCCGAATCCGCGTCGATATATCTGGGGAGACCCTAAATCGGCATGTAGTACATTTTGTGCAGTATCTCTAGCGTCAGTACTCTTCAGGTGCTGGCAGAATAACATCGCTGCGGGCCTCCGCAGCTTAATGCTGAGCCAGCGCCTATTCTTCGCATCACATGGCTCGACCGGCTCGACCCATTTTCACAATTTGTTATTTTTATATTCGTTTACCCCTTACCGCATGTAATAAAAATATTTGTTTAAAATTGAACTTTAATAGCTGTCAATATCATATCATATCCGCCATATATGGCGTATGCGGTAAAGGTTTAAAAAATTAGATAATGCATGTTTGTTTAAATTATTTCTGCACGTTTTCATTTTATTTTAAATTTTATACATATTATGCTTTAGAAAAATGTCGGCCATTGGAGCCATGTAATAATTAGGAGATTAAAGTTTTTTATCTATCTATGCACGTGACAGCTACTCCGTATAGGGACCGTGCGCGTTGGAGGGTCTGCAATCTTGTGGCCTATTGCCAAAACAAGTGTATATTGCCATAACATTGCCAAAACAAGTGCCAACATCTACCTTTCTCGTCGGTACGTTTCCTTGTGAATAGTAGGTTCTGCCATCTAGTGGGCTACATCGGAAGCATAAACGACACATTTCCGCCTCGCGCCAAAAATCTGACGGCTCATATCCTGCCCCCTATAATTTCATGCACGGGGCCTATAAAAGTGAACTGTCATATGGAACATCGTTCGACACGAGAGGTTTAGCGTAGTCAACGTTTAGTAGATCAGATATATCTGAGCGGCTAAGGTGGTCACAAATATCTGAACATGCCTCTATTGTCAAAGCGTTAGAGTGCTTGTTCAGATATTGTGAACACCTTGGCCGCTCCGATATATCTGATGGCGACATTACAATCTTTCATGACATCAAAATTAGCACAAGAAAGAGATACTGTAGGTAATTTTTAAATTCCCTTTTTTGCACGTTTATCCAGTAACATATAGGAAAATAATTAGCCTAATGAAACTATCAAAAATTAGTACCTTGGTTATTAATTCGTTTATTTTTTTCTATTCGCCCCTTCATCATCCGTCGAAGCAGCTGGTGATTTAGGTATGTCAGTAGTTTGTTCGGTGTTGTCTTGTAGATTGGCTATTATATTACTATTAATGTATTTATCTATTATCTTTTACTTGGAGGATTATAGGTTTTTATCTTGCTATGCTTAATACTTAGATTTATCATAATTATTCTATTACTGGTTTACAATACTTTTTGGAGAATTTTATGCATGCGGTGGGCGATCTTATGGTTTTGTGGTTTTGGTATATTTCTTATGTATTTTTAATAAATATGGTTATTTGGCACATACCTAGTAAAATGCACTGGGTTAGATTAAAAATACTAACGGTTGGCAGGAATTTTTACTACTTTATTAACGCTAAATAGGTACCAGATATCAATTTTTTATTTATTTTCGCTTGTGTGGTTAATTTTTCGGGCTTTTTTATTTCTATCCCTTTATTCAATTTTATTTACCGTAAGGAATTTATAGAAACATTAAAGACTGATTTTTGTACAAATTACTTATAGGTACATGTTTTAAAACAAAATATATATTAAATTTTTCCATGATGTATTTATGTTATTTTTACTTACTTAACATAATACAAAACCAGAAAATCTTGCGAGACGCCCACCGGTCGTAAAGGATGTCTCACACTATAACGGTCCGGGTCCGGTCCGAGACTTCCGACGCTTCTTTTTCTATAAACAGCCACTTCTGAGCCTCGGTGATCAATCAATCAATACTTTATTTCCAAGAATATGGTACATACAATGTTGTTTAGTAAAAGGTCAGCATATTCTGCCGGCATGCATCGGCGTAGAAATATTTACATAACTATTTACATGAAAAGTAAAATTAAATATAAAAATTAAGTCGGTATGAAATTAGCAAAAATGAATTAACAATTCATAATGAATATCATTTTAAAAATTCATCTACAGAGTAAAAAAAAATCCAAGTAACCACTGAAATTTTTTTTTTTTTTTCAAATATACATATCGGTAGACTTTTGAGGTCATCTGGCACTCTATTAAATATTTTTACAGCCATATTACAAACAGTTGCCTGGGACACTTTCAGCTTCTGCGCAGGTTGATATAGCTGAAGTGGCTTCCTGCTGGGCTTTTGCTTATTTACCACTTCATCAGGAAGTGGAAAAAGCTGCGGCTGTTTTTTGACAAGTTTAGTAATTTCTAAAATGTATTGACCAGGCAATGGTAGAATTATCAGTTCTTGAAATATTGGTTTGCAGTGAGCGAGATATTCACTTCCGCTACAGCTCTGATGCAAGCTTTTTGGGTCACAAATGCTCTTTAGATATCAGATTACCCCAAATGATAAGTCCGTAACGCAAAATTGAGGCGACAAATACAAATCTATCCAACTTGGAACATACATTTACATGTTATGCTTTCTGTAGAGAACGAAGTGTCGGACGCATCGGCCCAGGCCCTGACCGTACTAGCGTGACTCATGCTTAACGCTCCACACTCACTTTAGAATCCCATAAATTTAATAAGACTACCAATTCAAACATTTTACAATAAAATATTTGCATTTGATAATGTAATTGGTAGGTAGCGAACTTTCTACAAGAAAGAGCTAATAAATATAATTATTGTTATTCAACTGTGTTGATTTGTATTAAATCTCAATAAAACTGATTGAGTTAAATAGGTAATAAAGTAAAAAACTTATCAATAAATGTATTTTATGTCATTTTTACACGTATTTATGTTATTTAGGCATGTACCCATAGTTTATATTACTTCTGTACCCAGATAAATACTGAACCTGTTAAAACAGTTTTAGTTGTAGTTAATATATCCCAGTCTTCTTTATTTTTAATGTAGGTGGGATTGGTGAAATTCTGTTCGTCCAAGTTGTTTGTTAGAATGGTGTAACTGTTTAAAATTGCAGAAACTGATTTTCCATAAAAATGACATCGCAGCAACATTGCAGAAACGATAATTATTTGCAGGTTTATACATTATAAAATTAATTACCCTTCAAGACAAATGAAAGGGCTTTGAAATTGTACAGATGCTAAATAAAATAATTTAGGAAATCAGAAATATCTCTTGTGTAAACTGTGTAGGTACAAGAAGTATAACTAGGTACATTTTTTGATGAGTAATATCAACAGTTTTATCCCTTTCGGGCATACAATTATAACCTATCATACATATTATACTACATTATTATTTTACAGGGCGTTTTTTGAACTACTAGTCATATTGTGCTAGGTGATAATATAGGCCATACTGAACAACTTTTTCTATGGGACCAACTCTGAAATCACAAAAATTTTTTTTGGTCGTTTCATACATTTTGCTCGAGTGGATGTCGACGTTTTCTATGGGAAGGCCAAATTTTTGGGATTTCGGTGTTGGTCCCATAGAAAAAGTAGTTCAGTACCTATGGCCTATATAATCACCTCTCACAATATGGCTAAGTTCTTCAAAAAACGCCCTGTATTCCAAATTTTATATTAAAGGAAAAAATCCTGCCGGAAGCGTAATTTTTCCATTTTTTTTCCTTTAATATAAAATTTGGAATATCGCTCGCAGACGTACTTATCTGCATGTTTAAAAAATTGGAAACGCCCTGTACATTTTAGGGACATATATTTTCTGAGCGATAGGAGTAAAGTACCCGATAGACTAACCCAAGTGTGGATTATAACCGGCTCGTGTGTTCACAGATAAATTATCGGCGTCGGACGCATTTGGCACCGGCGGCGGCGCCGAGTCGGCGGCGGTGGCGGCGCACGTGGGCGCGGGCGGCGTCGCCACGGCGCTGCTGGTGGTGGCGGCGTCGTTAGCCGCGGGGACGTTAGGGTGAGGTTAGTACCAACAACTTCTTTACGTTTTTCATTAAAAAATATTATTGTTTCCATCGGAAATCGTTATGCCCCGGTGAAAATCACATGAAATTGTAATTATTGCTATAGTTCGTTTTTTTAAGCTTTAATTAGAAAGAACTTGAAAGAAGGTAAGCGATTTAGACATGTCTTTTAATTAAAAAACACTTTTTAAAAATCAATAAATATTACATATGAAAGCAGAAAACTATAAAAGATCGTATTAGATTCATAATTGTTACATAGTATTTACCGTAACTTATTTTTAAAATGTGTTTTTCAATTAAAAGACACATCAAGATTGTTTACCTTATTTCTAATGCTAAAACAAATTAACAAATTAATGAAAAACAAACAAAAACCTTGGTTAAATTTAAAATTAAATCTATACTTTTTCCAAATATTCGTAAATAGATAATAAGTTTTATGATTAGGACGCAATTGTTTTCGTTTTGTGAACATCATCTTCCTCGCGTTGTCCCGGCATTTTGCCACGGCTCATGCGAGCCTAGGGTCGTAAACAAAAAATATGCAGATGATAATATATTGTTTTTGTTTCAGATATCAATTATTTTACTACTTTGAGGAGCTCGAGACCCATTCAAAGTAAGATCTTTCCATTATTTCACTTTAACCACAACAACGGTACAAAACTTGGCTGTAGAGTTACTTAAGTTAAACAACTTACCGTGAAACCCTCAATTTTACCCTGTAGGGTATTTACCCATTATGAATACATACACATACACACACATGAACTACATTCCGTTTTTCTAGTATTAGAAAGAACTTCGCAGAAGTAAGCTTGTGGTTCCAAATCCGGCACTTTTAGCGGTAATAATTTGAAGTGTTTGAAGTACATAAATTGTATATATTGACCATGCTACATTAGATAATTCAATAATTATTAACAATTAAAGAGCCTGATAAAAACTGCACGCTTGCTTCTGTGGAGTTCTTTCTAACGCTAAAAAAAACTAACTATACATGGAGGCGATCAGTTGAGAAAGAGGCTGGCTCCATTGGACTCGGCTGGATAGAGCTGGAAGTAGCCGCTCAAGATCGTGACAAATGGAGGATTCTTCTGCGAGCCCTGTGTCCCTAAAGAGGGATAACAGGAATGTATCATCATCATCATCATGAAATTGTAGACAAATAAAAAAAAACCCGAGGTGATTTGTGGTTTGGTTATTGACTAACACAAACAAAACATCCTCCAGACTGAGCATAGTCGCACTACTCCCTCTGCCACGCATACGGTAATTTTACTCCGTGTTCGAGTCGAAAGTGTCTTTGTGTGACGTCCGTGTCTTTGAACGGACCGATCACGGCACGGGACTTCGCTCACCTCGTCCCGCGCACCGCCGCATTTTTGGCATCATCGGTTGCATGAAATAATTGCTCTAAACTTGGTCTAGAGGATTCCTAGCCTATGTTGGCTAACAGTTTACACAGGCCCATTTTACTCTTGATAAATGTAAATAAATACGACCTTCAAACTTTAAAAAAATTGCGTACTTATCTTAAAATGCGGCAACGCACTTGCAACCTCTCTGGTGTTGCTGGTGTCCATGGAAGAAGGTATTTGCTTTCCATCGCGCGTATATCTCAAAAAAATGGGTGGTGAAATTAATCTTGAAAGGCAAAGTTGAAGGGTTTCACGGTAAGGTGTTACGAGTAATTTCGAAAATGGTCTCTGATGTGATGGAATTCCAGTGATTTTGGGAACTGCCCGAAATTCGGAAATGATTCCATACTCACACAACTTACAAAAATACGAGGCTTTTACTAGACACCGTACATTTGGTCGCCGTCGACTAGCTATATATTGAGCAACTTTTACCATGCGACCAAACCCAAAATCGCGAAAAAAAATTGGCTGTTTCATACACTTTGGCTGGTCCATTTTCTATGGGAGGGTTTAAAAAAAATTCATGATTTCGGGGTTGGCCCCATAGTAAAAGTTGCTCAGTACCTATAATCCCATAACCTCCCTGGCAACGGAAATGCAGTTATTTTTTAGCCATCCTGTATTTTGCGCCCTGTCGTTTTAGCACATGTTGTGTCAGAAAATGACGTATCTACTTGAAACAAAATATGTTAAAAATCGCAAAATATTTTTGTAATACAGTGGGTAACAATAGTATGAGTGTCATTTATCTTTACACATTTTTTTTTATATAGTCACCATTGTATAATGGTAGTTTGCAGAAGAAAATTATCTTATTTACATGCTAAGAAGGAATAACCAGATTTGATTAGAAAAGCGTTATAATAGTCGTTTTATTTGTTCAGAAACTGTTTGGTGCTTCATTCAGGGTTTTTAGATTTATTACACGTCCATGTTAAATAAGTTATTTATATTTAAATAAGTAGATATACTTGGTCAAGCAGATCTTGTCAGTAGAAAAGGCGGCAAATTTGAAAACTGTAGGCGCGAAGGGATGTCGTCCCATAGAAAATATGAATTTCGCGCCTTTTTTTACTGACAAGATTTGCTTGATAAGATAAGTAGACATACCCAATATGAGCCACCCCACACTAGCGTCATTTGAGCGTCGGCGTCTATAAGCGCTATGGAAAATGGCGTCGCTCCGCAGTTGCGTCAACGTTGCGTCGAGCAGCAGCCGTAGAGTTGAGTGCTGCTGCTGTTGACGCTCGGGACGCTAGTGTGGGGTGGCCCTATAACACTGCTTTATTTTCGATTTAATAATGGTTGTTTTTAATTTAGTACAACTTATTCCATTGTTACTAGAATACTGAAATCATAGACAAAGAAATAAGAAGAAAACTATTGTTCTTGTTTCATTTTCTATGATTGTAAGAAAGCCTTAAAAAGGCTATAAATTATTTAAAGTAAGTTATCTATTTAGTTTATAGTGTGTGATTTGTTTAAAAAATATCGTTGAACTATAAAAGTAATACGTTCTAAAATAACATGTAGTTTTTTAAACATCCTTAGACATCGATTATGTAAAATAGTTCAATACCTATAAGAAAACAATGGCAGATAAAAATTATATTTACAGTGATTTTCTTGAATAACTAAATTTAGTATTATTATTAGGATAAACTGAGTATTTATTATCAAATATTGTGATATAATGTAATTATCAGTATTACATGGATTATTATATTATTTTATGTATCATATAGGTTTGTATTTCTTGTAACTTCTAATTTATGGAAATGTATCTTTATTTTTATTTATATTAGTAAGATTGAGGTCACCGAGAACTATAATTATATATATTTTTCTCTTGTATAAAGTTAAAAAAACATTGTTGTTGGACTTATTGTCTAAAATAATTAGATTCGAATTAGTTACATAATAATTATTATTAGTGCCTAGAAGTTTCAAATATATATAATAAGTTACTATAATTTTCACTTTTAGTACCTAATAATAATAAACCTTTGAGCATTACTTAATTATGTTAATTTAAATATATTATGTTATTTGTCATTATTCCTCTTTCCTTGAAAATTATAGTTACCTATGTTTTATCTTTATCTAGGTAACAAATAATTATTAAACAATGTTAAATATTATTTAATTTTCATATAATATTATGGTTAAGACGCTGGACTGGAAAGGTAAGGGCATTAACATAAACGGCGACTACATCTCACACCTACGATTCGCAGATGACATAGTCATAGTGGCGGAGTCGCTAGAGGAGCTGAACCGGATGCTGGACAGCCTAGCTGCGGCCTCGCGACGCATCGGTCTTGGCATGAATTTGGATAAAACTAAAGTCATGATCAATGGCCACATTGATCCAATACCGATAGTCGTAAATGGCCACCTTCTCGAAATCGTTTCGGAATATACTTACCTCGGGCAGATTCTACAGTTAGGTAAAAACAATTTCGAGAAGGAGGCCAAGAGGAGGATCCAGCTGGGCTGGGCAGCGTTTGGGAAACTACGCCGAGTCTTCTCGTCATCCATACCGCAATGCTTGAAAACAAAAGTTTTCAATCAGTGCGTCCTACCCGTCATGACCTACGGAGCCGAGACATGGACACTCACGGTAGGGTTGGTCCACCAGTTCAAAGTCGCTCAGCGAGCTATGGAGAGAGCTATGCTCGGAGTTTCTCTGAAGGATAAGATTCGTAACGAATACATTCGACAGAGAACCAAAGTTATCGACATAGCTCAAAGAATTAGCAAGCTGAAGTGGCAGTGGGCTGGCCATATCGCACGAAGAACCGACAACCGCTGGGGGAAACGTGTTCTTGAGTGGAGACCGCGACTCGGCAAACGTAGTGTAGGACGCCCTTCGGCCAGGTGGGATGACGATCTGCGAAAGACTGCAGGCAGATGCTGGATGCGGCAAGCTGAAGACAGGGCGCTATGGCGCTCTTTAGGGGAGGGCTATGTCCAGCAGTGGACTAATATAGCCTGATGATGATGATGATATAATATTTGATTTATCTGTAGACAAGATTTTACAAATTTAATTTCTATGGAGGTATCAGGAAGTATTATTAAACACATAATAAAATTATGAGAATATATTGGACACTTAATATATTTTACTCGTGTTTTAAATAATATAAACTAAGTTATATGTTGTATTCACTGCATTCCATGTTTATTTCCACTTTCTATCTATTTTTAAGTTTTAACTTAGGTACCTAAACCTCGATCTAGAATATATATGTGACATCTTCTTTAATACTTATCACATTATATGCGCTTTTATTTTATCAAACATTTCGTCACGATAAATACAAATACTAACAAAAATACACTTAAACTCACGAAGATCCATAAAATGGTCGCTTATATCTAGTAGTAGTAGTAGTAGTAGTAAACTCTTTATTGTACAAAAAGACATATTAATAATAACATACAATTAGTAAGAAGTACAAAGGCGAACTTATCTTATATCTTTATGCGCATCAAAAAGTACTTACGAACTTAAAATTATTATATTACATCTATTGATCCACTTCCTACATGTAAAACACGAACACAACATATACATAGATACCTATGTAGTTGTAAAATACAGAGATCAATTCAAATATTAATTTCTTGTAACCAAACGGTTATAGATAACTTCCTCTGCCAACAGTGTTTTTTCTTCAACCAGCAGGCCTATTATAGATGACTTTATCCACGTGACAAAATATCCGCCGTTGAAAGTGACAGATACCGTTTTATCACGCTGTCACGTAGACAAGAACGACCATCATATCCGTACAAAAATGTCAATGTTGACAGCTGTCAAACTATACAGCATGTATCAAAAGGAAAGGCAAAGAAAGAGACCCATTAATGTTTAGGTAATACAGGTTTGTACTGAGCAACTTTTACTATGGGACCAACCCCGAAAACGCGGAAAAAGAATTGGATTTCGCTGGTCTGATGTTGAAATTTCCTATGGGAGAGTTAATTTTTTTTCCCATAGCAATAGTTGCTCAGTATGACCTAAACATTAATGGCTCTCTTTCTTTGCCTTTCGTTCTGATATACATATTGTATAACCGTTTGATAACAAAGCATGACTATCTGAATGAGCCTCGCAGACGTCGTGAGATGCTACCGGGTATAAAAGGCGGATGTACAACTTGACATTGAGAATGTAACTGACTTTAATAACGTATAATAATGTACGGCTATGTATAGCTGAAGTGGTTCGTTTCAAAGGAAGTAGCTAGTACCGGTACAATTCTATATATAGATGTATGAATAGTGTTGCAAACGGATTTTGTGCCTTTTGGAAGTATAGTTCGTAGGTTTCTAATAGAGCCCGAGCTAATCCTATTGTCTATTGTTAAGTAAAACCGCTCGTGCCACGTGCCACAACCCTCTGCATAAAAAGTACAGTACTTCGGGTACTGAGTGCCGGCGACTCGCTACAGAACCAGTCTAAAATGTGTCATCGAGATGCGTAACAAAGACGCGTTTTCGGAGAGCGCACCTACACTGGTTGTTTGAGCGTTGGGCTAGTACGCGCTCAGGTGCCAAATAGAATAATTATATATGACCCTTTTTAGGGTTCCGTACCCAAAGGGTAAAACGGGACCCTATTACTAAGACTTCGCTGTCCGTCCGTCCGTCCGTCCGTCCGTCCGTCTGTCACCAGGCTGTATCTCACGAACCGTGATAGCTAGACAGTTGAAATTTTCACAGATGATGTATTTCTGTTGCCGCTATAACAACAAATACTAAAAACAGAATAAAATAAAGATTTAAATAGGGCTCCCATACAACAAACGTGATTTTTGACCAAAGTTAAACAACGTCGGGACTCGGGAGTGGTCAGTACTTGGATGGGTGACCGTTTTTTTTTTGCTTTGTTTTTTGTTTTTTTTTTTGCATTATGGTACGGAACCCTTCGTGCGCGAGTCCGACTCGCACTTGCCCGGTTTTTTTGCAGGTAAGTAGCACGTGCGGTTTTACTTAACAATAGACAATAGGATTAGCCGCCGGGCTCTATTACAAAGCTACGAACTATATGATATAATGAAATAATAGTCGCGACATGTCGGTACTCTGCATTTCGCTAAGATCCCCACGTCACAGTCTGAGCCTAGTGTGGGGAACACTGTACTACCTCTCTTGTATTATTAATTTTTGAAATAAATATATTTTGAATTTGAAATATAGCTTGACTAGCTCACGCTGATGATAAAGTATAGTCAAATAAGTTTCTCAGTATAGAAAAATCCGCGAAAATAAAATTTTCTATGGGAGGATAACCCTTCGCGCCTATATTTTTTTTAATGTGCCGCTCTTTTCTACTGACGGAACTGGCTTGACAGAGTATAGATTGACACCTCATTTATTTAAACGTCAGAAGGTGTGACCGAGAGCGTCGCCAGCTGATTTGATATGGCCAGCTGATTTATTTAGTTACAAAACTTATTCTCTGGGGCACATAAGTATATTTTTCTAGTATATTTTTTTCCTCATACCTATTCTTCTTAGGCTACATAAGTTAAGAGTCAAAACTACAAGTGGTACCCTAGGTATTTTATTTTACAGTTTTTTTTTTCTACGAAACCTAAACGAACTCTGATGAGGGGCTGTCCATAAATTACGTCATCGATTTTTGACCCCCCCCCCCCTATAATCATCCAAAAATCATGCTTCAAATGACCCCATTTCCTCCTACTTCATGCTACCGTCATCCGATGCCCAACCCCCCCCCCCCCTAAATTGAAATGACGTAATTTATGAATAGCCCCTAAGTAATCTAAAGATTATATTTTTAACCCCTTATTGCGTCAAATACTCACTTCCACTGACTCATTCTAGTGTCGTGTTACTAATTGGGTAGGTAAAGTTTTTTGAAGATAGGCAAATTATATTTTTTCCCGATAGTATTCATTATAGCGATCACGGAAATGCAGCTCTTTTATTTTTATATTATTTTATTGATTAAATATAATTTTTTAAATGATCGATATGACGTTTGTGAGGTGAAATGGCAGATTCGAGTAATTAATTCCTTTGCCGTAGTAAATGGGACGAGATAGAAAAAAAATCGATGTCAACTGTCAGTGTCATTCTTGGAAAATAACTTGCAAATAATTGGAAAATAATGGTCGGACGAAACATTTGTGTTTTCATGTAATTGGATGTCGGTGTGATTTCTAGAATAAGTATTTTTAACGTCCCTAGCACGCTCAACACGGATATTTTGATAATGATAACGATTGCTTTCGACTACTTGGCACTGCTTCTTGGAGAACATTTTCATTAACGCCTTCACCACGACTCTTGGACTGCTACACGAGTCATTTTGGATCTCAGTATCAACACAATAGATGGAGACGATCCCGGAAACGTTCGAATGGAAATAGAATATTACAGAGATGAACTCAAAGTGCGTCGTACCGTCTACAAGACAGTACAGACGTTACTTTCCAAATTCAGCGTATTTGAGCACACCAAAGTCTTTAACAGCGATTCGGTGCCAAGCTTTGAAGATATATTGGCCAAAATGGTAACTTATACGTTTGTGAGGACTATATAAACGTGATTGTTGTATTATACATACATAATGATTAAGATTGTAATAGTCTTATAACTAGGTCGTTATTGGCTATTATATATGGGCTCGGCAAGGTGTTCACAATATCTGAACACGCACGCCCTGATAATAGAGGCGTGTTCAGATATTTATGAGCACCCTAGCTGCACCAATATATCTGATGGCGACTGTACTTTAGAAAACTTATAATATAAATCCAAAATAATATAATATAAATCCAGTAAATTCCGTTTCGTTTTATTTTATAAATCCACAAATTATTTTCCTTAAGCATTAACATTACAACAGTATATAGGATCACGCTGTGTGGCGTGCCCTTGAAGAGAGTTGAGAGGTTCAAATATGGTCAATATGGATAAGTATGTCTGTAGGGTAAATGTGCTTCACGTTGGGGCCTGTTTACATATTGATTAGTGTTGATTGCGGGTTTAATACATTTGCCACTATACACAAGTAGCAAGTGTATCAACTCGCAAAAATACTACATTTTTGCTTCCATTGAGGTATACATAGTAAGCACTATTCTCAAATTATGTGAGGAAATAAAACAAATTCAATTTAGTAAAGCGTATTTAATAGGGGTAAAGTGACGCGAATACAATTAAAAAAACAACGCATATTCTTAGTTTATATTAAATGTAGATGGCTTTTTAGTTTTCACTTGGTCACAGAAATACGCTAAAAACCACTTTCAGAGTAGGTGTTTCTTGCGTTTTGGCTGTCCTTCTTGTGTCCTTCCACAGCATGAGCATGTCGTAAGTCCTGTTGTATTTGTCCCTGGACTTAGCAGGAAGCTAGTTATTCATTATTAAGTTTGCTTCTGCTTTCAAATGAGGCGGTGTGCCGTCTATTCCAGGTCGTTTTCGTCACTGGAACTCATTTTGTTTATTACGAGTATTAAAATAACAAGCGGTAACTTATTGAGTATTGCACAACGAATAAACTTTGCCGCCTTTTATTTGCATATTTTTTAAAATTATATTACCATAGATACTAAGCATACGGTACGCGCATGCGTCAATCCGCGCGCACCGCGCAGCGCCCTTTCGCGGTGCTAAAGCGGTGTCCAGACGGGACTGATAAAATCGGTCGATTTGATCAGAAATGAAATTGGCGTCAATCTCCAATTTTAGATTTATGGTGATATTAGAGACATTTAAATTGAAAAAATGCACCATAACGAAAATACTAGCCTCACAAATTGGTGTTCTTGTGTCCGCACCTCATTTTATCGGTCATTATCGGCGGTTGAATTCGGCGAGCCAAATTGGCGTTTGCGTCCGTACGTCCCGATTCGATCGGGCAATTTAATCAGATTGGCGAAAAATTGACTAATCTGGATACGCCTTAAGCAACATCGAGTTCACGATAATTTGACATATAATAATAATAGATTTTTAGCATAAGTTGCATTTCATAAAACTTAACCCAAATCATTTGTACATTTTCAAGTCAAAGATAAAGACATGTTGGTTTTAAAATTTTAATAAGTATAGACCATAACATTGTCATGATCTTGTAACATTGTTAAAATAAGAGAGTCTCCCATTTACATTTTATTGCATTTTTTATAAAATGTCTTTAGATTCTCGGGATATCTTGGTCCTAATTCGATTGCTCTTTTTTATGGAAATAATTATATCCTTCAGATTCACAGGATGCTCGAGGCTTAGCCGAATAACACTGCAAGGAAGTATGTCATGGCTCAATGATTCTAATTAGCCATCAGTATAATACCGCCAATGAATGTTTACATCCACCTGAAAATAAGAACAACATTCATAAAATGAGGATAACCACACAAAACTAACAGATGGTTGAAATTGTTAGAAAAAATTAGACCGATTTCTTGTTTACGAACTTAACAGCTCATGGCAATTTAATAATAAAAATCAAAACACAAGTGAAGATAGTTTTATGTACCTATGTATTTCACGGATACGTACTCCTGTACGGCCATTGCTCTTCTAATTCAACGGCATTGTGCTTATCACTGTTATGATAATAATTTCAAATTTGTAGAATCTGCTCGCAATCTCGTATGAACTCGCTTATTTTTCTTGCAAAACTCTGTTCAAGGGTCAGCGCAGGGGCCGTCGTGTAGGGGTGGGGAAGAAAACGTTGTCCAATAATTATGCAGTGCCAAGTTATCGAAAGTAAATTCAATCTTTGTCCAAATACGCGCAGATGTCGTGGGGAATCAGAAGTCCGTGGGTCGTGCTGAGGTCGTCGAAAATCTCAATGATAACATTAATAGCAATTCGCAAGGTAACATGAGGTTTGTCCGTTATTTTTCGGGAATGAGAGCTAAGTGACACTGACAGTTGACATCGTTTTTTTTTCTATCTCGTACCATTTACGACGCGCAAAGGAATTATTGGGATCTGCCATTCCACCTCACAAACGTCATATCGATCATTTAAAAAATTATATTTAATCAATAAAATGAAATAAAAATAAAAGAGCTGCATTTCCGTGATTGCTATAATGAATACTATCGGAAAAAAATATAATTTGCCTATCTTCAAAAAACTTTACCTACCCAATTGTGACCCTCACCTGGTCTCACGACCAAACCAGGATATCTCTGACCTCCAAAAACCTATATTAGCCTTGATTTTAAAGCTCAAATTATACTAGATGCCCTAATGAGTATAAATTGTTCTATGGATAGACAGCTTTGTCTTGTCATTGTCACGATGTCCTGAGGGTCTACCGCGAACCACGTTGTTGCCTCCCTGTCACACTTAGGTACGAATTTACAAGTGCGACAGAGAGGCAACACGTCGAACGTGTTTCGCGGTAGGCCAGGCCTTTATTTTTAACGCAATTTCCCGTTTCTCTGGTTTGGTCTGGATTTTTATTAACGAAAGCGAGATACCAGCATCCGCCATTTTGCACGTATTCGCGCTTTAGTTCTTTAATGATGAATGAAACTTTGGTAGTTTTTCTTTGGCCGAGTTATGTCGAAAATGTTTTTAACAATGTAATTACCCGACCACGACCAGACCACCAGTCCAGTCTTAGGGCTACAAACTTTTATACTTAAGGAAAATGTAAAAAATTCACAGCGAACTTGTCAACTGAGCTACTACGGAAACTTAATTAGTTTGAGTCTTGTTTGAAACGGTGAATTTTAGTTTTCCTTTAATATTAAAATTTGTAGTTTATTCGACATATTTTCTGCTTGAGAAAAATTAGATTGGTATGTAAGTTGATATCTATCTGGGTGTATGTTTGTACTTACATAGTTATTTACCTTATTTTCTCCCCTTCTTTTGGCATTGGTAATTTTTCCTACCTACAATTTAGTATAGGCCAAGGCATAGCACATTGTTATCTAATATGTATGCATAATCCTTTACCATCGTATTTTCTCGGAAACTGGTGTAAAAGAGAAAGATACCCGCAATTTGCGCATTTCGGGTTTCGCGGTAGCCCCTCTGTAATACTTGCCATTCAAGACGCGTCCCTTCCGCAGCCGCTAGTGCTTCCTGTAGGGCATCTAACATTCATGCTGATGCTATTTATAGCTCATCTCAGGGATGCTCAATCGTTAGACAAGTTCCTGCGGGATTTCTTTTATGTTCCTAACAGAACGTGGTGATTACCACGTTCCTACTACACCACTACCACTACTATAGATTTATAGTATGTATTTCTGTAAGTCATAGCCTGTATCTGTAGGTAGGATTAGGATAGGATAGGGAGTGATAGTAAAAACTTATGTTTTCGTATATCCGGATTTCTTCCTCTACAGCGGGCCGATGTTTGAATTTCGACAACTCGATATCGTGTATTTCGTTAAATAATATCTCCACTACTAGGTATTTAAATTCTACAAATAGAATTGAAATCGAGTGGTCAATACCAATAGATTCCAAATTTCGATCGCTCCATTTTAAAAATTAGCATTTCGCCGTTTTCCACCGATTTTCGAGTAATGAAATCGATCGATCGTAATTCAAAAATCGGCCCCCAGGTCGCAATTCTAAACCGATTCTCATGAAATTTTGAGAGTAGATTCCATAATTAAATATCATTATTGTCGATTAAGTTTTTGGAAGTATTTCAAAATGGCGTAACCATAAATTTATTCAATTTAAAGCTATGCTCGCGAGGTCTACAGCTCACAGAGCCATTAGTATATTATAGAGACACTTTTTCGCTCGCTAAACTCTTGTAAATTACTGCACAAACCAGTCCGAGGCAGTACGAGACCACCCGAAAAATTGAGTCATATTGATATACCTACCACTCACTGATACTTACCTATTAGATAATTCCTTGAAAAGATCGTCATCGCACCGTGACAGTAAATCCTTATTTGCGACACTCAGTCATATCATAATCTCAAAAGTAACCATTAAATTTTCTCGGTACTGTTGACTCTTTAATTTGCTTGAGAGATTACAATTTTATTAGCATTAGAAAAAAGGTAAAAAATCTTGACGTGTCTTTTTAATGAAAAACTCTTTTGAAAAATAAGTCACGGCAAATATGTAACAATTATAATCATTTACGATTATTTACATTCTTTTGTTTTTATAAGTAATAGTTATTTATTTTTAAAAAGCGTTTTTCAATTAATAAAACACACGTCGAGATCACGTATGCTTTTTCTAATGTTAAAAAAACGAACTATAGAATATGGTTGGGATTCAGCCTAAAATATAAGTTGACGTGGAAAGTGTACCTATTGAATGTTTTTAAATAAATAATCAGAATTAGAATAAGATGCTTAGGTACTAAAAATATAAGAATGTTTTCTTAGCAAGTGTATGTTTAAATAAAGTTATATAGTGTTTTTATGATATTTTTTTTAATAATTTGTTCCTATCTTTTCTTGCACCGTTAAATTGAATAAAAATTCGATTATTTCTCGTAATTGGATAAGCTCATTAATTCATTTGTATATGTAATTAATATATTCTCATGGACCAATTTAAAGGAACGCGATAAAGGTTTAGTTACTGGATTACAGCATCTAAAGTAATTTCAAAATTAATAGTTAATGCTTTTTTTGCATGCCTCTGAATTTGTCCATGAGTGTATATTTTTGCTTTAATTTTTGTGTTTATAGAATTTAATTTAGATTTGTCTTTAATTTTACTTCAAAAATAGAACATGCAAGCTGCAATAATATTAAGTTTAAAAACTGCTTAATGTATATATAACTTACCTTTAAACGTTCACTCGGCCTCGTTCCAAATTGCTGCAAAATATCTTTTTAATTGCAATTAAGTGATATTTTAACTTTGCCGCTTATCTTCTTATTTCTTATCTTCATGTAATTAAAGTTACTGTCATCGAGTCACGAAATGCAGCTTTAAGTAATTCAATTATTATCAACTGACTAAATGTGACTTTCCACAGAAAAGGTACCTTAGGGCGGCTGGCGCTTACGTCACATAGCGCCGCAATAATATTTAAGCGGCGTTAATAATAGCGTAAGCGCCAACCGCCATAAGGTACCTTTACCCGTGGGATGTCACAAATGTCGTAAAGTTGCATATTTTATTTAAACCTGTACGTACCTCTATACATGTCAACTTGTTGAAATTTATTTTACGCGCACCTGGAATTATGAATGTTAAACGTTTGCATGCTTCTAATCTAAGACCTCAATGTATTTAAAGACTTATTGTTATGGTATCGTCGGTAGCAAATAAATCATAATAATTTATCATTATTTTCATAAATGTAATTATCACGCTACACAAACATCCGCGCTGGCTCGACGTAGAAGCCTTTATAACCATTTATATTGCAACAATTTCAATATACCTCTATAACATATTTTTTGTATTTTTTCTTGTATAAAAAATTTAAAACTAGATCATGGGAATGAGCCTTGAATTGAGTATTTTTTTCAGTCGAGCCCGTTAAAGGATTAAACTAGACAGACGCCATAAACCACAATTCAATCACTTAAATACCAAACCGTGCCCAAACCTATCATTAAACTACTACCTACTATACTAGTAGTCATATCATGTTTCATTATTTGGAAAAAAATATAATTTAGTTGGCTACCAACAATGACGATATTAAAATGACTTATAATGCCAAAAACACGCCATTATGAGGGCCTACCAATTATTTTGTTTTGGCCGTGAACGGCACATGACATATTATTAGCGAGTACCTTAAATGTCGAATAACGTGAGAAAAGTAGCGACTTTTGCGTCGCGAATTATGTGAATATAACAATTATCACGCTCAGTGGCCTTCACATAGCGCACATCCCTGCATTGTGATCGTGGTGCTGAAATATGTAATTGTATAATACACGGACGAGAGCGACAGCGGTTCTAGGGCCCCTCCACACTAGCGTCTCCCGAGCGTCGGCGTCTAGCCAACTCTATGGCTGCTGCTCGACGCAACTGCGCAGTGACGCCATTTTCCATAGCGCTGTCTCGAAGCCGACGCTCAAAAGAGCCTAGTGTGTGGTGGCCCTTATAGTTAATATAATTACAAATCGTTATTCTTACCTAATAAATTTACATCCTTATTTATAGTCGAGCTAAGTAAATGTAGCTTACCTTATATTTCATTAAACTAGAATTTCTTAATATGTAAGATGTTTTATTACAGCTATTTATGTATTTTCGGGACTTATAATGTCCCTGTCTTAGGTTATTACGTAATTATTAGTTAAGGATTGCTTTTTATACCTAAAAACATGTAAGTATACAGCAACACTCGTGTACATCGGAGGACCTTATTACTAAAGGCATAAGGTCCACCGATGTACAGTTAACAGTGTGGGTGATGCTTTAATATATATTATCACTATCAGGTAGTGAAGTTTAATTAACTTAGCGTACTATAAACATAGTTTTAAGATAAGAGGTTTTAAAATATGTATAACAGACAGACTAATGTAGTTCCATTTAGCCACCACTTAACTTTTTGTTGGTATTTTTGCGCTCGTACTCTTTAATTGTAATGTAAATGCGACCTACTTTCACCCATGGTACTCTAATTGCATGCCAAAAACTAATTGTGTTCGTATTGTAATATTTTTCGCCATGTCATTATGGCAGTTGTTTTCTTATAAGTTTTTGTTACATTTATTTAGACGGTACTTTTTGTTACGCAACTAAGTGCCTTGTAAGTTGTCATAAGTTTTTACAATTGTTACTTAACTTTTCGGCGAGAACAATGTTTTGTGATAAATAAACAGCGACGATTCAGTAATTTTAACTTATCATGTATTACCCAAATCAAGATGTATCAGAAATGTCAGAAAAATCAGAAAGGTATTTAAGCTCTGACGGACCGCGTTCGCGAGCTAGCGTAGAAATTTTAGTATCTGAAGAACAATACCTATGTTATTAACAAAATAAATGATGGATAGGTACCTATTTTTATTCAGACTAGCAATAAAACATATCGACTAGTAAAGTAAATAAGATATATACAGTGGTATTACTAAAAGATATTAATAACTAGCTTAACAAAAAGTAAATTAAGTGAGTTATGTTTTGACTATCTGGTATATTCCGTATAAAATATAATAAAAATATGAACAGAAAATCTAAAAAAGGTATTAAATACACGAAAAAAAAAGATTAATTAGGTACTTTCTGGCCAGTTTCAACTTGTACCACTATTAAAATGGAAAAATAACAACAATAACCTTGTACGAGCACAACACAAGTATTGTTTGTGCGTTATCTGATGTGTACCGACTATTCAATGATATTCTCACATGTATGTTTAACGCGTCTGCTTGTTTGGGCTTATTATGTGGGTTTACTTAGTGATAAAACGTGAGTTGTGGAAACTTTCTTAAAAGTTGGAAAAGCTCTCGGAAGTTTCGGGAAAACTTTACAGGCAAAGTTTCCTTTAAACTTTCATTTTGGAAATGGAATATTTTTATTCTCATACGAAAATATGAGAAGTTTTGGAATGCTTATAACTTTTTCGATTTGTATTCCTTTGGACCCGGTTTTTTAATATGATAAAACTGTAAAATTGTATCTATGTAATTGCCTAAAAAAATGAGAAGTTTTCGTATTTCTTTTAAGTAATAAAACATATATGTTTGAAAGGGGATGCCATAAAAACATATTTCGTTTATAGGCTTGTAAAGTTATATGTATTTATTTGCAAAATTTACGCACAAAGTTTTAATCGAAAATGTATTAGTAGAGGAGATGTTTGCATTATAATATTATCAGGAGGGCTAATTGTAAGTGCTACAAATGTTATTTATATTTATAGAAATTGATATCTAAGACAATTGTTTATATTGTTTTGTTGTTTTGAATCACGCTCCTATTGTACTCTTATTTGAGCAGTATTTTTATAAATATAATTAAAAGCAAGTGTCTACGATACGAATAGCTTTCAAAGAAAAACATATTTTAATTGCACAACTGGTGTTTGTCATAAAAATAAGTGGTACATATGCATAGTGTAAGTTATATTGGGTTTGTCGAAATGAAACACCAAGCAGTTGATAAGTTTAATAAGAAACTTAAAGATAGAGTAGGCTTCATAAATTAAAATGAATCATTATTTCATTCTTATTTATCATATCTTATTAATGTTTTTTTCTATGGTAGACATTTATACAATGCCACCAATCATGACTCATAAGTTATTTGCCCTTTTTTTTGTACCTACTTACAAATAGTTATCCGTTGACGTATAATTATAGATCTGGAACAAAGAATATAATTATAGTTAGGCATATGTATAATATAATGTAATCTCTAGTCTTTAGACCAATTCCCAAGATCCTATCAGATTTGAACCGATGACAAAAATCATAAACTATGAAGTACCATTTCCAACAAAAAAAATCCACATCATGCAGGACAGGACTATGGACTCGCGCACGAAGGGTTCCGTAACATAACGCGAAACACGGCAAAAAAATCACTTTTGTTGTATGGGAGTCCCACCTTAATATTTACGAGTATTATATTCTGTTTTTAGTATTTGTTGTTATAGCGACAACAGAAATACATCATCACTATCGTCAGTCTGTGAAAATTTCAACTGCCTAGCTATCACGGTTCATGAGATATAGCCTGAGTGACTGAGAGACAGACAGCGTAGTCTTAATAATAGTATCCCGTTTTTACTCTTTGGGTACGGAACCCTAAAAATGAAATGTTATGAAATGTTTAATGTAATTTTTTTTTTCGGAAATTCAGTACTTATTTCCACAAAAAAAGGTTAAAAATGCCTTGTTAAAATAATATATCCCACTCAAAACAATTACAAATACATATGTATAACTAGATTGTAATTTAAACTTAAAATAAGTTGTAGCATATTTATGAAAATATACTTTTTGTATTTTGCGTTAAGCCTTAAAGGGCTTTGTTCGCTGTCATAATTTAATTTTTTGAATGTTAGTACATATAGCTTTGTGTCAAGAAATAAAAAAAAAAAAACAAGTTATATACTATTACCGGAAAGTAATTATATATTACTTACGCGATTCCCAAGTCCATTTTTTTTCAAAGATCGCTGAACTATTGTTTTTACTTTTTTTTAAAGCACGTGTGGGCATGTAAGCCGCCGCAACATCACTAGTGAACGTTCGCGAGATAGGCTGCGTCTGCGCACGGTAACATAGCTTTCTCAATAACAGAGGGCACACTATACCGCGAACTTTGCAGTCTATTGTTATTTCTAATATAGTCTAATTTTTTAGTTCATTTAGTAAATATATTTTGATACAATTAATCGAGTACCTACCACTGACAGACAGCCGTATTCGAACAATGAGATACGTCAAATACTAGATATTGAAACGATATGGATTAGATATGTCAGTGTCAAACAAGTGTCAAAAGTGACGTTTTTGTTTGAAGAAATGTCAATTTTGACACTTGTTTGACACTGATATATCTAATCCATATCGTTTCAATATCTAGTATTTGACGTATCTCATTGTTCGAATACGGCTGAGAGTACGCTTGCAACTTTGCTTTCGCCATTATAGTATAGGTTACCAAGTGATTAGTTATGTATCAGTGTAATTTGGAGAAAAAAAAGGCAAAAAATAAATTTGTTACATATGTAAACATGAACAATACTAAAATGTTTTGTTCTCAACTTGGTAAAAAAAACTGTAAAAAGCAACGCATTTTTGCAAGTCTACGTTAATTAATTGAAATTAATGAATCAATCTAATACAAGGGGCTCCACCATTTTTTAAATTTAATCCGAAAAAAAATTAATCATCGAACCTGCTCACAAAATTTCACAAGATTCGGTTGAGTATTGCGACCTGTGTAGGAGAACATCCGTAAATGTGAAAGCATTTTTGCCCAAGCTGAAACGGAGACCATATACATATGATATTACTTATCTAAATTCTACTCTTTTCGAGGCAGAGGTGTAGGGTTGGAGCCGGTGTAGCTTTATTTGACGTTCATAAGCGCATTGTAATATGCCTACTTGAATAATAAACTATTTTTGTCTTTACTCAGTAGCATATATTATACTTGTAGCGTCTTCGCTGACTTAAGCTATGTCTTTCGCGATTCAATTATTTCACCTCTACAATACAGGACGTAGGTACTCGGTACATAACACGCTTGTAACGCGCGTAACGCGAACCATGACAACATTCATTATGAACTTTATGGTTCTCACTATAAGGTTCAAATTAAAATAGAATATATAAATGAGTTACTAATGTTACTATATTTTATTGTAAGTAGAATATTAATTCAGTTTACTTTTTAATTAAACCCTGCATTTTGCTTCACTATCTTATTTAGTGTCTTTCTTGTTATTAACTATGTAAAGGTTAATATTAATACTCAGTTAATAGGTAAATTAATTTATTATAAGATAATTTGTGTTCAACCCTTTTCTTGACAATGACAAAGTCGTGTGTTTTTTGGCTTCATCTCTATTTTGTATTTATATTCCATATAACTAGTTTGTATAATATTGATCGAGCGTTATTAAAAGTCTCCGTTTCAGCTTAGCGACTGTTCATAAATTATGTCATCTATTTTTGACGATTTTGACCGGGGGGTCAAAAATCAATCTACCTAAAATCATCCAACCGTCATAATTCGAATGACCCATGCCTACCAAATAAAACGATGTCCAGACCCCCCGAATTTGAAATGACGTAATTTATGAATAGCCCCTTGGGCAAAAATGCTTTCGTAATATGTCCGGATGTTATCCTCTATAGTTCTCGATACATTGTTTTAATTAGCTTGGTCTGACTCTATCATTTTAGTTTACTATTTAAATAAATAATTTGGCCAAGTCCGAGATAGCTCGAGGCATTTAGTGTTCCGTACGGCTACCATCAGTTTGGCATTGACATAAACGATATCGTGAACGTAATTTACTTCCTATAGGTATATCTCTTTCGCACTAATATATCAGTACGAGCGAGATACATAGAAAGTAAATTACGTTCACGCCCACGGTAGCGTTTATGTCAATGCCAAACTGATGGTAGCCGTACCGCTCGCATCGTTACATTTTACAGAGGTTGTTTGCCTGTTTTTAGGATACCGTATTCAATTACACACACAGAACAATAGTACAAAGTGTTTAGACACCGTGCGAAGGCCGAAGGCCGAGCTTTAGCAAAATGTCATTGCTTTAGCACAGAGCAATAGTACAAGTGTCTAAATGTGAAGGCCAAAGGCCGACCTCCGCGTAGCCCGAAGGCCCGAAGCGTCCAGGATGTCAGTGCTTTAACACAGAACAATAGTACAAGTGTCTAAATGCGAAAGCCGAAGGCCCGAAGCGTCCAGGATGTTAGTACTTAAACACAGAACAATAGTACAAGTATCTAAATGCGAAGGCCGAAGGCCGAGCTCCGCGTAGGGCCGAAGGCCCGAAGCGTCCAGGCTGTCAGTTCTGTGTTTAACCACTGACATCTTGCAGGCTTCAGGCCTTCGGCCCTACGCGGAGCTCGGCCTCCAGCCTTCGCATTTAGACACTTGTATTAATTACCTGTGTTTAGAACTGACCTCCTGGATGCTTCGGGCTTTCGGCCCAATGCGACTTCAGCCTTTGGATCTTGCGACTTAGACACTTGTACTTAAAAATACTTGGAAAAGTTACAGGAGGCGCGCGTCTGTCGGACGCTTCGGATCTTCGAATCGCTCCTTCGGCCTTTGCATTTAGTTAGATTCTTGTACTATTGCTTTGTGTTTGAATACCGAAGTCGAGCATCTCGCGAATGCTTGATGTATTATAATAATTTAGAGTAAGGCCAAGCGCGCACCACGATTTTTTGTCCTGCGATAATTTTGTCGCAGAAATGCAACGTATGTGTTTATATGTTAGTGCGCGCATATGCGACAAAAAAATCGCAGCGATTTTAAAATTGTGATTTGTCACATTTTTCCGCGATTGTTCGCGACGCGATTGTCGCAAAGTGAATTGCAGCATGCGGAGTTGTATGGCCCCGCGCGCGCTATGATAATAAAATCGCACCCCGGCCGGACCTCAGTCGGCATTTCGCTCTCCAAACCCCAACATCTCGGCACCTGCATCTCAAAATTAGACGCTAGATGTTGACCATTTAATTATGGAAATAGACGGAGATCACCTTTGTGTTATAAATGCTCAAAGTCATACAGCAATCGCATATTAAAGACACGTTTCATGACAAGCGACTGGTACGAAATCCATGTTGAGAATGAACAAATCGTCGACTTTTTCATCGCAGTGCGCGCAGTGAATTTTCTGCGATATACAGGGTGGAAAGGCACGACGATCCTTTCCGCAAAAGGGGGATTGTTTAGCCTAAGCTCTATATTTTCTCCATAGAAACTATGTTAATACGGGCAACCGTTTCTAAATTATGACCTTTTAAACATCCATGCAAAAAACTACTTTGTTCTAACCCTAACAGGTGACAGGGTCAATGAACTTACTTGTAAACAATCAATATACGACAGGAAATTGTAATAATTTGTTGCCATCCAACTATTCTTAGGTCTGCTTACAACACGGTAAGAATCGTAGCAGGATTTTCGCTTTCTTAGTGGTTCCACTTGTTCAATACTTGAATGAAGTAGTTATGTGATTCCTTAATATTAATAATACTAACCACAACATTGTTTACAACGACAGTTCAAATTGTGACATTGACAACCACTCAAAAGTACGCAATCGTCTTATAAATATCTCTGGTTTCTTTGACTGATGAAAAGGTTTTAGTTTCTTAACACGTTTCACAAAATTATTTTCGAATAATTGGAAACTATCTAAAATAATTAAAAATTAGAAGTAGGTTGTGTTTGATGCAGCAAATGAACTTGCAAAAATGAAATACTAAGAATAAATCAAGAATAAATACTTCTTAAATACCTAACTAACAAACCTTCTTGCGTGGTAGGAAATAGACAAGACGTCTGATGTTTGAAATAAATAAATTGTCATTGAACTTCACTTCATATTTACTTTATTTCACTTATTTCATATTCTTTAAATAAAAATGCCGTTGTTAGATGCTTGTAGTTATTTAAATTTGTGGGGCTGTGTAAAAGATATGGTGTACCAAACGGAATGTGAAACTGCGGACGAAATGAGACATAGACTTTAATATTATTTAGAACTGCTAAAAAACAAAATCGGCTTACTTTAAATATTTCGTCAATTTTACCTTTGTTTCTAAAAACTGTGATATTTAACTGTCATATACTATTAATGTCTTCCAAAATTATTTTCTCGTAACAAGACTGAGGGGCTACCGCGAAAACCGAAATTCGCAATTTGCGGGGATCTTTCTCTTTTACTCCAATGAAGGCGTAATTAGAGTGACAGAGAAAAATGCTCGCAATTTGCGAACTTCTATTTTCGCGGTTATAGCCCTGAATCTTGTTGCTCACCGATCCGTTCAAAAATATACATAAGTACTGAATATAATTAATAGATATTATAATTATACAATTAATACAGAAATGTAATGGTAGGTACTTAATGAACAGGAATATTGTGTATATTGTTTCGACGAATCAGATACTCTCAATAAAATCTATACATGAGGCCAAAGCTGTTCATAAATATTAAATGACTTTATTATCTCTATACGCCTTACTAACTCTATGTGTCCTATTGTGGAAAAAAAAAACACAACGACAGTCAAGAACGGAATTCTTAATTTGAATTTTTCAGATTTTTGAAATGCCTAGTCCATTGGTTGGAAAGCCCGTTCGAAATTGAAACTTATTTGCAATGTTATAAGGTCGTATTTTGTAGATCTCTCTCATACTTATAGTAGGCTATTGAGATAAAATTAAATATCCCACAAAATAAGCAAGCTGAATTAAACTTTGTGTCAAAGACATAAGTCATAAATTTCAATGCCAAAGTTTTAACTAAGGATGTTTCTCGCCTAATACGAATTGACCAGTGTAAGCATCAGTTAGCTAGCCCTAAGCAACCAAAGGTCAAGCTGCAGTTGAAAAACTAATAAAGATAAAGTTAAGCTGATAATTTTCCCGCCGTCTCCATGCTTCTTTAAGTTGGGTATTGACTGGTCAGCTGCCTGTTAGCTATAGTTTTCGCGAAAATCGCCAGGACAGAGGTGAAAATTTTTGTATGAAAACTTGCAACTTTAAATGCCTTTTTTGGCGAAACTATTGCAGTCTAAAATGAAGTCAAAATCAGTCCATCGACTCAATTTTTTGCAAGCTTTCTAATGGTACCCCACACGATTCTTACAAATGAAAAAAGTTTCAGCCTACCCCTCTCAACCCCCTAAATTTCCCCCTTTAATAAGAAATAAGCAGTTTTGACTTATTTACAATATGAGTGGTGGTAATTGCTATAACTGTTCCAAATTTTAGGTATCTATGTCAAACGGTCTCTGAGAAAAACGTATTTAACTGATTTGCAAGACCGAAGTGATCCCATAAGTGTTCCGTAAACAAAGTTTTGTACGGAACACTAAAAATCTTATTTTAGAAGTTACATGGGGGGGGGACGGGGGACACATTTTACCACTTTTGAAGTGTCTCTCGCGCAAACTATTCAGTTAAGAAAAAAATGATATTAGAAACCTCAATATCATTTTTGAAGACCTATCCATAGATACCCCACATGTATGGGTTTGATGAAAAAAAAAGTTTTGTGTTTCGGTTCTAAGTATGGGGAACCCCCAAAATGTATTGTTTCTTTTTTCTATTTTTGTGTGAAATTCTTAATGCGGTTCACAGAATACATCTACTTACCATGTTTCAACAGTACCTATATAGTTCTTATAGTTTCGGAAAAAAGTGGCCGTATCATACGGACGGACATACAGATGAGACAGACAGACAGACAGACATGACGAATCCATAAGGGTTCCGTTTTTTGCCATTTGGCTACGGAACCCTAAAAATTACCCAATTGCATGTCACCAGCATACTATGTAACGTGTGTATGAGTGTAAAATATTATTACTTTTCCCTCTGGTAATTTTCCCGTGGAAAAGTACAGGCGTAGCACTGACACGAGGAAAACTGCACATAAAAACAAGTAAAAAGTTAAAGCCAGTCCATTTTTCTTAATAAGACGGCCAGGAACAAAAAAATTAAAAAAACATGTAATTGTAATGTATATGTAATTTGTAAACCACCGTTTTTAAGGGTTCCGTACCTCAAAAGGAAAAAACGGAGCCCTTATAGGATCACTCGTGCGTCTGTTTGTCTGTCCGACCATTCCCCCCCCCCCTAATTTTTAAAGTTTGTGCAAAGTGCAACGTTGAGCAAGAACTTTAGGAACAAAAAAAAGAAGCTCACTTTAGAACGTTGCTCATAATACATTTTTGTCTTAAAAAACCGTCCACATTATCTGACGCGTATCACCGACGCTTGTCTCTTCTCTTCTTAATAACTATATTCCCGCAGTTTTAATTTACATATTACCTAATACACAATTTTCAATTAAAACAAAGTTGTGTTTGATCACTATAAGTTTAGTGCCACCCCACACTAGCGTCTCCCGAGCGTCTGCGTCTAGTCAATTCTATGGCTGCTGCTCGACGCAACTGCGCAGTGACGCCATTTTCCATAGCGCTAACTAGATGCCGACGCTCATACGCTAGTCTGTGTGTGTGTCTGTGCTAGTGACCCTTAGGCCGTAAATGACAAAATTAAAAGTTTATATATCAAACCTTATGCGCGGCATTACAATATTTGACGTTGTCAAGCTACGCACTGTACAGATGAATCGCTCGCGGCACAATTTCCCGTGGGGTCATTTTTAGTGCTCCGTACCCAAAGGCTAAAACAGGACCCTATTAGTCTGTCAGTGTCTGTCACCAGACTGTAACTCAAGAACCGTGATAGTTAGACAGTTGAAATTTTCACAAATGTAGGGTAAGACCACCAGTGAATGAACACTTAAGCAATTATCCAAGTTTGAAAAATCATTGCTCAGCATTCATTAATAATTGGAATAATTAACTGCAATTTAATCAATTCTCATTTAATAAATAAGAAAATAATTTCTGCGATTTTTAATTACTTTCATAGTTTTTGAGTTATATCAGAATTTACCAAAAACTACCCAAAAACCTAATGAATGAACATAGAAACTAGTGAATGAACACCGAAAAACCCAGTGAATGAACATTGTTTAACTATTTTTAATTAGCATAATAAAATCATTTTTATTACAAACACCGTTTCCGGCTCTATTTTAATAGGTATAGCGGTAGCGTTTATATCTTTTTATCCCTCCATATTGACTTCGAATCGATTAGAATGTAATAAAATGATGGTTATTCACCAATAACATAGAAACCCGTTACATATAAAAAGGAAAAAATAAAATCAACCATTAAAACAAGAACCAACGTGCATATTTTGATGAAAAGGGGTCATGCTCACCAAATAATGCTTAAAATAATAAACTTGCCACTGCATTGTTCGTGGTTACACTGTTCATACATAGAATTAGTAGAAATCCAATTAATGAACAAGCCAAATTTTGTATTGTTCATACATAGGCATGATAAATCTAGTAAATGGACTATAGAAATTTGGTTTGTTCAAATACTGGCTAAATGAATCAGAATCGTTTTCTATGCAGAATCACAAAAAACAGGCTCAATACGATTGCGTTTACAAATACATTTGGGAAAAAAATTAAATCTACGCGACACCAGTAAATGAACACACTGTTCATTTACTGGTTTCAGAACATTTGATGAGCCAATAATGGAACTATAAAAAATAAAGTCTTAATCGCATAATACGCCGACAAGGTGTACATAAATAGAAGGTTCAACTCTTAATCTAACCAAATAACTAAACTTTGTACTGGTAAAAATTAAATAAGCACTTCATATGTTGCTCCAAACGTACACTGTTCTTATCTGGGATCTAATATTTTCATACAAAACTTCAAATCCAGAAACACGTAAACTTCAAACACCAGTCACATCCTAACTTGTCGAAAATTAATTTATTACGGGTTGTCATTGCATAGGAAATAGAGTTGTTAATAAGAAAAAAAATAAAACAAGTGGAAGAAATTGCTATATTTCTTATTTTAGACGAAAAACGTGATTTTGTTCATTCACTGGGGGGTGTTCATTCACTGGAGGGTTTACCCTATTTCTGTTGCCGCTATACAACAAATATTATACTACAAACAAAATAAAATAAATATTTAAGTGGGGCTCCCATACAACAAACGTGATTTTTTTGCCATTTTTTGCCTAATATGGCCGGTTTTAGCTCTAGTAAGACATCTATAGTATGTAGTCTAGTATTCTAGTTCGTTGAAAATTAATAGTAATAGGTATGTACTTCGAGAAATGACGACATCCACATTAAGATAGCACCTGCATTTGTATAGGTGATAAAACGTGCATAATTATGTTTAGACTAGCCTTGCTGATAGGCCTAGGTTCTCTAAGACCTAACTGTCGTGTATGCCCTATGATGATACGCCATTTTGAAAAGAAATCTCATTGTAAATAATGTCACGAACGTTATACTACTGTAAAGTAGTAATTTTTCCATCTGTTTAATTGTCATGGTTGGGGATATTTTTGAATTATAAAGCAGTGTATACAGTTTTTCTTTGTTTTGTTAGTATATATTTAAAAACAACTGAATATTGAAAAAAAAAACATTTATTATATTAGCCACATAAGTACAAAGTTCGTACGAATTACGCATACTTAACAGTAACTGAAAGACCATTTTGAATTCGGAATCTAAAATTAAAATAATTTTGCAATACTTCGTCTACGCCAACACAGTGCCACAACAAAGGGTGGAGTGTGGAATTCTACTCCACTTAAATGCCGCTATAAACATCATAATTTCATATAAATTATTTTCATTTCATTTTTTTTTTCATTTTTCATTTCATTTCATTTACATTTATATGTCGGCGGCCGTTCGTAAAATCAGGCAGATCATGAAATTCCTAGGCATATCGTGAATCGTGAAAAGTCTCGTTCCCTGAGTCGACGTAGCCCCGGGTACGGGCTCCTATTTCTGAACAGTTTGCCCTTCGGGCATCTGAAACGACCTAACGAACCTATTTATTGGTCGTGACTACCATCAAAATATTACACAGTCACTTTACGACATAATATGTATACACGCTGACACTATCAATCTCTGGAATTCCAAAGTTTGTTCTGAGATATTTTGGTCTGAGTCTATAAGTCTTTATTTATACTAAACACTACTTGTACAATCATCAGCAAAAGTTGCTAAGCGGGCGAGGTGTTCAAAATTACCTTGACACGCTCATAGTTCTCATAACAAATAAAGTCGCGTCAAGATTATTTTGAACACCTTACCCGCTTAGCAATTTCTACTGCTGACTGTACCTACAGTTTGTATTTTCAATAATAATCTTAACAGAAGCATTCTCTTCCACAGAATAATGATGTACCGAAAGCGTCGAGAGTACCAACCGCTGTCAACCATCGGCGAGAACGTGAAATTCCTGTCCCGGCCCTACACGGAGCTGCGCAGTATGAACGGCACCAAGTCCAGACTACGATGAATCTGTACATAGTATCGACAATTATAATATAGGCCACTCCACACTAGCGTCTCCGTCTAGTTAACTCTATGGCTGCTGTTAGACGCTACGTTAGCGCAACTGTGCAGCGACGCCATTTTCCATAGCGCTGACTAGACGCCGACGCTCAAAAGATGCTAGTGTGGGGCGGCCCTATAACTCCAGGGGGCCTAGCCAAGGTGACAATCGTAGAAAGTGAAACGCTATCATTTCCATACATTATTTACGTTTATCTTAGCATACGATTTTGGCTAACGCCCACAGATAGCTTTATAGGCCAAAATTGAATGTATAAATTGTACGGTTGCTCTTTAGTTGCGCCTATTAGGCCAGCGAGAAATGTGCACGTGCTAACTAGCTCTCCCTCATTGAAAGAGAAAGAGACAAGCTTATGTTCGGATGTAACAAAGCATGGTACGCAGAAATTAATCAAGAAAAACAGATCATTCGTAATTAAATAAATTATGGAAGTATTCTTTGTTCTCCTCATGAGTTTAACGTATCTATAGTTATATAGTGTCATTCTATGACGGGTGATCAGCGATCACGTGATGCTTCCTATAGAAAACTAAATTTTTGGACGCCTAGGCCCGAACCCGGACCGTTCTAGTGTGAGTCATCTCGGTAGATCTCTTGGTGTAAGTCTTCCAGTAGTTAGTACAGTACCCGGCAAAAAATATTTCACATCGGTTTTTGGAAAAATACAATTATTGTTTACGATGACTTCCTAACATGTGTTCGGCCGCGTAAACTGAAGACGCCGGTTCGATTCCGGCCTCGGCCACCTGGACTTGGTCACTCCTTTAGCCACTCACATGATTCATGCAACTGTAGTTCCAAGCTGTCACCCTTATTTTTACATAATAATAGAGGTCACTGAAAAGTATCAATCATGTGAGTGGTTAGTGTATGACACATATTTCAGTTTATTAGAGATCCCACACTAGCGTCACCAGAGCGTTGGCGTCTAGTTAACTCTATGGCTGCTGCTCGTTGACGCAACTGCGCACCGACGCCATTTTCCATAGCGCCGACGCTCAAAAGACGCTTGTGTGAGGTGGCCGTATAAGCCAAAAGTCTCTTTCTAAAGATCTGCAATATTTATGGCCGGGTAATGTACATGCTTTATTGGCTTTTGGAACGGGTTTTCCTTCATAAACTTCAGAAAAGGACATGATTTTGGAAATACAGTGATGACATATGTAGTAGTAAAATAATTATAGTAGATCAACCAAAAATCTAGACCGATGACTTTGTGTTATTTGTGTCTTCGATAAGTTAATATTAGAAGTGACACCTTACACGCCTGCGATCAATACATCTTTAGATTGTATTATTTATAACTAAAGAGTTATTGATTGAATGCAGGAACTGAATCAAATTCAATTTAATATAAAATGTCGCTTTCTAAATATCAGACCTTTCTGTCAAAAAAGGGCCCTTATGCACATGAAGCATAGGGACCCTTTTTAATGGAAAGTCACAAATTGTCTCCAGTGAAATGGAAACTAAACTCAATGAGTTAGATACAAATGTTGGATATTTTAGAAAATGGAGTCTGTAAAATACCAGTTCTTCAAGTGCTGTGAATGATTTAAACCTTGTATATATAGTATTAAGTGCTAATATCCTTTAACGTGTACAATTTAACCGTCTCAGTTTTATTATGTTTAATTATTTAATATTTCTCTGGTCTTTATAATTATATTAATCGAAGCTCAAACTTGTTTAAAGCAATATTTTGTATACTTTATGTCAATGAAGTTTTGAAATCACGTTTTTATTGAAGTAGTTTTTGTGTTTTATTTTTTGGCGATTTAAACAAGATTATGCCTACATTTATGTAAAATGCTATACTAGTGAATTTCTCGGAGCTGTTTATGTAGTTATATGATTTGTTTAAATTGCTCAATCAATTAAATACTGATTTAAATGCTCATTATGAAAGTGAAACGCTTTAAACCATGTTTTACTAATTTATTAGAGATTTAATTCATTTTATCATGGACATAATTTGTACTAGATCTAAATATTTATGGTTCTACTATTTGTTTTATAAATTGTAGTTTATCAGAAAATATTTGAATTCATTTGACACTTTATTCAAAGAATAGGCCAAATTTAGACCAATTTTGGAACATAGCACGCCATTGATAGGGTAAGATGAACACAGGGCCAAGAAGGAAACTTGTATAGGTATGACTTATCTTACTCCAAAATAAATAGTTCGTTTCTTCATCTGACCTTAATGAATCTGCAATTATTTCTACGACTATGTGTAACCGATTTCATTTCACTAGCTTTAATAATAAACCCTCTAAAGGAGTCTAAAGTGTCAAAAAACACTTAGAGTGAGACCAAGAAAAGTCTGCAGAGATTTAGACAGCCCACGCAGTGCAAGTGTTATTTTAAACGTCAAACTTCCATGAAATTATGACGTATAAATAACATTTGCACTACGTGAGCTATCAAAATCACTGCACATTTTTCTTGGTCTAACTCTAAGGTACTTGCACCTAAGATGGCCCATCGGTATTTTTCTTGAGTTTAATATGAACGTGCGGTTTTGTCTATGGTACTAGCGAACATATGCAAAATTTTAACCGCCACTTATAAAAGTATGATAGGTATTTTGAAAGTAGGCAAGCTTAAGAATCGGGCCATCTTAGGTGCAAGTATCTTTTACACTACTGTGTTTAGTTCTGACCTAAATCTAGAACAAAGTCCGTAGTCGAAACATATAGGTATTATATATCTACTTTTATATATTTAGGTATTCATGTCGAGTATTATTAGGTATACTAGTTGTTACTTATTATAGCTTTAAGTAGACAATTTTGTTTTCACTGTAAATAGTGTTGAATGTTATTTTGCATTTATAGAATATGTGATTTCAAAACGTCATATGTATTCATGTTTCATCTTCTAGGAGCTTATAAATGTTTCAAATAGTGTTTTCAAACACAAATAATACATTTCTTCCTAAGTTCCACCCCACACTAGCTAGCGTCTTCCGAGCGTCGGCGTCTGACGTAACGTTGACGCAACTGCGCAGCGACGCCATTTTGCATAGCGCTGACTAGACGCCAACGCTCAAAAGACGCTAGTGTGAGGTGGTCTTGACTAGATTATCTAATATTTGGATGGCATTATGCACATACGACCATTAACCTAAAATTATTTGGTTATTTCTGCATAAAACCATTGACTATGTGAAAACTGAGCTTAAATTATTTGAACTGCGGTGCTGGCACCGAAGTAGTGTAAGTTTAAAATGTATTTTTTCGATCTGTTATGTGTATTTGAGAAAAGTATATTCATGACATGTAACCTTATTCCTAGGTAGATTATTTTAACAAATAACACTGTTTATTTAGAAAGAATTAAGTGACGTGATTGATTAATTATGAAACAGATAGATTGCCTACATTTTTTGATCGAATACATCTTGAATAAATAGAAGCTTCTATATTTTAAATCAATTTATATACCACGAGGTCAATTCGAATCGAGTACATTTTGATATCTAAACTAAATCATTAAATTTAGTTATCATTTGCATGTGCATTCCGTACGTACTAAGCGTTAGAGAGACGCGCGGGCGAATGATCTAAAATGACATCATTTATTAATCAAAATGTACGTTCAAATAGGCCTCTAATTTAAAAATAAATTTCTCCTGGCAATTTTCACGTAATTTGCCGTAATAAACATTGACTACCTTAATGAACTGTTTAACAGGTAAAACTATTTATTTTAGATATAAAATAGACATTTTATTTTGTTAAGAATATACCCTGTGACATCCCAAGTGGTAACTCAGTGACGCAAATATATTTTACGTGCAGTTTTGACTGGACTTTTGTCCTCATAATTAAATAGTCGATTTAATGGTTTTCTTAAGATATCTCTGTACCCCTAACATCTCACATGTGATATTTTTGTTTAATTATATCTATGATATGGTTTATTTTAACCATTTTGTTCCTAGATCGTTTTAGATGATTTTATTCTCAGTTGTTGTTTTTCATATTTGTGGGTTACTATGTTTTACTATGGAGCGCAGCCAAGATACGCGAAAGCTCTGTATATTAGATATTAGCATGAACTTTGACAAATAAATAAGAAATTTTTAATTAATTCAATGATGTGGTCTTTTCTTCTCATTTGACCTCTTATTTTCATCCCTATACCTACCGATTAGCTACCTAATCGTGGTGTTACTTTTTTTACGAAATACTTTACAATACCTATCTACTAAAAGTACCTAAAGTAGTAATAGTAATTTGTTTTACAAGGGGGCAATGTTGTTGTTTAACCGCTCGTGCTAATATTGATACCCGAGCAAGCGAAAGACTCCAAAATTTAACCAATCTTGAGCGTTGCGAGGGTTTCAAAGCACGAGGGTTAAACAAAATTTGCCCCCGAGTGAAACACAAAATTTTTCACCACACCAACCCGAAGCAAATATTAAATCTAAAATATCAAACAAAATCAAACCAAAACAAATCCAAATGAATGTTATTAAATGTTTATCATCCAAAATCATCAATTATAAGTCAATTCTACCAGCAAACATAAGAAAACAACTCAAAATATGCATTTGATTACTTTGCCTCACATGTGAATAATGCAACTTTGCTATCAGTTTTTGAAGTGCAAAGTAAGCCTTTCCGAGCTGGTGTGGTGAAAGGTAATATAAATATAGATAATATAATAACTTAACTTTTTAACATAAGTATATGTTTTTCATTAGAGGGCGCCATATACCTCTCTGTCGTAAACGTTGTATTGTATTGTAAAAAATAAGATATTTTCGTGATTATATTTTACCGAGAAAATACATTAACAGTATTTAGTTGGTCTATCGAAAGATACCACTTTGGCCTTATAAAATTACAAAATAAAATATGCGTAGAGTGGCACCCTGATAAAAGCAACACGGCAGACATAAATCATAGTCATTACAATATTGTCAGGCGCTAATTGTCGCAAATAAGACTAATTATCATGACGTTTCGTTGCAACCACCAATAGGGACCGTGCTCGTTGGACGGTCTGCCATCTTGTGGCCTGAATCGGAAACATATGTGCACATGTACATTGCCATAGCAAGTGCTACCTTTTACCGTTTACGTTTCTCGTCGATACGTTTCCTTGTGCATAGTTGGTTCTGCCATCTTGTGGGCTACATCGGAAGCATAAACGACACATTTACGCCTCGCGCAAAAAAATCTGACTGCTCCTATGCTGCCCCCTATAGTCCATGCACGGGGCCTACAAACATCAAAAGAGTTCGTATCTGACTATGCGTCAAAAGGAACCACCATTCGCTGATAACTTCTAGCTAACATCATTCCTTAAATGCGATTGTAACGTATTATTAAGAAAGTGATATAGGAAGCAAACTAGCAGAAGAATTTCCTGATGGTAAGCGATTACCATCGACCATGGGGTGTCCATACGAATAAGTGGATTGCTGCGGCATTTAAGAGCCCATCAACGTGCACACTAGCGCCACTGCTAAATAATCGTGATTATTTAAATTTAACGATAGGTATTTAAAAAAGGGGCCGCTACGTACTGTATTTTATATTTAAGTACCTTTTGAATACATCAAACTAGTTTATATGTTGCTGAATTCGTCAATCTATGCGTCCAAAGTCAAAACGGCCGTTTTTGTTTTGAGTTCCTATGAACTCGACCCGATCATCGATCGATCATCGATCGGTCGATCTATATCGACGCTAGCAGTGGCGCTAGTGTGCACGTTGATGGGTTCTTAAAAAGTACGCTCTTGTAGGTCTGAAGGTTGTATCAACAGTTCCACAGTTTAGTTTTATTAGTAAAATTCCAAAGAATTTGAATGAAGTGTCGTCTAGATAAGTATGATTATGATCGATGATAGCAACAACGTCATATCGACACTACTTTGAAAACATTTCATATCTCACATTGAGATTCGAAGCTGAAAAATAGTAACTCTGCCGTATTTGAACTTCAAGATATTCACAAGAGACGACACGTACTAGTTCCATGCTAGATACGTTATGGTTTAGATATCAACTAGTTCTCTTTTGCAGCGCAATTCGGGCAACCAATGTCACTTTTACGTTAGATAGAGTAAGATATTTATAGATCAAGCAAAGGAAAACGCAATAACTATACATGATACGTGTTTATACATTTACGATATCAAAATTGTCAATTTGCAGTGCTTTAATATTTTTGGTAGGTAGGTATGTCTTATCTAGTTATCTCATAGTAACATCTTATGTTCGACAATCTTGTACATAGCTAAATAAATATTGCTCCAAAATTCGAAATTTAATTTAAATGTTAAAATTTATTTAGAAACGTACCTAATACTAAATATTATGTATGTATGTATGTATAAAACTTAACAAACTAAAACCCGTTCTGAGCCATGCCGGGTCCAAAGGTCCCCATCACACTAGCAGCGTTACCCCGCTGTATGGCGATGGAGACCTGTGGCCTATTTTATAAAGCTACAAGTTACAATTTACAAGCGGAAGTCTCTTTCTCACCCTATGTATTAGAACGAGACTTCCGCTTGTAAATTGTAACTTGTAGCTTTATAAAATAGGCCACTGTTGGACAATGTTAAAATTATTATATTGTGGTAGGTACCTACCAAATAAAATCCGCAGTGGGAAACCGCGTATCTGACGGTGCCAGACAGTCTGCCAACAGGGAGAGATGGCGGGAGATCGTGCGAAGAGCTGTGTCCGCCTCTACTAACGATGCGGACGCCTCAACGTGACCACGATCGCTCTGTCAAGAGCGATACGACAGAGAAGAATATACCTCTAATATTGATAATTATGTACAGTGAAACCTGGTTAATTGGCACCTGGATAAATGCAAAACCTCAATAATTGCAACCAAAAGTCCGGTCCCGGTCCCTTGAGACCAAAAGGCCTCTATAATTGAAATTTTGGAAGCTCTATAATTGCAATTTAGATTTTAGCGCTTTTCGTAATTTTGCCTCTGTAATTGACCACATCGCAACTTAAGACCTCTATAATTGACACTGTGCTAAAAAATCCGTTATTTTTGCTCTTGTTATTACCTCTATTATTGAAACGAGTTTTACTTATTACCTCTGTAATTGAAATAATGTAGTTGCATTCAATTAAAATAAAAACAAAACTTATACTAACTATTATTAAAATTAAGTATAGACTAAATAAATTAAAACTAAAACTAATAAAATAAATAAAAATGTAGTTGTAGACAGCAGAAACAATATTTTAATAGCAATGATCATTTTATTTTTATCTCCATCCAAAATTTAATTTATTTATTGGGTATCTACTCGTATCACAGCCTGTAGTAGGTGAAATAGTTTTGATCAATAAAACACAAAGTAGGTACGCTTTTTACGTTCTAATAAAACTTTCTTCTACAATTCAAGGGATTTTTTAAAACCTAAATGATAAGAAAATAAAGTGGTAATTAATTTAGTGTAAAAGTGCAAGTATAAACAGAAGCAATATATAGACCAGAAACCCAGAACGTAAGCGTGTAAATCTACTTTAAATGGTTATTTGCACCTCCATAAAAGAAATTTGTCAGAACGCAACCTCTATTAATGAAAACCTCTATAATTGACACAACGATTTTTTGAACCTCGTTAATTGACACGACCTGTTTAAATGAAAAACCTGGTTAATTGACAAAAACTGGCCGGTCCCTTGAGATTGCAATTATCCAGGTTCCACTGTATATGGTAGGTACATGCCGACTTAAGGCATGTGCACACCGGTTGCGTGTGCGTGACGTGCACGTGCGCGTGCGGAGTTATAGTATACATATCCTTATGAGAGATGGCACACCGCTTGCGTGAGGTGTGCGTGTGCGGCTCCAATATTTTAGCGCACGCACACGCGCACGTCACGCACACGCAAGCCGGTGTGGCTCGGCCTTTAAAGTTGACTATCACTACTAGAGTAGCATGTTGTACTTAACACTTAAATGAGGTTGTCATATAGTTTTCATACATAAAAACTGTTGGAGCAATCACCCAGCGAGCGGGTGAAAAAGAAAAGGGGACAACGCAGGGGCCCATTGTTCTGACAGGCCGATACCGTCCGGCGGACTGTTAATCAGTGGGCCCCTTTAGTGTTCAAACTACATTTTCATTCAACGTATCAGCATTGCGATACAGCGAGGAAATGCCGCCAGCATCCTTGGTACATTCTCAAGGGCCTATTTTAGATTTAAGCTAGTTATTAATGTCTTTGTAATACCACTGTATATATCTTGTTTTTCATTCATGTAAGTGATTTCATTTCGAGAGGGCTTCTGAATTAGTCGCAATAAAATCATATCGACGACCTTGCGCTGTTGGCTGATTAGATCGAACAAGCTTAGGTCGCGCTATCTCTCAAGTAGGTGGCGTCGTAACCTAACGGCTTGAGATGAGCCCTTTAGGGATGGGAAATTATTGTAAAGTTATCTATGAAGTATTTGAACAAATTAAATTATTTTCAGAAAATATTATAATTTGTTTTTTATCAAGTAGAAACACTACTATATAAATTATAAACTGAAATAAATGCCATATACTAAGAAAAAGTGACCAAGGCCTCCAGTGCCCCAGGCTGGAATCGAACCAGCGTCCTCTGCTATCGCGGCAGGTGCCTGAACCACTCGGCCACCTACTATGTATACTTGGAAAATTTAACCTATGCCGCTGTGGCCCGGTGGCCGAGCCCAGGAAGGCTTGCAATCATTATTTATTTACTAAAACGGGACCTAATCACGTATAAAAAACTCCTCTTGGGGAGGTCTTCTCCGAGACCACGGGGACAACGCCGCCCTCAAAAGGTCGTAAGTGTCTAATTTCAATACTTAATTAGGTAATACGCGATTACCTAAGTCCCGTATTAGTAAATAATAATGAGTAAATATCGTGAAAGTTTAAATCAATGAGCTGAGGGTCCCATTGTCGGATAAGGGCAACTCGCCACAATTAAAACATCTAGCCGTTCAGATGACTATTAAAAGGCCTTCATCATCATCATCATCATAGGCCTTTTCGTCTATTGCAGATGATTTATGGTGTAACACCGGAAAAACAGCGTTTTTGGTGACTGAATAGACCGATGTGTGACCGACATGGTCTACCACAGGTCTGACAAGAGAAGGTTGCGGAAACCGGTACTGAGGCACCTTGTCGTAGTTTTTGCCTGCCGTCGGTTTAGATAGATGACGCCAGCATAGGTTTAACGTCTCCTTCTATGAAATTTGGCTGACTATGGAAATAGTCACGTCACTTTTCGCACCACTGTCACCCCGATAAATTTGTATCTTTTCATTTGGCGTTTGTCGATGTACCTACGATTGATAATCATCATAGCTTAAAAGGCCCCCTGATGACATTTACACCAGATCCATGAAAGATCCCGAGATTCAGCCATTCACTAGTTAATCCTTATCTTCAGCGTGTAAAGATTACCTGCACCTAATCAGGTTCAGTAGCCACAGCGCCTCGAAGACAAGTGCTTGTGAACAATGTTACAGACACACATACATCGGTGACGACGAGAATTGTAGTGTTTGGTTTTACTATCCAAAAAAAAGTGGAAAATGAGTGCGCCGAAGAAGAGTTATGTGCCGTTTTGGAGACAGGTAGACTTTTAATTTTTTTATAGTCCATTTGTATAAACTAATACAGGTATGTATTAGTTTGCACACAAAGTGGACGTATTTCTAACGTTATTTTATGATCCCAAAATGTTAAAGACGAATTTCGTTTGTAATAGGTATACTTGAAATACCTAAAAATACTTATTTATCACCTAGATACATACCTCTCTACATAGACCTCGTTTCAATTTTTTTTTTTTTTTTCGTTTCAAATAAATTTAAAAATATATAGATGGTCAAGCAAATCTTGTCAGTAGAAAAAGGCGCGAAATTCAAATTTTCTGTGGGACGATATCCTTTATAGCGCCTACATTTTTCAAATTTGCCGCCTTTTTCTACTGACAAGATCTGCTTGACGCAGTATATATATCATACAAATCTATGAAAAATGGTAACAGTGCATGTAAATAAGAATCTTGGGACATTTATTTCTCCTATTAGGATAGAAAAGAGCTCGTGATTCTATTTGCATGTACCTATTTCTAGCTGTAGATTATAGGTATTTTACATGAGAACAATTAAAACACTAAATTTCATCTCATACAAAAAGCTCCACTCTGTCACATTTTTGGAGACAAAAAGCATTGGGGAGGGGTACCTAAGGAGACCTCACGTGTATTTTTTTACAGTGAACGAAACTAAGAAAAAATACCTAAGTACTACATAAGTAACATGACTTAGATAAGTACCTTTGATCGGTTTCGTTACACATAAATCTTCACTTCGCAATTCAAAATAGCGAGTCTATTTTACGATATTTTGGAGCGCATGGTCGAATGAAAAAAATTCACAAAAATACACGTGAGGTTATTATGTGTTAGCTAAGAACACCACCGAAATAAACATATTCAGAGAGTATTTTCATAGAAAGTAATTTAATTTGTTCTTAGAACCCTTAGAGACGCCATGTCTATAATTTTCGGTACAAAATAGTCTGCCGTTTTTTGCGGGGGAGGGCACATCAAATGTATACGTAACGTAAACATAGCCAAGTCAGATAAACGTCAGTCCATACATGTGGTTGACATGTCGTTGACCATTGGCCGCCTATTTTCGACAGAGGGGAACGCCTGTTAATGACCACTCCTTTGGTTATATTCTCTAAGTTAGAACCTCACTAAATATCTCCAAGGGGGAGGGAGGTGTCAAAGAGTAGGCGAAAAAACCTCGCGTGATTAAATTTATGCACAATCCCCTACTAGGCTGCTAACATAGATAGTACTTAATATCATAATCAACGATAACAATCGGCCTCATCTTATCTCTGATTGGTTATATCCAGGGCCACGACATTACAACGAAAGCGTTGATTTACTTGATTTCTTTTTATCTATATGTACCTATAGCTAACTAAATTTATAATGAAATGTGACGCCCCACGGGGAAAGGTATCTTATGGCGGTTGGCGCTTACGCTATTATTAACGCCGCTCCAATATTATTACGGCGTTATGCGACGTAAGCGCCAGCCGCCATAAGGTACCTTTTGCCATGGAACGTCACAAATAATTAATTTTACTTTCACTTGACTCCCGCGAAATGTTTCGGAGAGCCTAGGTCTCCTTTGTCAAGCCGAAAAATTATTCAATGTTAGTATGTCTCACAGCAATTTAAATTGCATAAAAGATTTAAAAGAAAGCCATGAAAAAAGTAAATGTTAGAACAAATTAATGTCTATGAAAATATTTTAATTTGTGTTATTAGGCACACTATTTTATTTATTTACATTTTTTTTTAATTTATTAATTTCAAAACCATTTCGATCCATGCCACCGAATGGCCGAGGGGTTCAGGCATATTTTGTCGAGTAAAGTTAAGTAAATTTTATTTGTAGAAAACAGGTGTTACGTAAAAATAGTTGATTACTACTGATTACAGAGCTCTGTATTTTGCCTATTGGCGTACAAATGTTATTTAAAACTTATCAACTATGGTGACTCGGAGGACGGTGGTTCTCGGTTCCAACCTAGGAAACTGGAGGCCTTGGTCATTTTTTCTTTGGTATATGACATTTATTTCGGAAACATAATGTTTTTCGCATGTTGCGTAAATTTTTTGCAGTTTCGACACGTGGTGACAGACAGACGGACAGCGGAGTCTTAGTAATAGGATTCCGTACCCAAAGGGTAAAAATACCCTTTGGGTACGGAATCCTAAAAATCAGAAATGTGAGTCAAAGTCTGAAATTCCTAGTTATTCGCATAATTATATTTAATAACAATTATCGATTTTTATATCTGAGATTCACCAATGCCCGTTCCTTATCTTATTGAGCCATTATGTCTTATGATAAGAGCCACTTACTTTAATTGCCGTTTGATTGTACTGATGTACACAGATTTTTATAATTGTCGCTTGGATTATCTTCTTTTTATAATTGTGCATGACGCCCCACGGGTAAAGGTACCTTATGGCGGTTGGCGCTTACGCTATTATTAACGCCGCTCCAATGTTATTGCGGCGCTATGCGACGTAAACTCCAGCCGCCATAAGGTACCTTTTGCCGTGGAACGTCACAATTATCTTCAGCTGTGAAGCACTGAATAAGTCATATCCGGATCGCGACCGCACCAGCTTTAAAGATGGCTCACGCTAGACCGGACCGTGCCGGCTATGACGGCTGATAGCTGATCGCTTTCCATAGAAAACTAAGGGCCGGAAGCTCCGGCCCCGGCTCGGCCTAGAGTGAGTGAAATTAACAAGCTTGTGATTTTGTTAAATTCCAGTGCTTTCTCACGGCAAGTGTGGCAGTCAACATCACGGGGCACGGCTGCGTCATCGGCTACTCCGCGATCCTGATCCCCAGCCTCAGGGACCCTGACTCCCACATCAAGGCCACGCCCAGCCAGGAATCATGGATAGGTAGGTTATTTATTTATTTATTTAAAACTTTATTGCACATACAAGTAGTACAACAGGCGGACTTAACGCCGCTATAGACATTCTCTACCAGTCAACCATTAGCTATCTTCTAGCTAGAGTTGTCTATCTATACTTTTGTCAGGCTTCTTGCTTGCATTCCTGAAACTAACTTGATGATCCTCCACCATCTCGAACCGCTGACAGTAGGTACTTTATAAGTTGTTAGGTTTTAGGATAGAGCGACCCTTAAGAAACTAAAGAATAAGTGAGAGTCCCAGCACTGCGGCCTAATTGTTGCAAATTCTTGAAATACCTACCAATTACGAGATTTTGCACTGTTTTGATGCTTGCAGACATCGGCAGATTAGATACATTTTTGATACAAATGTAAAAACGAGCAATGCAATCCTATCATTTTTTATATGTCGTTTTATGTATATTGTATGTATCTATGTTGTTATTGATGTATGTTGTAACCTAGGCATATTTAGTCCAGGTCTTATCAAGGCAATACCTACGTACCTATTGAGCTAGATATATAGATATAACAACCACACATTAACTATCTGTTTATTCAATTGGGACTACTTACTTACGGTCTCTGCTTGCCTGGAGATTATTATCTGAATCGTCGCTATTGCTATCGGCTTTAGATTAAATACTCAAACTCAGTCATTTCGTGATACAGATTACGAACTCTTTAAATATTTCCCTTTTCTTTTCAGCGTCCATCATCGGCTTTGCTCTAATTGTGGGCAACGTCATCGTTACTCCTCTCATGGATTTAATCGGCAGAAAAAAATGCCACATCGTCTCCACTATACCTATCTTGACAGGATGGTTCCTGTTACTCCTGGCTGACAGCGTCCAAGCCATAATCCTGGCCAGATTCCTACAAGGCGTATCCATGGGCTTACTGGGACCTTTAGGCTCGATTATCATAAGTGAAATGACGGATCCAAAGAACAGAGGAGCCTTCTTGACTTGTGTGTCATTATCGTTGACTATTGGAGTCATGTTCACGCATACCATCGGGACTATCTTGAGCTGGCAGCAAACAGCCTTGATCTGCTCTTTTATAACCTTTATAAGCTTAAACATGATCATTTTCACCACGGAAACACCGTCATGGCTGATAGCTAAAGGAAAATACAAGGAAAGCAAAGAAGTATTCTTCTACCTACGCGGCGAGGGTCCCGAGCAAGAAGACGAGCTAGAACACATGATGACAGCTCAGAAAATGATTCGGAAATCCAGCGTTGTGGGTCAAAAACTATCCCTTTGCACAAAAACTGGAAGAATGTTCAGATACCTAGGCAGATCGTTCAAGAAACCTGAATTTTATAAACCAGTGGCTATTATGTTCCACTTATATACGTTATTTCAATTCGCTGGGATTAACGTCATCAGTTCTTACGCCATGGATATCATCGGACAGTTAGTGGGTCCTGAAGCGAATGCTGCTCTATTCATGGTACTTCTAGATTGTCAGAGACTCGTGTGTAACGTCTTAGCTGTGTATGTGATGCAGAAATGCAACCGAAGGACTGTTCTCTTTTCTATGGGATTCATATGCGTTACCGCATATTTAAGTAAGGGTACATACACGCTCGCTAAACAGAACGATTGGCTACCTAGTTATTTACAAAATCAATACGTACCTATATTTTTAATAGGGATGTACATGTTTTCTCTAACCGTTGGCATATCATCTGTCCCGTTTGCGATATCTGGAGAAATATTTCCTTTAGAATACAGAGGGTTGGGTGGTGGTATTGGGACATTGCCTTTATCGTTGAATTTCTTTTTGGCTGTGAAATGTTTCCCAGTTTTGTCTGGAGCTATTGGTCTCCCATACACGTATTACGTGTACGGTGGGGTGGTGTTTTACTGCCTGAGTGTTCTATGGTTTATTCTTCCTGAGACCAAAGGTAGGACTCTTCAAGAGATTGAGGATGAGTTAAGAGGAAAAGGTGTTCATGACGAGAGGAGAGAGTCGGAGCCTCTAAACGGCAAGATGCTGATGCGACGGTACAGCTCACAAATCATCATTCATTAATACTAGTTTTAGTAACTCCTTTTAGTTAAATTTGTAAATACAAAAACTCCTGTCGTCGTGGCATGGATGGACTGAATTTTGAAGCCCAGACATCTAGTTTGGGATATATTGTTGAATTATGTTGTTATGTAATATTAATTAGATTAGGTAAACGTAAACAATAAAATATTATGTAACTAAGGTAAACGGCCCCAAGTTCGTGTTAGTACGTTATTTCGTTAGTTTTTTTTCTGGCCCAAATAATAAGGAATTCAAATATCTTTTATTCAAATTATACATATGAAAAAAATCTGTATTATTTAATCTCTTCAATAAAATGATAACCAATATTTTAGTGATTAAACTAAGAGTAATACGACGGTCAAAACTGTCAGACGGCCGCGAACAGCTGTGTTGTATGCGTGCACTTTTTTTAGGCGTAAGGTGCGCGCTCTCACTTGTTAAGCTTATAGGAAGGAAAAGCTAAACCCATTCGAATAAAAGTTTTTGGGAGTGTTTCTGTGGGTTCCTTAGTAATTGATTTGATAAGAAAAAAGATTGAATATATGCATAGAAATAACTTAAAATTGCAATAAATCGACTCACGAAATAGCGGTCATTTTATCTTACGTGTGTCTCCTATTTCGTGCCACTAACGAATCAAGGATTTTCTAGGTACATTTTGAGTGCTTGTTTTTAAATATAACAACAAAGATAATTAAAAAAATAAATTAGAAAACAATTAATGTATTTCATGAAGTTTCGTATGAGCGAAATTCGGTATATGTTTTTTTCACTAGAATTCTCATAAAACGAGTTTGAATGTGACCCGAGTTAAAAATTTTAAGGTATGTTCCACGTATATTCTCATATTAACTACTAGCACAATTTTATTTATTATTGAAATTTGATTTATTTTTGTGTAGGTATGTTTATTTTTAACGTATATGATAGTAAATTAGTTTTTGTAAATAATTATAATTTTTAATTATTATTTTTTTTTTTAGTTTTTTTTATTTTTTTTTTATTTAAATTAAATAGTTTGACTTTTAATCAAGTATTAAAGTACCCATATGGTTTACCTAAGTCTTAATTCAACCATTAAAGTCGACGAGTACAAAAAACTTTAAGCTAGCTCTCAATTTACCATTTTTTTTTATTATTATTTTTAATTTGACCTTACAATTATTCGTAAGTAGGTAAGACCGTTAAATATTTAAAATGATTATCAGCAAATTATCAATTTGTCATCAATTACTCTAAGAAAACTTTATGCCGAAACAGGGGACAAGAATTCACGAATTTAGGAGCTGACCTAAATTTGTATCACGAAATGGGAGCCAAATAAGAGGTTCACGAAAAAATTCATATAAAAAAAAGTTTCAACTAAAACCCTACAGTTTATACATTAAATTATTAACAAAGAACTAATATAACATATTCAAAAGCTTTCAAGGTATTGATATGCTTAGTAATATTTAAAAAAAATACACAAACTCTCAACTCACTCTCAAGAGCCTTAACCTGCCGAAACAGGGGCCCTTTACCTTATCCCTATTGTTTCAGTTCCAATAATGCCTATTTTAATGCGAGCTAAATCTTCTAAGGGATGTTACTAATAATGTTCATTATTAGTAACATCCCTTAGGAGATTTAGTCTTTTAGCCTCTTCTCTGTGTATAACAAGAATCCTAGCCGATATTTAGATTTTGTCTGCTCTATACAGCACAACCGAGGATTGAACACACGATGTTTGACCACCGCACACATATGAAATGTAAAAGCCATTTTTTTCAGGGTACTTAAATTAAAAAATATACGTTTATCATTTTCAGGTAGAGCATTGGTCCCCAACTGACCTTATGCTTTAATTCAAGGTTTAATAGTATTGAAGTTAGCAGGAAATAACAGAACAAGAGTATTTAAAGATATACTTTATTTCATATAGATTTCAGGGTGAAATACTAAGACATTCGCAATTTCGATGACAATTCCATCTCAGATAACTGTATTCAGCTGCCTCAATTCACAAATATGTGGAAACTCATACCTCGCATATAAGTATAGAATACACACCTATTAGAGTATCATTTCTGTAAACCAAGATTCAAGGTACCTAGTCCCAGATTCTGACGTCACGGTTAGAAGAAACAAGTATCTTTTTCTACTAAACACATCGACGAACGTTGTCGAACTTGTCGACAAAGCTTTACTGCCCCTCACATTTATATATCCTTGCTTCACTAGGCACCAGAATGTAAAATCACCCTAAATCTACAGTCAAACTAACTACATTCATATTTCACAAGATGTCTTCACCTGTCTACGGAGCCGGCAAGTAGCGGCAGAGCATTTCCTCATTCTGTCGTCCACCCCATCAACCTTCTTCCAAGGTCTCCAGTTCCAGCATTTTATCCTTTTCACTGGCATCTGGCCTGGAGTCAATCCCCTTGAAGTGGCATTCTATCTCATAAAGCGTCTTCCCTTTCGTCTCCGGGAGAAGGAAGTATAGAAAAGCACCGCAAAATGCGATACACATGCCGTAGACCAGGAATGTACCGTTCACACCGATCTCTTTGAACGATGTCGGAGCAGTCTTCACGACGACAAAGAACATTATGGAGAGGAACATTCCAGAAATCCCACCGCCTAAACTCCTATAGGCAAGCGGAAAGATCTCACCAGCTATAGCCCATGGAATGGGTAAAATTCCTAATGTTTTCCCAAATATGTACGTTAAAGTCGGTACGACTGGTATCCATTTGTATTCTTCCGGAATGTAACCGAAGTCTCTAAGATAAAGCAAAAAAGCTGTAGTGAAAAGAGACACGACGCTAACTATGACGCCGATGAACAAAACTGTGCGGCGATTGAGTTTGTTGACAACGACGCAGGCCATGACCGAAGTGACGAACCGCACGATATCCACCATCAGCATGCTTGTGTTCGCTTCTATCGCCCCATCGGTCACTTCATTCATCATGGGAACAGTATACGACGGTACCACAGTCATGCCAGATATCTGGAAAAGCACAAACATGAACATCATAATGACTGTCGGCTTGTAAAACTCAGGTTTCCTCACTATTTCCAAATAAATTTGCAGTCTAGTCTTTCCGACTGTAGTATCAGTGGTGCCAATTCTTTGGCTGTTGAGTAACACTTCGAGTTCCTTTTCTGAATCTTGGTAATGTCCGCGGAGCCAGCGGAAGCTCTTCCTGCATTGGTTGAATTTGCCTCTTGAGGCTAAATATGGAGGGGTTTCAGGTGATAAAGAGACCAGTATCAGTGATACAGCATACACGCTTCCACATGCGATGGCAGCGGATCTCCAGTAGAGCAGGGTGCCGAAGACGTGTGCGAAGAGCATGCCAGTGGCGAAGGAGAAGGCGATAGTGGCGAGAAAGGCGCCGCGCAGCTTGGGCGAGGAGTACTCCGCGATGGAGACCGGTGCTGCTGCCGCCTGGAGGCCCATTCCGAATCCCTGGAATGATCAGAAGTAATTGTTAATGACGTTAATCTTTTGCCCACAAGAGAAACATTTTACGAATGAACGAAATACTTACTTAAGGAAAAGCCATTAGTCAACCTACCAGCCTACTCTACAACTTCTAAGTACACTATACTTAATCTCTGTATACTTTTATACCACGTTTTATCTCCAAAGCAATGAAATTTTCAAAACACACTAGGTATTCTAAAATGCGTTAACATTGTCAGTTATTTATTTTTGTCGCTAGGGCAGACTCTGTGGGCAGACTGTAAGTAACCAGCCATTTGATTGGTTATTCATCTAGGTACTCGTACTCGTAAATAGGAAGGTACATATTAAATAAAAGATATTATAAAAACTCTAAAGTTATCTATGAATTTTGTGGTTTTACCTAATTGTAATGAGAAATCTACATATATCATTTTTATTTATCATTTACGTATATTGTAGGTTCTTCATTATAATTTATGGGATCAAGCTTATTTCCATGATCTCTAACTCACAACTCACAGCTAAACAACGTGACAATGACAATGAAACATTGAGAAATGCCTAATTAGAAACTTTGCCGATGAGCGATCGCGACCGAAGGTAAATGAAGAACATTTATAGCAATTACCTACATGTGACCAAACGTCACGGGATGCAAATGTTATCAATTGTAGTCGATTTAAGAGTCCAATCACATACCTATCAATATATAAAAATCCCCGTGACTGGTGAAGTTTGCTATCGGTTTTTAATATACCTACTGTGATATTATGGGTTTTGATTATGGTTCGTTGTTGGAATGTTTGTTGATAAAATATGTACTGATGAAAATAGCTAAAGTTTGTAAAAGTATTTACAGTCTGCACAACTATTTTAGGCACTGCAAAAGGCGACAAATTTAAAAGTACCTAATAATGAGGGGCCAAATTCGACACGTACAACTGTCAGATTTCGCATCCATGTCAAATCAACAGTTGATTTTATTGCATACTGAGTGTTGATTCCATCAACGGTGGATAATATCATTTGGTACAACCAAAACCATCCAAAACTCAACTCTAAACTAAGGGTGGTTCGGTTTGGTTTGCTTGTCACCCTAACTGTGGATTGTTAATGTCAAATTTTGACATTGTACGTATTCGAGAACTTATGATTTTTCCCACATCAACGGGAGATCAACACGATACGTCAAACGTCGCTTGTCGAATACCACCCGAGGAGTCCCAATGACAAAAACGGCCAAACTTTTGTTAAGAAACGTCTGTATTACTGGAGTCAGTTATGTAACGCTGCCATACATGACCCAAAAAATTTTTATTAAGCTATGAGCTTCATCACATCTGATATTTGAGTAATTCTAAGCATTTCTAGCCTGAAGTGGGGGGGAGGGTGGGGTACAAAGACGGCCGCCATCCGTCATCTTTAAAAAAAATCTACTCTGATCCTGGTGGGTACTAGGGCAAGTTTGGTATCATTTTCGTATAAACCAAAGACGTAGAATTCATTGCTGATATTTGTTTTTTCAATTTCATAGTAATTTTACAAGAAAAACGTAAAAAGGTGAAAAATTTGGTTGGACATTTTTGCTACGCGGAGCCGAAACTACAAAAGATAGAAAGTTGAAATTTGCACACTAGATTACATTTATAAAGTGTACAAGAGATAAGAAGCGATTTTGAGAAATTCAACCCCTAAGGGGGTTAAAAAGGGGATGAAAGTTTGTATGGGGTTCAAGTTTTATTTTAAGCTAGGAATTTGAAACTTCGTAAAACGATATATTATTAAAATACAAGAAAACTAATTTCAGCGTTTTTGAAAATTCATCCCCTAAGGTGGTGAAAAAGGAGTTGAAAGTTTGTATGGATATCAAAAAAATTTTCGAACGCGGGACTTGAATCTTTGTATTTGGGGATATTATTAAAAGACAGGAAAAGTAATTTCAGCGTTTTGTAAAATTCATCCCCTAACAGGGTTAAAAAGGGGTTGAAAGTTTGAATCCATTACAAATCCGAGTAGACACACATTTCTTATTGCCTCCCAGGCTTGAAATGCTTAGAATTACTCAAGGAACATATGTGATGAAGCTCATAGCTTAATAAAAAATTTTTGGGACAACTTTATAACTGCTTCCGCTATATGATAAAAGCTAATAGAAACGTATAAAAATGTCAAAACGTCCGCTGCTTTTTCTTCTGATAATCGTAAAAATATTATTAGACTTTGTTCGGAAAGAGATGAGTCGTGGAATGTATTGGGCCCCATACATGCCACGACTCTTCTCTTTCCGCACAGACCCTACTTTGTATTGAAATAATTTTAAAAGCGGTAAGTTATTTAATGAAAAAGTTCAAAATGGCGGCGTACGTAACAAATTTTAATTGGGATAATGGCGGCCGTTTTCCCTCTGTAGTTTCATCTGCAGTAGTTCATACCTGAAGAGTTCTGCTGATGAGAAGCGCTGTAGGCCCCGTGGCGGCCACCATGAGCGCCCATCCCCCTAATGATGGTAGTGTGCTGAGCTGGTTGGTGAGCCGTCTGCCCAGCCTCTGCAGGAAGAGGGGGGCGGTCATGATACCCGAGATAAGGGCCAGGCCGAGGATGGATGCTGGAATCAATGGTAAGATGTGAGCATAGAAAAAAATAAGTTTTTGGCAAAAATTTCATTTTTGGTACAAGCTTTTATCGAATTTATCGCTGACTGTAATTTTCTTACGACAGACAACTAATACTCATCGAGACAATTCTAAAAACCTCTAACACAATTAGTTTACGTTGTTTCATCACAGAGTTCGTAAGGCCACCTCCTGTCTCCATCATCAGATGAGCTCGATGGTACCATAATATTGCATTGTCATCGGATTTATACACGCATGCAAAATTTCAGCTCAATCGGAAACCGGGAAGTGGATCAAATTTAACTTGCAAGATTTGATTACACACAGACAGACAGACAGACAGACAACGGTCAGGTGAAACTAAATAAAAGCTTGTAATATGGTAACACTTATTGGAGTTTTCTATATAAACGATTTGTCACTTGGCTAGGCCCCACTTTATACTGGACTGATGGGCACCCCGATGTGGTGTCATAAATTGTACATATGTTGAAATATTAAAAAAGAATGTCCAATTGCGGCCCTGGCGCCATCCACTGCGCGTCAAACAAGTAATTACAGTGTTTGAGCCCTAATGCAGCAAAATTGTTGGCTAACGAGCCTTTGCTTCATGACATCTAGTGAAGCCCGAAATATAAACAAAATACCCAACGAAGTATGTTTCTCAGAGGTCACGAGAATGCAGTCTTAATTTTACTTATAGCATATGATATTGATATCTAGATTCTAGCTGCAATTTAGTACCGTCTCTATTTTAAAACACACTAAAGCCAATGTGGAGCAGACCGTCTATCAGGTAAGACCAATTGAAGCTGTTTCATCGCTTCTAACTCTTGCGTTTTCGGAGTATGTCTGAATTACAGAAGGTCAGTGGAGCAGAAGGAGCGAAGCTCTTCCTTCCTGACTGTGTCTTAGCGAAGTACGTATATAAGCACCTACGAGAATTCTCGTCCGATGACGGTCTTCCCAACCAAAAATTTTATACTTATCCCAGTATTCCACATATTGACCAATAATGAGCAATATATACAAGTTTTACCTATACACGACTCATGTTCGTCAGTGAGTTGCAATACGGAATCAGGTTCGCGCAACTGTTGCAGCAACACTCCCGGTAAGGCAATGTTGGCGCCCGTGCCTATCATGTATAGCACCACTCCACTCACAGCCAGCGACTAAAAATAAAAGTTTAACAATAAAAAGACTGACCTATCCACGACTCATGTTCGTCGGTCAGTTGCAACACGGAGTCAGGTTCGCGCAACTGTTGCAGCAACACTCCCGGGAAGGCGATGTTGGCGCCAGTACCTATCATGTATAGCACCACTCCGCTCACCGCCAGCGACTGAAAAAACAATAAACATTTCACAAAATGCCACGGTTGCAGCTTAAAACGACTAGTAAAGGTATGCATAGATGGCGCCATCAAAGCTGCCCCTTTTTCTATGAAATTTGGCTTTTAAATACCAGTAGGTGGGTATAATACATATATTATTTCGGAAACTACAATATTACAAAGTACCTACATATTTTTAGACTTGGCCTTTTTAGCAGTGGCTTAAAAGCCCGCTCCCTCTTGACGATGACGTTATCTGTTATAAATTATAACTTATAATGATATATGTATAGAATTAGATCAAGAAAAGTCTGCAACGATTTTGATAGCACACGCAGTGCAAGTGTTATTTTAAACGTCTATGAAATTACGATATATAAAATATAAATAACACTTGCACTGCGTGTGCCGTGAACTATCAAAATCTTTGCAGACTGTGGTCTAACTGTGTGCACGTCCATAAGCTACGCAAACGTATTTACTTGTCTCAAGAAGGGCGAGACCCGCTGCTTCCTGTACGCGCCTTCCGACATGTTTGCCTGTGTGCGCGTACGCAGCTTCTAGATTCACTTCCCAAAACCATGCATCCTGCGAAAAGAAATAAACAAAACGTTAATAAGAATTATTAGGGAAGGGGGCAAAAACTTGGAATAGCAAGACTCAGATTCGTCGAGTTTCTAGTTTGACTTGGAGTGAGACATGAAAACTCGGTTTTAGATAATATCATATGATTTTCGTTAGGCAAGTAAGTAAAATACGATTCTCCTATAGGACTCTCATATTCAATTTTGTTTGTGTTTGTTTGTTTGTTTGTACAAAGCGAGGTGATTATTTATTTATTTATTATTCAAATTAATTACACAGTATTACTACTAACTCTACTAAGACCCGAACTATAAAACAAATAAAATACCTACAAAGATCCGAAAAAACACGAATAATAAGAAAATACAATTTAAAGTACATATGGTCCTATTTTCCCGCACTAGTGCGTAAAATAGCACTTTTCGTGCGATGTCAAAAGTTTAAAGGGCCATATGTACTGTAAAACGTTGTACGATACACGTGCGAATAGGTAATTCGCAACTCGTGTCGATTTAAAACACTCCCTTCGGTCGTGTTTTAATTTATCGCCACTCGTTTCGAATTCCTCTTTTTCGCACTTGTATCGTAAATAACTATTATACACTCGATTTGGGTGACGACGAACTTAAAACAGCGTTTAGCGTTATAGAATTTCGAGATGTTATTATCATATTTCATCAGGTATAATCATTTGTCCTGTTATTTACAGGACAAATGATTATACCTGATGAAATATGTATATTTATAAGGTACCTATATTAATAAAAATATGTTTGAGGCGAGACTTAAGTACCGTGTAAATGGCCCTTTGAGTTAGCTAAAACAGTAAAAATCTTTCTTTGTTTCATTCAACAGGAAATTTTCAATTCACGATAACGTAATGTAGGTATTGTTGCATCTCACAGGTGTCAGCTGTTGTTAGCCATATCATATTGTGTAGTCATTGAAGTATTATTTTATAATTGTAAACCAGCTATGCATAATTTCGTTAGAGAAATGTAATAAACATCGTTTAATTAAAAATTGCATAAAGAGCAGGGGGTCAATTTAGAATGCGGGGTAATTTCAACAAATCGAAATAGCTTCCATGTTTTCCCACAGAATAAATAATAGTACTAGGTACAGAAGACTCACTCTCTAACAAAACGCGTCTGTTATGATCAGGACAGATATGGCCGCTAGGTGGCGACAGCGCCACGCGCGGCTTATGGCAAACCGCAAAATTGGGGTGGAAAGGATGTACTTTTAGCTACCTGTAGCAAGGCGACGAAATCGCGGAGTGAGACACGCCTGTTGTTCATTATTAACTATAGAGTCACACACAACACATCTTTTTCGCTATCTGGACATATATGGCACTCTAGTTAATAATGTACATAATACATGGGGAAGATATTTGATGACGACCAGTCTGGCCTAGTGGGTAGTGACCCTGCCTATGAAGCCGATGGTCCCGGGTTCGAATCCCGGTAAGGGCATTTATTTGTGTGATGAACATAGATATTTTTTCCTGAGTCATGGCTGTTATCTATGTATCTAAGTATGTATTTATCTATAAACGTATGTATATCGTCGCCTAGCAGCCATAGTACAAGCTTTGCTTAGTTTGGGGCTAGGTCGATTTTGGTAAGATTGTCCCCAAATATTAAATTATTATTAGGCCTGAGTTACACTTGTAAGTTTTACTTACGTAAGTAGGGACACGGCTATACTACAGAATGAGAGATGAATATCGTTATCTCGTTCTAACCAATAGCTTTGTCCCTACTTACGTAAGTAAAACTTACAAGTGTAAATCAGGCCTATATTATTTAGTTTACCTAGTTGAAATTTCCCCGCAATCGAAATTGCCCCCTGCACCTTACCTTGTTACTGTTAGTGCATTCGTGTAACGAGCTCGTGCGCGTTGTACCTAACAGCGTTGGCCAAAACGTTAATGCAATTAACCATTTTTGGCCAATAACAATAACTATTATAAATTGAACCGTAAACTGTAACCGTCCGTTACGGTTTACGGTACAATTTATAATGGTTAATGGTTAAAAACTGCAATTAACATTCGGCCAACACTGGTACCTAATATACTACAGATCTTTATGAGAGACGGCACACTGCTTGCGTGACGTGTGCGTGCGTACGGCGCCAACATTTTAGCGTGCACGCAGCCAGTATGCCCAGCCAGTATGTTCATTCTAATTATATATAATAAAAATATATATATAAAGGACTATATAAGGCTATAGAAAACACTTCGTAGTTTTTTTTTCTGTACAAAAGTGGTCTCAGCAACATTACGTAAATAGATACCTATGATAGAAAAATAAATACGGTCTACCCAGGTTGTTAGACAAACAACATCTAATCCATATCGTTTCTAGATCTATTAATTGACGTACCTAAAAGTTCGAATCGGGCAGTCAGTCTAAGTATATCATTTCCCCTGCATTGGCCATGTCTAAAATTATTAGTAAATCTAACTTACTCAAACAGTAAACAGCCAAAGTCCCTTGCAAGTCCTTGTCGCTTAAGCCTTTTTCCGCAGCCGTTCGCAAGGCGCGCGCGCAGCCGATCGCCTAGCACTCTACTAAGTCATTCTGACACATCTCACTACTTTCCCCTGCTAGGTGCTAAGCACAAACTTTAATGTATACAGGGACAAGTCAATTGTAGACTGTCAATGAAAAGGCGCACCAGAGAGTGGAGAACACCTAAACTCTATTAGCGGTAATTAATACCTAATGTCTACTCCAGAGCACACAGTCGCTGCGGCCGAAATCGACAGGAGCATCATCAATTCATCATCGTCAGACTGTCAATTTACTAAATGTAAATAAGTACATAAATACAAAGTATTTTCTAATATTTAACTCGACTCTACCTGTCTCTGCTTTAACATGTAGCAAAGGTTGTGGGTTATGAAATTTGACAGGCAGACTTAAGGCTGACGCAAGCAGACTTAGGTAACAGTAAAAGTTTGCCTGTTCTATACAGGCTATACCGGGTGTGGCCTGTAACAAGAGCAAATAATGAAAACATAGATTGTACTCCACAAACGGTGACACTTTTGTTCAACAACTTTAAAAAATTATGAAGTATTTAGACTCCCTATTTTTCACACGAAATAAATATTATTTTCAATGGACGCCATCGCCACGCCATATCATTTTGATTGACGTTGCTTGTCACGCCTTAAACATAAGAAAATTCGCAATACATTGCGTCTTGGAATAAACTTTAAAGTGTATTTAAAATTTGTTTTAGTTTTGTAGGTAGTTTTAATTTTAGGTTACTTTTTATTCTAAGTTTGTTTTTAAGTATGTTTATGGTTTTAAAAAATAATAAATTAAAAATCAAACCACAAGTTATTTTTTAAAGTCGCTGAACAAATGTTGGTCAGTATGAGGAGTACAGCCTACTATTAAATTTTTTGCTCAATATTACAGGCCACACCCGGTAATCCCGGTATAGACTTTTTGTGTAAATACATATATGTATGTTTATCTTATACATTTAGTATACTGTATTTATATTCAGGATGTGGTTTTAGCTGGAATAAAAGTACGCGAATAAGATGAAGCCATAAGCATCTCAACTGAGTGAATTCTTCACATTTTTCATAAAGCTTGGTTTCATAAAGTACACAACATAAATTCCTCAACACATTTGTTTTTAGGTCGAACCAAACCAAGTTACTTGTCAAACCGCCATGAGATAATACAAGCCCAACTTATAGTATTTTTTCAAATAGCTTGGCTAGTTACGGTGACAGCTCATGTTCATACAATTTATAGCCTTAAAATGGAAAATCTCTCAAAATTGTATTATCTCAATACAATGACAAGACAGCTGTCACCGTAACCAAGCCATTTGAAAAATACTATAAGTACTGTGACTTATTAATTAGGTAGCAAAGAAATCATAGCACGTCAAACGATACTTCATTCATGTTTTGATGTTTCAAGTAGCTAGGGGGGGGGGGGCGGTGGGGGCGGTCCGCCCCGGGTGTCACCCATTTAGGGGTGACACCCGACCGTGAACATCAGTAGTGTCACCTATAAAAATTCGTAAAATCATGTAAAATGAAAGCGATGGAGTAAATCCTGAGCTATTTATCATAAATTACAATTACTCTTTTTAAATATATTTTACAATTTTGATTGAATTTTGGGGTGACACCCCCAATTTCCGCACCGGGTGCCACCCATGCTAGCTACGCCACTGATCTTTGACCTTTCTATTATATGCAAATGAATAATATGTGGATTGCAGCCCCCCACGCGTAAAGCCGCGGACTGGACGCGAATTTACAAAGCCTAGCACGGTAATAGTATATTGTGCAACATGGGGCGTAAGTTGAATATTGCAAACGAGAATAAGTTAAATCGCAACGGCTTGCCGGAGCGATTTATAGACTCGAGTTTGCAATATTATTACGCCCCGAGTTACACACAATGTTTTTCATCACACTTGCGATACAAAAAATTAAGTATAAAGACAAAAAACCGTTAATTATGGCTCTAGAAACTACACATAACATAACTCCCTAGGGAGAACACTTTTTCTATAACTCCCGCTAAACCTGCGTGCAATTCCAGATTTACTGAGTGAGTGTGATGAAAAATATTATAAGCGGCCATTCAGGATGTATTCAAGATTGATATGTAGGTATAAAAAAAAAGTTTATACGGTTTGTTACTACCGGCTTTAAGTGCGGGTAATCTATTCTACGACAACCATATATGATTTAAAATTGCATATAAATAACTAGGAACTACTACTATAATCAGATTCTCAAGGTAAACGAGTTCCAATCGTCTAATACGGACCAAATTGAAATATTTAATTTATTGTATCTGCTATTTTATTTACAAGATAATGTGGTATACACAGGGTAGCGATATACTCGTACCTACTTAAGTAACTATACAATTAAAGTAGTATAGTAGTTAACTTTAACCTTTTATGGTTTCCGTGTGAATTTTAACGTGTAAATTTTGAATCATGGCGGAAAACAACACAAAAGGCCGTAATACTACGACCTCAATGACCACGACTGCTCTGACAAGAGTATCCGGCTATGTAAGAAGAAGAAGAAAAGAAAATCAATATAAAAGCTGCAATTTTGCGTTAGAGGGGGCTCTTAACAGATATTTATGTAGACATAGGTACAGGTCGAATCTCTCACCGGGTATAATTAAGTATAATCCAGACTAATATATAATATTATAAATGCGAAAGTATGTATGTCTGTCTGTTACCTCTTCACGCTTAAACCGCTGAACTGTTGAAATTTGGCATAGAGATATTCTGATGAGTCACATAGTTTTTATGTTGGGAATCATCCCTAAAGAGAGTGGAATGGGGGTATGGAATTGAGAGAGATAATGATCACTGATTGAAAATTTGGTCGGAAAACATATAAAAACTCAAGAATGCGCGTTTTCCCGGAAATATAAGACTTATCATATTACAGCTAGATCGATTTTTCGCCCCCGAAAATCCCCATTTAGCCAATTTCCTCGAAATATATAAATATACAAGAATTGCTCGTTTAATTAAAGGTAATTAACAGAGGTCGGATAGGGTGAGCTATTTGCCTTATAATATGACGTAAGACATGTCAAATTATAAGGTAAACAGCTCACCCTATCCGATCTCTGGTAATTAATCAGTACATTGTGTTTTGTGCTCTGACGGTCTAGCATGTTGCGTTCTCGCGCGCGACTCCATCCTACATCAAGCGCGATTTCAAGATTAAGTATAGACTTGCGCGCGAGAACGCAACTTATGCTAGACCGCCATTTCGACCTAAAGCGAAATCGGTTGAGATAAAATCATGCCGTGACCCGCTGGTGGTAATGTCAACTGATATCGAGGTTCAATGTAGTTGGTAGAGGAGTTGAGAACGGGAGTTGTTCTGGCTCTCGTAGATTTTCTCAAAAAATACTTAAATTTTATTCACGTTCGTAACAGGTTTTGGAAAAGTATGAATTAAGCTATACATTAGTATAAACTTCATAGCGATGGTATGTTTATAGATATCTGACGTTAGCATATATGCTAACGTAAAAGTTGTCACAACTGTCCTTAGTCTACCTATTATAATATAATAAGTATTAATATAGCTATAGCTACGTTAGTTAAGGAGGCTACCTGAGCAAATATTTGTAACTGTTAAATGAAAATATATCCGGTCATTGTTCAAACCGCACGTTAGAACTAGCTACCGACTTTTTATAGCACACACACACATACTTGTCACACACATACACACACACACACACACACACACACACACACACACACTTGTGACACAGATCTGGAGCTACATTCGAATTCGAATTAAAAATCTGATTAATGATTTGATGTTCACTAGATAATTTAGCTATTTTGCTATTATGAATGATTTCTATTCAGCTAATATGAACAGAGTAAAATGACTGGAGCATCTGTCATAATATATCTTCCTACATATAACACTTTAAATTCAATTGCATTTTGTACACATATTTAATTACACAAACGGGTCTACCGCGATATAATTTATTTTACCTTACATTCCGACGTTTCAGCTGAGTTGCACCAGCTGTGGTCACGGAAAGACTGGGAGATGAAATTATATCGCGGTAGACCCGTTTGTGTATTAAACATATCGTCCTAAATATTACGTAAATCATTGCGTCAGATATACGTGCCGAATATTTATATTTGCCAATCTAAAACTAATTAAAATAGTAAAGTAATGAAAAATTCGACATGCCAATATTGTGATATGTTGCGTAACGTAACCAAACTAACCGTACAGCGATAAAAACACATAACTCGTTTGTTAAACCTTGAATAAAACAGCAGACTTTTTTGATGATTGTTGATACGTTTAAAACATGGTTAGTGGTCATTAAATTTTTTGAAGTCTTCTTTTTTGTCGACTACCTATGTCTTTTTTTGAAAAATTAAAAAATATTTATTAAGCAATAAGTTATTACAATCAAAGTTGATAAACATTTTGTTTTGATACTTAGTACCAGTGAACGCATATATTTTGGAAACCGCCTTTAGGAACATTACCGTTCAAATTCTCGGGCCAAATTAGCACACATACAAAAATACGCCTACATTTAAATAAGACGACGCGTTTACAGAGCCTGTAATCAAAGCTGGTAAACAAAATAATAGTCATCTTTATTACACTAATGGTACATAGCTAAGTGTAGATGAAATGCATATAATGTCAATAACTACCAATCAGCGACATTAATCCGCTAATAACCTTCTTGCTGTACGTACTGGCCGCTGAGAGTTTGCGGTTCATATTTGATTAGAATATGACTTGGACAGGGATAGGTTCATGCCATACATTGAAGAACCAGTCAAATAATTCACGTATAATAATTTAATGCAGATTAAAAGATAACTAGTTAAAATGTTGTTATGAAATGACAGACTAACTCAACATAAGTAAATATATCATTGTTGTATAAATGTATTCCGCTATAATAAGTATAATAAGTATTATCAATTTGTATGGCAGTGCGAAGTCACGTTCAGGTATAGTCTGTCCGTTTTTCTAAGATCAAGTACGCCATTGTAAATGTATGGTAAACTTGATCTTAGAATTCGGACTGGCTATACAGCCTGCAAAATTTACATGGGTACACGAATCGGGTCAAAAATATTTGAATAGGCGGAGTCACAATAAATCCCCACTTTCAGTTCCAATGGAAATATTTTATATAGCCGGTCAAGCAAGTTTGTCAGTAGAAAAAGGTGCAAAATTAAAATTTTGTATGGGGCCACGCCCGTTCGCGCGCTTACATTTTCTAAATTTGCCGCTCTTTTCTACTGACTACTGACGGAAATGGCTTGAGAGAGAACCTACATATATGTGACGGTAGAGGGTGGATTCGAATGATCAACATTTTCAGATAATGTGTGTATTTGTTAAATTAATTCAGTGGAAGTGTATCTACATATAGGAGACCGGGTATGATTATCTCACGGGTTATATCTCATGAATAGAACATATTCTAGATATCTTTCCAGGCCTCCACTTAATTTCATGTCTCTCTAATTGGACAGCTTTTTTCCATAGTTCTCTGCGAATGGCATCTTGTGGGAATCTGAATGGAAAGTAATGTAAAATGATAATATCAAATTTGATTATTAATTTGAAATAATTAGGTAGTTTTTTTACAGCTCCATCTCATGAAATAAAAAAGGAAAATACAAATCTGTAAGAAAGAATTCATTACTACATTTATAATTATATAGAAAATACCTAAACCAAGCACAAGTTAATAAAATAGTCTACTTCATTTGGCATAACACCATCCCTATTATCCTCGCAATTTAAAAAGTCCTATGTTGTTATGAAAGTCGTATGCAGTTGTTACGTTTTAGCTTAGCACGGTAGTATTGAAAACAAATCGTCATGTTTATTCCAAATTTTACTGAAGTTATCTGTTTACTACAAGTGAAAAGTGATTCCACTATCCTTGGTATAAACTAAAATAACTTCTTCACTACTTCACGACACATGAAGACATTTTTAATTACAAAAAAACGTTGTTTTTATAAATCAATTTAGCCATCCGTCACTGACTGTCATCTCGGACGAACTGAAGTTGCGAATCGAATAGTTTGTAAGCACCGCCTACAATCGAATAGTTTACGTTGGGTCATAACTGAGCGGACAGAATACTTCCTGCTTAGTACAGACAGAAAAAATAAATGTTTGTCCTGTACATACAGCATCACTCCTACTAACTGTACATCAGTGGACCTTAACACAGTTAACAGTTTGGGCTTCAGATCCTCAAATTTCGGGTGATGGTACCCGAAATTTGAGGATCTGAAGCCCAGTTGATTTCAGGCGGTCTGATAGTGACTTATTACGTCGCCCAAAACCGGTCCCGACGTAGTTTTCGGCATTTTGTAGGCATTTGTAACATCAATACACTCTCGGGTGATCTAACTATGGTTGTTAGTAATAATCATAAACCACACACACAATAATCAGAATCATAAAATATACATCGACATTCTAAAATAAAGATCGGCGTGGGACGACCTTTTTTAGATCGAGTTTAAAATTATCAATCATGCATAAATTTCATGTTTAGTATTTTTTACGGTCAATATTTAAATACCTACTACATATATACTACGTAGGTATAATACTATGATATGCTTAATTTTTCTTTTTACACGAATGCAAAAATATGACTAAGAATAAAATAATATGCCAGAGAGTTAGCATTTAACAGACATGACCCAAAAAATGTTTGCTGTACAAATACAAACCACTGGAAGAAGTGAAGTAGTTTTGTGTATTAATACCTATTGTCAATGTAGTTATTTCTGTTTTATGTTTTTTCATGTCCCGCAGATTTACAGTGCAATGAATTTAAATATATAAATAAATATAATCAATACCTACGTCAAAAGTTTTATATGGAACATAAAGTTGCGTTTAGTTAGGTTCAATCAATCAATCAATCAATTGTTTGTATTACTACACCTCCGATTTATAAATAAGTAAGTACAAATATATACATTGTAATTGAAAACCTCCTCTTATACTTCTATAACTTTTAATATAAACAAATACAGAACGCAGCGAAACAAACAAAACTTAGAAAAACTTACGTGAACAAAAATAGAAGATTTTTAAATTAAACACTCCTCTGACTTCTGCAAATCCGCATCCTTAACATCTACACACTTACTTGCTCTATGTAATAAAAGCTAAACCCACGAACTTATATACTTAAGTATATAAACAAAAGTAAAACTTCACTTTACAACACACACACTTATTATTAATCACGATTGAAGTGTTCTCTTGGGAGAGATCAGCGCGCACTGGCCAGGCTACGGCGACGGTTAGTATAATACGGTTATATGTTCACAAAACAGTATATGTCAGCTTCAAGTGATTGTCCAGTGTAACTTGAGCTACCGTAAAATATGCCTACTTTATTTAAATACACAAACGGGTCTACCGCGATATAATTTCATTGTTTTTACCTTAAATTCCGACGTTCCAAAATGCATACTTTGCTCCAAAATTATAAATTTGAATTATGTTTTAAAATTAATATATTGTGGTAGATATGAAAGTATATATGCCGACCGTCAGTAGGTACTATGATTGTCATAAATGAAAAATAGCGGCCGCTAACGGCCGCCTGAGTGTTGTACTGTACCAAACAAAACGTATATGGTTAGCGGAACACTAATATTCCAGGAGATACGTTGGGTGATTATATCGTGGAATATAGGTCTGTCACAAAAGCAAATAATTTCATTAATTAGCTGGAAGAGATCCCACATAGGCATAAGTTCGCCTTTTTACTTTCAAATGTATATATCTGCTGTTACATTCATTTATTTTATTTAAAAAAATGAATCATGAAAATATACATTAGATACTTTATGTAAATTTTTGTAATATTAGTGGTTAAAGTATGCGTAAATAAATATTTAATTGATATATCACACCTATATTACAGGATTTATACAAATAATGTAGTAGAAATTTACTTACTTAACGATGGGTTATATTATAAAACCTTCGTGAATACCCCACTGTGTACTTATACGTCACAAGAGGACGCAAACTCGAAAATCAGGTTTTTGAAGAAAGTCCCATTCGCAAAATCGCAAGAACATTTACTCGAATTTGTCAATTAGGTTCGGCATTTCTTCTTTCTTTTTGTAAACATAGCATTCAAAAAATTGTATCGTATGCTATGCACGTGTAGAATGTGGTGTATTCAGCTCAATTCGATAACAACAAGTGGTCGGAATGTGGCTTGTAAATTTTGAAGATAACTTACTTGACGTACCTACATATGAATATTTAGCCTAATATAATATAAATATGTATATATATCCTATAAAATATAACCGATTTGCAAGACCGAAGTGATCCCATAACCATAAAACATATGGTTAAAAAAAATATATAAAAATAAATATGGTTGTCTCTAAAGTCGATTTACGGACGATAATTTTGCGTGATAACGTCATAAGAAGACACGTGGCCGTAACGTTACCATGGAGATCTGTCCACAACGTTACCATGGAGAGTTGTCCACAAAGTGACACTTTTTCGTGCACGCTCGTGATGTCGTGATAAATAATATTGTGTTAAGGATTACCTAAAGTACATTTTTCACTGATGTGAATGGTATTTATTTTCCTGCTTCATTTTAGAGTATGAATAAAAACGGGAATACCTTTAGTCACATTTTGCATAATACTTCAGTTAGGCACCCAGTGAATAAACTACTTAATTTTCCTGTTACGAGAAGTTTGTTGGCTGACGTATGATCAGTTTGAGGTCAGTGGCAGATCCAAGGACGAATCTCATGATATATCTTTGTAGTTGATTAAAGGTAATTGTGTCATATTTTAGTTTAGGTAAACGAAATTCATGAGAGTGTTCCTATACAAATCCCAAAATTTTATGTGAAAAAGATTATGAAAAGAATAAATTATAGTATAATTATAGTATAAACCATAGTAGTAGTCAATTGACGGAGTTTCGGAGAAACCAAAGATTGCTATTAAATCTCACTCACGACGTTTTTTTTTTTCACTGTTTAAAAAACTACAGAACACAGAACCCAAACTTTTCAACTAGTTGGTTGGCTTGACAATTTCATATTTGTACCACAATGTAGGTAAAGATAATTTATTTTACTTATATTAAACAAAACAGTAAACACATTTACTCCTGAGGTCTTAATTTATTTTACAGTACATATGGTCCTATTTTTCCGTACTAGTGCGACAAATAGCACTTTTCGTGCGTATGTTAAAATTTTAAAGGGCCATATGTACTATAAAACGTTGCACAATACACGTGCGAAAAGGTAAATCGCAACTTGTATCGATTTAAAACACTCCCTTTGGTCGTGTTTCAATTTATCGCCACTCGTTGCGAATTTTTGTATCGTAATGCACCTACTATTGTGAAGCTGTATTACAGCAGCACACCAAAGAAAAAAGTTATATATGTACAGTCAGCGTCAGAGAAACGTGACCCCCCTGGTTTTAAAACTATAGCTCACACGGCAACGTCGAAACATTAGTTCAACATCGCCACAGCCGTATCAAGCATCATATTATTTCAAAAAGTCATTTTTCCCTTTTGTCTCCCAACCGCCGTTGTTGGGAATCGATCCTCGGACCTCGCGGCTGTTATTAAGATTACATGTTCTTACATTAGTCCGTCACTTATACCATTGAGCCACGGAACACATATTATTACTTGCGAAAATATGAATCACTATCGTCAAATCGTAAAGGTGGAAGTTACTTACTCGTATGTCGATGCGTCCTTGTCTTAGTCATAGATACTTAATATAGTCTTGTCTTTGTTTATTATTATTTCTCTACCCTCATATCCGAATCCGAAAGTGAGTAACAACATCTTTAACTAAATATGTGTTTAGGTTGAATTGGGTATGATTATCCCGTTTCGTATTTTTTAAATTACAATTGTGTTTTAAGGTAACTTTGTAATAATTCGCATCCGCCGCAAATCATTACCGTCATCGTTACGTCTATTCTAGGTGTACCGAAGTAGTAACGTTGTTTTATACATGTTATTCTCGACTTGTCCGAAACCGTGCCAACTGAGTTTTAAAATGGTTCGATTAAACCTTTTTATGTGATCGAAAATTGTAGTGCTTTGGGAACAAAACCAGAGTATTAAAAAAATTGCACGAGAAATGAATATAGCGGTGAGTTACTCAGAGTTTCCTCCATTTCATTGGCCATGTTTTGTTAGTAGACCTATTAAGTTTAAATTGTGTTTTTTTTATTTGCAGAGGAGCACGGTTCGTAAATGGCTAAGGCGGTATGAAAGAACGGGTGACGTAAAGAAGATCGGCAAGGCCCTCGTCCTTCTGCCTACACAGAGGAATCTCAGCGGCACCGTAGTATTGTGCAAATGCATACCGACGCTCCATTTACTACAACTCGCTCAACAGCTGAACGATACCTGGAAATATTACGGGACGTGATGCTACCATCAGTTCGTGTCGCATATCCTGAAGGGCAATTTTTTTTGTGCAAGACAATAGTGCAGTGCATCGCTCACGGATAGTCCAACAGTGGTTAGAATCTCAACCAGACATTACAGTTTTCGACTGGCCATCTAAGAGCCCTGACCTGAACCCAATTGAAAATTTATGGGGTCAAATGTTGCTCAACTGGGACCCCGATCAGGTCAAATCAAAACGAAACCTTGATGAAGAAGTCTATAGAACGTGGGAACTTATGATATGAGGAATACTGGCATATGCTCAAACTTGGTAGCTAGCATGAAAAGTAGGCTAAAACAAATAGAAGAGAATAACGGTTACCCTCTCCAGTATTAGAAAAAAAATACAGCTAGTGAAATATAGTGTAATATTTTAATATATTGTTCTTTGATGGGCATGCTAAAGTTTTACTGATATTGTTCCAGATTATACCTTGTGTTTTTAGCATTACAAGGAAGCTTAACGTGTCTTTACATTTAAAACACTTTTGAAAAATAAGTCATAGTAAATACGTTACAGATATGTAGCAAGGACATATAGGTTTTACATTATTTTGGTTTCATAAGTAATAGTTACTTTTTGTTAGAAGCGTTATTACATAACAAGATTTGTCAAGATTGTTAACCCTTTTTCTAATGCTAAAAGCAATAAGGTATAGGTAGTAAGTGTTGTGTTTCCTAAAACTGTGGTAACGTGACAGGAGATGAATATTGTTATCGCTGGCCGATAACATGCTGTTTCTCTCTGAAACGTAGTTCATGGCTCGCAAGGTTAGAATATCTTCGCGTTTTATACATAACCATTATTTATCAAACCCAATATTTACATATAGTTATCTGTTATGCAACTGCATTACTTGCTATTACTTATTAAGACAGCTATACTTAATCGCAGCCCATGTAACATACCACAATTTTGATTAACTTACACTATAATATTGTTGTTTATTTACTATTAAAAGACAATTATGCTTACAATGCAGCTGTTACGCAAAGTTATTGATAGTTAGGCAACATAAATGTTCAATTTATATATAGTAGTATACCCTATAATGGGCGTGGAACCAGTAATGGGACAAAAAAACATAATTCCTCTAAAATAAGTATCTAAAAGTAGTTTATAAACACTGGCTGTATATTATCATAAATAAGAGTCCTAGAGCTGTTTCAGTTTGAAGTTTCATTAAATTTGGTTGCTTTTTAAGAAATTGGCGCCAACCCAAAAGTTGTCGTGTCACTGAAAAAACACACCACTACGAATTCTTAACAACTTCGCTAAGAGAGGTGAGTTAATTTATTACATTTCAATTAATTAATACTTGATGAAAACTAGAATGTGTTTTGTTAATTGAATTTACCATGAGATAAGGTATACAACACACTATGTTGTGACTCCACAGATGTAAAAAAAATAGTGGTATTTGGCCCAATCCCATTATAGGAGCTGTAAAACTGCGTACCTCCTATGATGGGACAATTGACAGAATGATGCTTGCCATGCCATAATTTCATGTTTAAACAATATAGAAGTAAAATGGAGTTACGAAATATGTGGGAGGTATTCTCGGACTTCGGATAAATTAATATCGTTTTTCCAAACTTTTATTTAACTTGCCCTGTTAGTTAGTGTGGGTCCAATCTTGGTAGCTGAATTTGAGCCACTTTTCGATTTCCGATTCAGTTGAATTTTTGTGTAAGTACGTAATTAAGTATGCAAATCGGATGATAATGCAATATTATGATAACATGGACCTAATCTGATGATGGAGACAGGAGGTGGCCATGGGAACTTTATCGCAATAAACCCTAACTAATTGTGTTTGGGTATATTAGAATTGTCTCGATGGATCTAATACAATAATAATTGGCTGTGGAAAGAAAAATACATTCAGCGATAAAAGCTTATACCAAAAATTGATTTTTTTGTCGTAACTTATTCCCCATTTCAATATTTTATACTGATAGAGCAATGTCCATTATAGGGGGCCCATTACTGGATCCACGTCCATTACCGGGGGCCCATTACTGGAGCATTGGTGTCCATGACTGGAGAAAAAAAGCATAGTTTTAATTTGTTAAATATGTGGAAACTAATTGCTGTATCTTTCATACAACACGCCTAAAACATGAAAGACGGATAGGACTTTCATCTTTTAACACGCTAAGCGGTAGACCATTTACATGTATACGGGAAATATCATAAATACTCCAAATTTCCTCTTAAATGTCCCATGACTGGTGCTGTTACTATAATGGAAAATAGAAGTATCAAACATATATCTGCCAAACTAAACGCATATCGGTATAGTATAATAGGGATGTTGATTGTTTTTAAAATAAATTATTACACAACCATGTATGAAATAAAGCACCAGAACAATAATTATGAAGCGTAGACTTAAGTTATTTTTAGCCACACTTTCTATTTTATAAAACTTATAGAACTATAAAATAAAGAGTAGGTTTTATAATGTTTCATATAAATTCCACAGCGGCAAATCGTTTTGACAGTTCGAAAAAAGAAACTGGTGTAATGGCTTGTGCTTAACGTTAATAAAATACCAATAAAATACAGTGATTTTAAGATTGTTTTTATTTTATTTTTTCCTATTTCTACTATAATATTTGATATTACCCGTATTCAGTTTTCAATAGGTCTGAACTTAATAACACAGGTATGCTAACAAAGAAAAAACCAAAAAGATTCTAAAACTTTGATCGGTCTCGAACCCGGTTTCTCGGGATCATTAGTCCGCTTATGAAACCACACAGCTACGCAAACATTACGTGGGCTGACGAAATTATTGTACAGTTTGTATGCTGCTATTAGGGGGGTCACGTCTCTCTGACGCTGACTGTACATATATCAGCTCACAAACAGGAAAACCATTACCATTTCAATCGTAGTGACGTCATAGGTTGAAAGTTCACTAACAACCTGATTCGCTGCTTAGCAGCGACACAAAAAAGTCAATGGTCGCAAAAAATTTACAATGGAGTACACATGAATAATATATCCGGTATATCCTGTGACATAAGTACCAAATTAGCGTGTTCGTCTAGCGAGATAAAATCGCTAGATTGTGTGAGTTTTTTTGCAGTGAATTATAATCCGGCCGGCCGAAACTCCGTCAAATCACTTGGTAGTCTTGGTACCACTTGATACGATAAAATTTGTTAGGTCTAAACTCTATGAGTTGAGTTAGTTCATTTTATTATTTTATTTTACCGCAATTTTATTATGTTACTTGCTGCTACGGAACCCTTCATGGGCGAGTCCGACTCGCACTTGGCCGCTTTTTTTATACTACGTCGGTGGCAAACAAGCATATGGCACACCTGATGGTAAGCAGTCTCCGTAGCCTAATATGGACGCCAGCAACTCCAGAGGTGTTACATACCTACGCGCTTTGCCGATGCCGACCCTAACCACAGAATAAATAATAGTACTAGGTACAGAAGAAGCTACTGTTACACAACAAGCTACTGTACAAAACGCGTCTGTCACGATCAGCACAGATATGGCCGCTAGGTGGCGACAGCGCCACGCGCGGCTTATGGCAAACCCCAAAATTGGTGTCGAACGGATGTACTTTTAGCTACCTGTAGCAAAGCGACGAAATCGCGGAGTGAGCCACGCCTGCCCTAACACTCCGCGCTCTCGTCGAGTTCTGGCAATCTTATTCACCGGCAGGAACACAATACTATTGAGTAGGGAATACATTATTTGGCTGCGGTTTTCTGTAAGGTTGGTTGGTTCTTCCCCAGTTGGGCTCTGCTCTAGATCTAGAAAGACATCCGCTGTGCTGTGCCCTACCACACAAAGCGAGATGACATAGTTTAAGAACATACCTGGGTCCTACGTCAAATTAAATACGCAATTTCTCAAACTAAACCATATCCCCGAGAAGGTCTCACGTGCAATCTGTGAACGTCATTCGAATTTTACGACATATTTGTTTGATCTTATTTTGGCATCACTCACAGCGTATCTTCTTTGCACCAGTATACATGCAGACAGTGTATAGTTTGTAGCTTTCTAATAGAGCCAGAAATAGACTAATTAAGACCCTTTTTTGCAGGTAAGTAGCGCTTGCGGTTTAACTTAACAATAGACAAAGGATTAGCCGTCGGTGTCAATTAGAAAGCTACAAACTATATGCGCCTACCTAAGGCGTGTCAACAATAAGGTAGGTAGGTATGGAAAGACTCGCACGCGCCTACCCAAAAACCCCCTAAGCCTAAGGCAAAATTAGATCAATATATATGCGAGTTTGAATGTCGCCTCGTTAGTAGGGCGACCGTGAAAAATCGCAAGAGAATACCTACCTAAAAACCACGACAATTTTTTTATTGACTCATCCTGTCATCTTCCGTTGTAAAAACGTTGCGGAAACTTAATTGTTATCAGAATCTTTTTTTTTTTTGCTTAATCTATTGCCATTACTTTGGCGTAGCAACCGTAAGTAACATTGACAGTTTAATCTCCTCTGTAGATACGGTACAATTAATAAGAAGCCTGATTAAGTCATCTTTTGGATTTTTGAGAATGTTTTTTTCGGGCGCAGCATGGTTCCATTTTTATCGCCTACTGTCAATATTTCCGTCACTTTAGCACTTTACATACTTGTTTAGAACGTGACAGGCATGGTGACATTGGTGACAAGCGATAAATATGCGACCGTGCTACCGCCGCTGGTACCTAGGTAGGTAGAGTTAGACCAAGAAAAGTCTGCAGCGATTTTGGTAGCCCACGCAATGCAATCGTTATTTCATAATACGTTTATAATAAGTATAATAACACTTGCACTGCATGCGTGGGCTATCAAAATCGCTGCAGACTTTTCTTGGTGTAACTCTACTAGTTTTCGCGTAATGTTACGGGACGGCTAGGTTTGTGTGCCTCTTAACTCAACACAACAAAAAACTGTGACGTCATTACAAACCTAATACGTTCCCACCACGTTACACTCATTTATTCAACTTTATAAACAACTTAAACGTAACTGCATAAGGTCCCTTTTTCAAAACAGCCCAAAATAGATATGATTTTTAGAAAGTTACAGATCTAAATTATCTCTAATGGTGGTCTTTGTTCACGGAACTAGTTATGAACGAATGGCGGCCTTCAGAGTGGGTATAATGATGACACCAGGCGGATAACGTGTAACACGAGACTTGCCCAGTGTCTCTTTAGAAGAACAAGGGAACAGTCGACGTCAAAGATATGTTTACACTTTTCGCCTTATTACAAAGGAGTAAGGTGCAAAAGTGTAAACTTATCTTTGTCGGCGACTAAACAAGAATCGATCAAGATCGAGAACCGTCATAAATTTGCAACAAAAACAAATAACCATCGCATATAATAACTTTAATACTGAAATTAATTACAAGCGTCTATTATGTAATTTGTATATAATTAACTGTGGCTTGGTTGGGCAATGTTGGCGGTTTTTGAAAGTGTGTTGCAGTCATGCATGTGACTGCGTGAGAGACGAAGGGATTTTACCATGGGTGTCCCTGTAGTGTTGTGACCCCACAGCAACTATTGAGCAATTGTTGTACCCAATTTATGGTTAGGTTGCGATGTATCAATTCTATATTTACGAAATAGTCGGCGCTTATTAACTACGTTCCAATATTATTAATGTGGTGTTATGTGACGTAAGCGCCGACCGCCATAAGGTACCTTTACCAGTGCAACGTCACAAATAATCGCTATTGACAATAATGATATTAATGACAGACACTAGACCGTTGATTTTAGATGTAAACTAAAAAAACATCGTGCCGCTGAGTTTGACAGCCGAACTAGATGGCGCTATACGACGCCATGTTTTGTAGTAATTTTGTTGTTAAAAAAAGCGTTATTGCAAAAATAAAACATGAAGGCATAATAGCACTAATAGATTAATAAATAGTTACATAATAGTGCAGCTATCTTGTCCTAGAGTCATCCGACATCAGACCGGCTAGCATGAGTCGCGTTCTCGCTCGCGAGTCCAAACCTACTTGAATTCGCGCGCGAACGCAAGTCATGCTAGCAGGCCTGACATCGGATCGCACAATATAAAAACGCTCTTACACATCTCGTACATAACGAGTCTTTGGTCTAACAAACTCTCCACTTCTTGCTATGAATATTATTTCAGGCGCTTTTAAGATCAATGTTGGGTCTAGGAAATGTGCTCAGAAGTCATCGGAATTTTAGCAAAAGGTGATAAAAAAAGAAATGAATGAAAAGATAAAATAGTAAACTAGTGTTTTAATCAATTTGTTTCTATTATAATCTTACATAACATTTGAGAGTGCTTAAGATACAATAGAAAAAGTACAGACTGGTCAAATTAGATTAGATTCATCGGGTATAGAATGGAACACAATAAAACATTCTCTTCTCGTTTATACGATTTAAAAATAGTGTACCAAGAGGTACCGGCACCACAGTTGAGGTATGTACTAATAGTTACCCAGTAAACCGACCCAAGTCCCTATATCTTAATATACTTACTGTTATTACTAATAGCTATATATCTTCTTCCTCAACTATATATATTTGTTCGAGGTCATGTTGACTCGTTTCTTCACCATTTGTCTCTCTCTTTGCCCGTTTCGGTCTCGGCGTTGCTGACTCAGCCTCCTGAGGCTCCTTTTCATCATCATCATCCTTCTCTTTGCTAACCGCCAAGGAATCGATAGGATTCCCATACGCATCACACTTTAAAAGGGCATTAAAACCTGTTTCTGATGAGTGTAAATCCATGTCTAATCCGTGGCATGATTTGCCGTTACAATTGATACAGAGAACGCAACAATCCAAGCGTACTTGCTTGCAAAGACAGTTGACAGAGCACACACCATCACATTTGCAACTAATTAAATCCAATAACTCCTTGGGAGCGACTTCAGCTAAAAATGTTATCGGTACCAAGCCATTTTCGACTAACTTCCACCCCCATTCGGTGGGCGGCAAGTCATTCCCAAGCCATTTCTGTATTTGATGATAAGTTCTATACATATGCTGTTTAACTGCTTCTTTTGAAGGTGGCATGCATGCCAGATCATATCTGCTTCTAGTTATAGTCTTAGAGAATCTCTTATATCTGAGAATATTTAAGTCATAATCTTTATTTTGTTCATCGTATAGACGTCGTATGAAGTTTATCCCCGCGTCCACTATAGAGTTTTTATCAGAAGTGGGATTTGCGAAAATGGTCATAAGATTTTTGATGTCTTTCATATGCATTTTGGACAGCGCTGAGCATATCTGTGTTTTTCCTTGTTGGAAAATTGATGACGTCGAATCGGAGCCGGAAACGGCATGTAAAAAGAGCATGCTGATCTTAATTTTGTTGCTGCTGAAGCCATCTACGTGGAAGTATGTTGGATTTCTTGAAGGTTTCATGAAATATACGTTTTCTTTGTTTGAAATAATACACATTTTAAGTAGTAAGTCAGCGTTGTCACTTACTATAAAAGTTTTATCGTATGTGGATGCATTGTCGATGACCGTTTCAACGATATTTGAATGTAAATCGTTGGAATTCAATTTGATTTTTATACCGGAGCGTGTGAAGTCTATTATCAGATACTGTATGAATCTGTCTTTATTCTTTTCATTGGCTAAAAAGTTATCTTTGTCAACCGTTAATACGGTATCTTTCTGGAATTCCACAATTGGACTTTTCTTGACTTTGTTACGCCTTGCAGTATCTGATGTTTTGTGGCTACCAAATATGACAATGGCATTTTTGAAATGCGTTTTCACATATTCGACATATGAATAGGCGATATTCGATACAGTGGCGCCCTCTTTCCAAGTAACTTTGCGCAAGAGGAATTCACCATCTAATACGTGGAACCGGTTGTCCCCATCTGTTATTTCTACTGGAAGAAACTGATCGAATAAGGAAGACTTATTAGCTTCCGATATCCCTCGGTCATCAAACAACGACATAGGATACGGCGCCAACTCATATTCAAAGAAAGATTTGATCTCCTCACTGGAAGTTTCATAAATACGTTTCAATATAGTATCAGGCTCTATAGGTGTAATAAATGTGTCCTCAATTTGAATAGACTTGTCGACGGAGAGAGGACGCACGCATTTACTTCTTTCATAATGGACGTCTCGATAATTTTGACCAATCGTTTCTTCCATTATTTGCTTCCCAACCATTTCGGCCTCGTGACAGTTAAGATCTTTCCCTATTGTATCCATGCCGAGAGCAACGAGATTCGCGGTTTCAGCAAAAGGGTTGTGTTCTTCAAACCAACTCTGCAATTTTGCTGAGTCTTTATTATCCTTGTTGTTTTGCTCAATTTCAGATGGTTTGCAGAAATTTTCGACTAGTTGTGATACTATGCTCAGAGCAGGCGATGCAAAAAGCCAGTTTGCTAGAAAATCGTCAGTAACTTTTGTCCCATTCGTGACTCCTCCAGGCCTCTTCAACAATGTCATATTTTTTTCCACCGCTCGGTCGGACCATTCAAAATTGTCCGTCCATCTGACGGCAAAATATCCTTTTTTGGTAAATTTCTCAAACTCCTCCTCGTTCATCTTTGTCTCAAGCCCTTTCATGTCTTGTAAATACAAGCTGCAAGATTTTGCGTATTCAAAGTAGCCAGCTGCGTGGAAATATGGGAGCATCTTTTTTATTGTTGACAGATGAAGATCCCAATTAGCAGTTTTTTCAGCTTCAATGAACTGAGCGACGAGGGTCGTCATACGGAAGTATTGGACCCACAGTTGGGCAGTCGGGCCTCGCTTTTCCAGTAGTTCCAGAGTTATCGCCAGTGGTTCCTGATAATTTTTCTGGTTTTCATATTCTGTAATGTAGTGTCCTTCTAAAATCCCTTCAATTTCCAATCTCTCTTCAGGCGTCAAGTCAAAATCTTTAGTTATAATATTGAAAAGAGCTGACCGTGTCAAAAAATGTGCTCTTATAGCGCGAGCGAAAGCATGTCCTGTCATCATTTTTTCAATATGTTCTGCAGCGTAAATAGTGCACCACAACTCTTTCAATCCACTCCCAGACATGATGAACCCAATGACACCAAGAAACGATTTTATCAAATCAAAACCCCCCAATTTCAAAACAACATCAAGCATCAAACTGCCTGGATTTGTAACTATTTTCTGAGCTATTTGGTACATCGGTTGATCGAACGTCACTAAACATGTTCCTTTAGTTTTCTTCTGAGCTTCTTTAAGCGCTGTGGAAATGGCGTCTCTTGTTGGCGGGGATTCTATCACTGGCAAAGGACGAATTTCTGATACTTGGTGTTCTTTTTCTTTTGGCATTTTGCTTATGAAATTCTCCCATCCAGGGATGTTGAGAGACGGTTCGCTCTTCCCGAACAACCATAGAGCATCACCTCTAGTTGGGAGTATCGATGTGTCATCTCTATGGTCTTCTATTAGAACATTCATAAGGTTGGACCTGGAGCGGTGTTTCTGCAATGTTGCTTTATACTCAATCTTGCTAAGATCTGGAATTTTCTCTTTTATTTTTATGGGTGTTTCATTAGTTTTTGGTGTATTGCACTGAACGCCCACAAGCATAGGTCCTTTTTCACTTTCAACACTATCAAAAATGAACTGGGTAAACTCTGGTCGAGAATGAGTGACACTTTTGGAAGCCATTGCCGTTTCCAACTGACGCACATCTTTATACGAAGCACAAAACCCTATAGAAGACAGCAGGTCTATTAAACTTTTCGAGGCATATTTCTGGTGTATTAAACTGCCGATCCCTAAGAGTAGAGGGCTTTTAAAAGTCCTCGGCCTCGCAGCCGTCATTATAGAATGACTTAAAGCCGTCACAGTACTTTCTAAAGGCTCCGGATTCTTTTGATACTTCGTGACGACAGTTTCTACAAAAGTCTTCAACGTTTCTGGTATCACGGAGTTAACTTCGTCCAAGAACGAAGACGGAGGTGGATAGCTTTTTGTATCAAAGAGGATAGATCTGATATCTTCTAATATTATATTTGCAGCCGTTCTAACTATTCTTAATCGCTCGCTTTTTTCATCATCAAGCTTCTCCTCGTGCCATTTTTCTTTTAAAATCTCTCGAGCGGGTGGTACGACGACGAAATTATTCTTGCTCTGCAAAACGCCACCGTAGTGATTTTCGATTTTTATGACCATAGTCCTAGGGTTGACGGAATAGTTGAAGTCGGAAAGGTCGAACTGGGAGTCTTCCCAGTTGTTGTCTATTTGGTCGTAGACGGGTTGGAGTTCCGCCTGCAGCTCCTCGCTGGGGGGTCGGCCGCGCTTGGCGCCGGGCCCGAGGCGGCCTCTCCTCGGGAAGCGGAACTTCCTGTAGCAGCTCATGTGGTAGCGGGCGCGGAGGGCGACCAGGTCCTTGTCTTTTATTCTCTTCCGGAACTGGAACGAAATGAGTAAGAGTCTAAGAGGAAGTCGAATTTAAGAATCAGAATCAGAAAAATATTTATTGCCACAAAAATACCTTATCAACTAAGTACAAAATATAAAACTGTAACAACCTTATCGACTAAGTACAATATATAAATCTTTAAGCTGTGCGACACAAACAGACAGACGCGGCGGGGGACTTTGTTTTATGAGGTTTAGTGAAGTAGACATACAATAAATCCTATAATTAGGTATAGTATTTTTAACTTTTATTAACAAAAGGGTTAGACTATCCAAAAACTCACCTCCCCAACCTCAGAGTCAGGGTAATCCAGCGAGGTCCGGTACAGATTTTCCCCCACGTGCGAGCGACTAACCCTGGTCACGTAGTTCTGCCGTTTCGACACCGGCCGTTGTATGACCGAACGAACGAACGTCTCGGACGCGTCGCCGCCGCAGAATAGGCATTGCGTTAAGTAATCGAACTGAAAGAAAAATAAATCTATTCATCAAAAGACTTTTCTGAAATTTTTGATTTTTTTTAATGTATTCTTTTTATTTATCATTTCAGTGGCGCCCGAAGTTTTGTTTATAGTATGTATCTAAATAAAAAGTAGTAATTCGTCATTTGGGGTCGTAATTACATCACCAGGGATCGGAAATTCGAATGCCCTAACCTTACCAAATACCTAAACTAAACCTACCTAAACCTAAACTTACCAAATTCCCGGAAAAAGCTCAGCAAGTATTTAAGTTCCGGGATTCCGGGATCGTATAAGACATCACGAAATAGTGATAACTGTCAAAAATTTAGTTAATGACTATTTTCAGCGATTTTGTTAACATACCTACACGTTGGTAAACAGTTTTAACTACAAACAGGGTGTAAAAAAAATACCGCATACCACATAATATTTTGTAAAAAGAAACAGCTGAAATATGTTATTTAAATACTTTAATTCGTATGTATATGTATCCTAATTGCCGGTATTCCGGGAAATCCCGGTAAATTTATTAGCAAAATTAAATTGAGTCCGCCTCTATACTACTCAACAACAACGCGGTGTAGGTACTGAGGCCGAAGTTTAGGTATAAAAGCATCCGAATTTCCGATCCCTGTACATCACAAAAAAAACGACTTCTTTAGGACACCTCCAGGGGAAGGTGTCTCTTGTCATTGTCACACATCATATGAAGAAGATAGGTTGTTAACGCACAAAGTGTCATTCTACAGAACTTGCTAACTATGTAAACAAATCGCCATAGTGAAATTGACAAATTTTGTTTACATAGTTAGCATGTTCCATAGAATAACACTTTACTGACACACTTGGCATTTCGGGAAAGTAGTGATTATGTGGATTTGATGATATCTAAAAATCTAAAATCATAATAAATCTAAAATCATGGAACAAAGTAATTTAGATTAGTCATGTCAGAGAGAAAGAAGTGGTCTTGGGAAAATATAGTCATTTTAGAAAGATGGCCATATTGGGGCGTAGTTTGGCTAGCAAAATAGTAATTTTGGCAGAATCGTCATTTGTGGGAAAGTAGCTATTTCGAGAAGTAGTCATTTTAAGAAAGTAGTAATTATTGGGAAAGTAGCTATTTCGAGAAGTAGTAATTTTAAGACAGTAGTCATTTGTGGGAAAGTACCTATTACGAGAAGTAGTCATTTTAAGACAGTAGTCATTTGTGGGAAAGTACCTATTACGAGAAGTAGTCATTTTAAGAAATTAGCAATTTGAAGGAAGTAGCTATTTCGAGAAGTACCTAGTCATTTTGGGAAAGTAGTAATTTTCAAGAAAGTAGCTAGGTGTTTCGAGAAGTAATCATTTTGGCAAAGTAGTCATTTCTATAAATATGACGTTCCACGGCAAAAGGTACCGTATGGCGGCTGGCGCTTACGTGGCATAGCGACGCACTAATATTGGAGCGGCGTTAATAATAGCGTAATACCTTTAACCGTGGGACGTCACAAATATTCTCACCATTTTTTCAAGCGGAGGACTCGGAGGTGCGTCCGCGTTCATCTCTTTCTGCACCCTCACACAGATGCTCTTCCTAATCGACCTCTCCTGGGTGTACTTCTTCCTACACGTTATATGCAGCGGGAGTGCGATGGATTCGTGCTCTGTGCCCATCGGGAACTTGCCGTCTTGACGGTGCTCGCTCGAGCGCTGGAGGGTTAGGTAGCCTTTTAGTCCCACTATGGTTATGTCCTTGGTCAGAGCGCAGTTGCATATGCGGCATACCTGGAATAAGGCAAGCTATTTAGCAAGTACCGGAATTCGCAGCGTGGGTAGACCCCCCCCCCCCCCCCCCACAAGGTGGACTGATGACCTGGTGAAGGTCGCGGGACTCCGCTGGATGCGGGTGGCGCAAGACCGGTCATTGTGGCACTCTTTGGGGGAGGCATATGTCCAGCAGTGGACGTCCTCTGGCTGATATGATGATGATTTAGTAATTTATTAGCAATATTGGCTAAGTATTTTATGGACGAGTTTGCATGCAAGATTTAAACTTAAATATGGTTGTGAGAACTTGAGAAGTATGATTTTTTGTGAAATTAACTCAATGCCATAGAGTTGCACCAAGAAAAGACTGCAGACTTTTCTTGGTGCAACTTTCACATGGTGCACACAGTGCAAGTGTTATTTTAAACTTCTATGAAATTATGACGTATAAATAACCCTTGCACTGCGTGTGCGTGGCCTATCAAAATCGCAGCAGACTTTTTTTGGTCTAGCTCTAGTTTCTTCGATAATTTATAGTGTTCTTAGAGCATTTAGTAACAGGAGACGTCTTGTCTGTCATTTTCTGTACAAAACAGTCTGCCGATTTATGCAGGAGAGGGGCAAATGTATCAGATAAATGTCAGTCTATACAAAAGTATGCACAATTGTGCAAGGTTTTCGGCAGACGGATAAGCTCTTAACCTCTAGCCGCCCATACGTCAAATCAAACCTTGCCAAACAAAATGAAATTTTATTTTGTCCCCACAAAGTTCAAATTAAAATGGAACAGGAGACCTTTTTATAGGACTCTGGGCGGCTAGAGGTTAAAGGCGACTCCGGTTATTAAATGCTCTAAGATATTAGGTTCTTCAACAAGAACAACAACAGGTTGTATGTTTGGTTGTCAATAATATTAAAAATCTTACCTCAATATTACCGTAAAGTTTCTGCGCCAGCATTTCTATTTTTGAAGGCCCTGGTGTCAACGGTTCTGATTCTAATGATTCTGTAAATGGCATCTCTGATTCTGACCCTAAAACATGACCAATATTGCCATTAAAATTGTTGTCATTAAATTAGCTAGGAGTATGTACTTGCACGAGCTTAAACTGAAATAAATGTCATACTAGTGCCCCAGGCTGGAATCGAAACAGCGTCCTCTGCTAACGCGGTAAGTGCCTGAGACATTCGGCCACCGGGGTCACGGCGGCATAGGTCGAATTTTTCCAAGCGTATGCATTTCTTACTGAAGGCTTATGGCGCCCTCTGGCCATCCCTAAGGTAGAACAGTATGATTCGACCTTCTAACCCAGGGTTTCTTAAAGTGGGGTCCACAGACCCCTTAGGGATCCGTAGCATAGCATGTTTATCAGGGGTCCGCAGTAGGTCAGTCCGTATTAGGAAATCTTGTAGTAAACTTGACGAGACCTACGTGCAATGAAACTTATAATAAAAGTAAATTTTAAAATATAAATATGGGTTTTTTAAATTATCCTAAAATATTTTTTTACCTGGGTCCGTGAAATTGTTTAATTTGTGAAAATGGTCCGTGACTGCAATAAGTTTATAGGAAACCCTGTTCTAACTGAATCAACTCAAGTGATACCGAGCTGGCGAGAGATATATGGATGGATGTTTGGGGAGTTACAGAAAACCAAATAACACTAGACCCTACACATAGTGTTGTGTTCCTACCGGTGAGTAAGGTTGCCAGAGCTTAACTAGGGTGCGCGATGTTAGGGTCGGCAACGCGCATGTAACTCCCCTGGAGTTGCATCCATAGGCTACAGTGAGTCACTGTCAGTGACCGCTTAGTATCAGGCAGGCCGTATGGTCGTTTGCCATCGACGTAGTATAAAAAAACATTGCAAGACTAACCTCTAGACGTATCAGGTCCCATCTGCATACGGTCTCCAGACTCATCATCTGCATCGGACTCAGTTTCTGCAGTGACACCTTTTGTAAGCCTCTTTTTGAGCTGGTTTTCTTCTGTGTATCGTGATCTGCATTCTTTGTGGAGCTGAAAATCATTTCAGTATTAGAAAAGAGATAAATAATCTAGATATGGTACTTAATTACGTACTTTACTGGTAACTTATGATTGTTGAAGTTAATAAAAAAAAGTCAATTCTCTTGGCTCTATATTACTTAAGTACATAAATATTTTTCAGCCTACCCTTTGAGTTAGAAAAATATGTTTATACCTGGTTTCTTAATGGTGATGTGAACGGTGTTACTAGTTCTTGTTTTGAAGAATCAGAAGTTCTCAGAGGGTCTGAAAGTAAAACAAACTGTTCAACAATTTTATATAAGTACTTTGCCATATATTAACTTAGGTGCAGATGTAGTAATTGTTTTCCATCGAACTTGGGCCATTTTATTTCAAGTTGTCCCCTACCCTTTTTTTTAAAATTGGGATTTTTTTATGTTATTTCTACTCAGAATCATGAGCTCTTTTGATCCTAATAGGAGAAAAAAAGTGTAAGATTTCCATACATTTTTCGATCTTTCCATTCCGAAACCGCCATACAAAGTCTATGAAAAAATGGTAACGGAATGGGAAAAAACCTTGGGACACTTTTTTTCCCCTATTAGGATAGAAAGAGCTCGTGATTCTGAGTATAAATAACATAAAAAATACCAAATTTTGAAAAAAAATGTGTAGGGGACAACTTTAAATAAAATGGCCCATTTTCTCGGAAAGTTCGTATTTATCATCTTGCTCTTTTGCATAGAAAGTAAGTTACCTACGCAGCAAAAATGCCAGTGTCAGTGTGGTAGCCGTAAAGTTTTTAGTAAAATTCCTAACATACCAGAGTCATACGAGTCAGTGATCAGTGCACCTCCGATAATTTAATTTATTTATTTAAGAAACAAACAGTCTTTCATAGTTATATATAACACTGGAACTTTTCTTAGAACTAGACTTACAGTTTCCTTAATGAGAATATTTGAACATCATGTTTATTAAGTAGTTTCTACACAGTAAAACAGAGCTATTTGTGCGTGCAAAAACAAAACACAAAAAAGAAAAAAGATAAGAGTATTATAGCAACCTTATGGTATTGTTACCAATTTTTACAAGCTGAATCTTGAAAAGGTTTTGTTATTTATTTAATACTGAACTCTCGATAAACTCTTTTAAAAACAAACTCGATGAACACTTTCGTAGACTACAAAACACAAGTGGACATTGATGTGCACGTATCAGCTTTAAGCTGCCTATGCATTCACATATAATAATAATAATACCATTGAGTTTATCCTGCGGGTCCTCCAGCTCAGGTTCCTGTTTGATGGGCTGCTCCAACTCCGGGTTCACCTCGTCAGGATCCTCAGGCTCCATCTTGATGGAGTGGTCTGTTGACTCCGTCATATTCAAGTCTGATGAAGGAATAAATAAAAATAAAAGATGTTTATTCAAAAAGTTTGCACATAGGTACATAATATAAGTTATTGTCAAAAATTTATTTTTGGTACAAGCTTTTATCACTGACTTTAATTTTCTTTCCAGTCTTCCAGGTAACTAGTACTCATTGAGACAATTCTAGAACCCCAAGCAAAATTAGGTTGTGTTGTTTTATCACAGAGTTCTCATGGCCACCTGCCTCCATCATCAGATCAGCTTGATGGGCCCATAATATAGCATTGTCCCCTGACTTACATATATATGCAAATTTTCAGATTCATTGGTAGTCAGGAAGTGGGTCAAATTTAACATGCAACATTTGACCCATACAAATATATTCATAGATACATGCTCAGCTAATGTCTGTCCCAGGAGGCCACGAGGCACAATGGCCTTAGGGACTTCCAGCAAGTTGAACCCCTATGAAAAACCCCTTTCAAAACCCTCGAAGTTTAAGCAGAGAATTCCATTCTAGTAATTATAATATTCTAAAAGCGAAATTAACTCTATCAATGTTGAGCCAATTTAGACACAATATAATTATGGAGATAACTAATGCAGAAGTCATCATTTTACACAGATAAAGTTAGGTCAAGAGCTAGTTTGTAATGAAGAATATTGACAGTTCTGATTACCCTGATCCGTGGCAATTTCCATGCTTTCTGACTGTTGTTGGCTTTGCCCAAGTCCTGATGCTTGAGGAGCGTCACAAAATATATTGTAGCAATCATAGTGGTATCTAGCATTTTTTTCCAAAATATTAAATTGGCCAATCCGTAAAAGAACCTGTAAAAAATTTTTTTTTGATAAGCTTCAATTTTATTTCTTAATTCATAAGTGTACTCTGGCAAGCCAGCTTTACATTTAATGAATAAAATCTCTAAATCGTGTTACATGGTTACCACATTAATCTGAATTCCCATATTGCTCCAGTGTATAAGTGTGACAGCGCTATGAGCATATTTAGCGATATCCCAATTGCACACCAGAGTGATATCCTTGATCCAGAGCGGGAAGAATTTGCATTCGATGCGAAGACCATTGTATTCTTTTTAAAAATAACAATATTTTCTTTAAAGAATGAAGCAACCTTGACTTGCAATTTGGAACATGCAGACAATCACACAGTTTACAACCTTAAGTGTCCCAACTTGGTATACAAACACTACAGTGAGAAGTGAGCACAATATCAAACATGATATTGAACCTCTTTATTTTCAATCGGTCTTTAATGAGCACATGTACAAACACAATAGCACATATCAATATCAAATCCCTAGAATGTGCCCTGAGTTACAATGTGAATGTTCATAACAACCAAGCTGATGTCTTAACTAAAACTATATGGATTTATTATCAAATCCAATTTCGCAATAGTAATGTAACATAATGTTCGAGGAGATGGCGGGACGCCTTGCATGCATTTTATCCGGATTGGCAGGAAACTACAAGACAGGGTTGAGTGGAGGAAGCGAGGCCTTTGCTCAGCAGGGGGACACTAAACCAGGCTATTAAAAAATGTTATGTTAAAACAATACTTACTAGTTGACTCCAGTTATCGTCATTTGTGGTACAAGCCCTAAGGATTGCATTTTGAGTTTCCAACGTCTCTACTTGTCCTACCCCAACTCGGTTGGACTCAGGATATCTGGCTTGCTGTTGCTCAAACAATAGTGACGCGTCCTTATTGCAAAACAAGCATTTATTTTGAAAATCGAATTCGCCGGTTAACTCGGATATGTTTTGCCATACCTTTTTCTTCTTTTTTATTGCAGCCTCAATACACCTTGGATTATTGTATGTGTTTCGGCAGCTTTTGTGTAGTTTTATTTCAGTGCGGTTTTTAAAAATGTCTTGTTTACCATCACCCCTTGCAATGCTCGATTCGACGAATTTTAACAGACCCCTCTCTTTTACAACGGCTACGTTAGTGTTTAGATAGAGACCACATAATATACATAATCTATCGTTTTTCTCCTCCATTTTAACGCTAGTATTGTACTGTTCATAACTCAAAACGAAGTAATTTACAAAAACGAACGCACTAGCCGCACAAAGCTTGCTTTAGTTTCGCTGTGACAGATGAAATGACATGACGATGACGATGACCGTAGTGAGCACAGACAACACGGCTATCACGCTGCAGTCCGGTACGCCCCTGAGTATTATATTCTTTGGGTACGCCCGTCTGTTACAGCTTTAAACCTGTTTTACCCCGGCCACACACGTAACGATAAATCGTTGCGATAAAACTGTGCAGTCCGAACTGCGCAGTTTTATTTGCCGTGTGTATGACAAATCGTTGTCGATTATCGTAACGATTTGTCATACACACGGCAGAAAAAATTGCGCAGTTCGGACTACACAGTTTTATCGCTACGATTTATCGTTACGTGTGTAGCCGGGGTAAGACTCCGCTGTCCGCGGATTTTCACAGATGATGTATTTATATTTTCTGTTCCCGCTATAACAACAAATACTAAAAACAGAATATACTTACTAAATATTTAAGTGGGGTTCCCATACAACAAACGTGATAATTTGCAGTTGTTTGCGTGATGGTACGGAACCCTTCGTGCGTGAGTCCGACTCACACTTAGCCGGTTTTTTGGGAATAAAGACCCCGAATCTTTATTCTTTATTATATGAAATAAATTTAGATTTATTTTTATTGAAAAATCTGTATGGTCACCGAGTTTCTGAATTGAGTAAAATCTGGGCTTTAGATTAAGGAGACTTTAGATCAGTAATAAAATTCGTTCAGTATAAATATATAATTTATTGTCATATCACAATTAGGTAAAAATCTACAAAATACTGGAGTGTTCATGTATAAAATGTCGTACCATGTTACTAGAGGTAGACCAAGAAAAGTCTGCAACTATTTTGATAGCACGCGCAGTGCAAGTGTCGTTTTAAATCGAGGTTTTAAACGTCAAACTTCTATGAAATTCAGGTGAAATTTTTTATATTATGTATTATTAATTAAATTTATTTATTTGGATTATCTTGCTATGAACAAATGTTTTATTATATAATCTAAAAATAATACAGGTAATACAGTATAATGAGTACCTAACATCTTGCTATTATTTAAATTTATTTCTGACGATCACAATATAGATTCTTATAAATTGACATTAATGTAATTTGTACTGTAATCATATGTTTAATTTTAGTTTACAACTTTTTTTTTGTTTATATTACATGTATTTCTTGGCATACCTAATAAATGCCATCATCATATGTTGTGAAATAAATAAATCTAATCTAATTATGCCGTTTAAGTAAATAACATTGCACTGCATATGCTCTCAAAATCGTTGCAGACTTTTGGTCTAACTCTACCATTCTGTCAGAATAGGCTAAACGGGGGCTATTACAATCAATCCTCTTCGATTTGTCTTCGATACATGAAATAAACGTGACGTCATGCAAATTGTGACTGCCCCCTCCCCTCTTGTCACAATTTTTTGATCCCCTCCCCTCCCTAAAAGTGTGATTAATGGACCTAACGGATGGAATCAATGGATGACGTCATATTTTGCTTATCAAAATTAAATATAATTATAAAGAAAGGAAGCATTCAACATAGAATAGTAATTTGTACAACAAGAGATCAAAGTTTGATATTTCTTCGAGTGCTTATTTTGAGTCCCGTGCAAGCGAAAGATTCTATAATAGATTCACGAGCGTAGCGAGTGAATCTAATTTAGAATCTTGAGCGTAGTAAGGGATTCAAAAGCGCACGAGATGTAAATAACTTTGATCTCGTGTAGTACACAAAAATTTTCACCCTAAGCAGTGAGAACATACCTAGAGGGACAGAGATAATAGAACCCAAGTATATCGAACTTGTATTAGACCCCGCATGTTGAAATGACATTTGACTATAAAGGTCACTTGAATGACATTTTGTCTCACTCAGTGAGCAAAATGCGATTTTGCTCAATGTTTTTAAGAAGCAAAGTACCCTTGTTCGAGCTGCTGAGGTGAAAAATAAATTGGTGTCTACAATCTTTGAGATAGGGCCATTGTGCTAGTTTTCGTCCGGTGTCAGTTTCCGTCCACTTGACGAAATTTGAATATAAACCTTTTGCTGCACAAATTTGGACTTATTGCATCCTTAATATCTAAACAATTTAGGTATAAATGAAAGGTATTATTTACTAATCCGTAAAGTGGACGGAAACTGACACCGGACGGTAAACTGACGCAATTACCCTACTTATTCAATTACACTAAAATTAAAATAATATTCTGTTATAATTAACTATTAAATTAATGTTTAAGACTGTGTGTGTTTATAAGTTTTTATTTATAATGAATGAATGAATATTTTTATTACGTGTAACATATGGACACATTTTTAATATCAAAGAAACTATATAATTAACTGATAAGTATGAGTTTTACGAAAATCAATGAGAAGTCATAATATTCATAAATTTCTTGAAGCTAATAAACGTCCCAATTGTTAAAAAAGCAACAATTCAGTCAGTTCTCTTTGAAATATTTATGTTAATTTCATGATATGTTATTTCACTTTAGAATTTTTATGTAGTAACGTATTTAAAAAAAATATCACAAATCGTAACTGAAGAAATTATACGAGTTATTTACACTTTCATCTACTTATCATATTATAAATATAAACTTAAAAGTCAAATTAAAACTGAGTTCATAAGAATGTCATAATTCAAAATGTCATTTAATAAAATAAAATAAAACCGCTAAAACTAAAAAAAATGTCAAGAATATAAAACGTAAATCTCAAACTGTAATCAATGAATAATATCCTCTAGTCTCCCATAGATAAAACATGACCTGACAATGGGCCATAACCTATGAAAAGGGACCTTATTGTCGATGGCGCTTACGCCGCGCAGCGTCGCGCGGCATTGTATTTATATCGAAGAATTGCTAATAATGGCGTAAGCGCTATCGACCACAAGGTCCCTTTTCATAGATAAAGTTACAAATGGAATTTTAATTTAACAAAATTAAGATTATAACACTTTAAACTCTCGCGTTTTGTACACATATTGAATTACACAAACGAAAAACAAAACAATGAAAACAATTAAATTATATCGCGGTAGACCCGTTTGTGTAATTAAAATTTGATTCAAAATATAATATAATGAAATGTCTATTTTATAGATCTCTGGGCGTCTAAAGGATAAAATATCTGATATTAACCTCTCGTATGCGACCTGTCAAATTTAATCATTTAAAAAGTGACATTGACATTTAAAACAAGAGATTTAAATTCACACGTACGGATCCGTGTCTAAGCATACGAGTGGTTAGTCAAGAAGTGCATATCTGAGTCTAGTTAATGGTAAAAAATAGGTTTATTAAAATATAAGTAATTTATTCTTTACTTATTTTCTTAATTTTAATGAGATGGTCCCTTAATCCCGTTGGACCTGCGTTTCTAGTTTCTACCGATTTGATTAATTTAATTCACCTAAAGGTATTTAGTCTAAGAAAAAAATTGTGTTCCCGACTTAGACAGCTGATATGATGTTCTAGAACACGCTGTACAGTCACGTCTAAAAATATCGATAAGGACAAAGTGTCAAAAATATGTATACAGGACCTTATTGCCCGTGGTAGGTAGTGATAGTATATTTTTGGCTGCCTGTATCGACCGTTTCGTTATTTCTAGACGTGACTGTACAGCGTCACATAGGTACATATTTTGTGTATTTTGTGGTAACTGAATTGTTACACGTCTATATACCTAACAGAATTACCGCATAATGTCTAATTCGAATTATAACTTTGTCTTAGACTCAACACATCTAATACAATCAATTATCTTCGCTTATACTCTCATTCCGATATATTATATAACTTATTTCCTATATTTACAGAGCCGTGGAGGTGACCGGCTTCAGTCCTCGCACCAGTATCGTTGGGGAGAGCTCTTTAGTGAATTCGTCTAGAACCTGGAAAAAATTAAAAATATAAAATAAAATCAATTTAATAATTAGTGTAAGGCACTATTATGTTATAGATCGAAATAAATGACATATACGAAGAAAAAGTGACTATCAGCCTGATTCGAACTTTAAGATACGTTCTTCAAACAGGAACGTCACTTTTAACACTGACATATTCGATCCATGTTGTATCTTTAGCAAAGTTTTGACAGATCTTAAAGTTCGAATCAGGCCGTAAGGTATCCAGGAGCCCAGGGCTGTTTCTAATAGTTTGTCTTAAGGTGGTTCGATTTTCATACAAATTTCAATCTGGTTTCATTAAGAAACTACATTATTTTTCGCATTTTTCTACTTTCGAGTATTCGTTTGCGCTAAATTAATAGAAATACTTTGTTTCAGAAATCATGCCAAAATCATCTAATAACCATTACATTATGACTTTCAATAATTATGTGAAACAAAGGGACCCCGTAATAATACCTGTAGATATTGTCCGCGGGTGCGCCAAAGTTCATATAAAATTGCAAATTCGATTATTGAAACTCCGAAAATGTATCTCATATAATTTTTTTTTTTAATATAATGATCATTGTACATTTTCATATTAAACAATACTCATTGGAACTTCGAATTTATTATATTCATAATGTCTCTATTACTAAAATATCTACATAAATATCTCTATTACTAAAATTTAAAATTTATGCATATACTCGACATGTCGATTTTGACATATTTGATTTTATTTATAACAGCATGCACCTGTAGGTCAAGTCAGGTTAAAATCCTGCCATAAAGGTGGGTTAGGTTAGAACTGCGACCCTCACAGAACCGAAATGCTCGCAGAAAGGTGGGTTAGGTTAGGTTAGAACTGCGACCCTCACAGAACCGAAATGCTGCCAGAAAGGTGGGTTAGGTTAGGTTAGAACTGTAACCCTCACAGAACCGAAATGCGGCCAGACAGGTGGGTTAGGTTAGGTTAGAACTGCGACCCTCACAGAACCGAAATGCTGCCAGAAAGGTGGGTTAGGTTAGGTTAGAACTGTGACCCCCACAGAACCGAAATCCTGCCAGAAAGCTGGGTTAGGTTAGAACTGCGACCCTCACAGAACCGAAATGCTGCCAGAATGGTGGGTTAGGTTAGGTTAGAACTGCGACCCCCACGGAACCGAAATGCTGCCAGGAAGGTGGGTTAGGTTAGGTTAGAACTGCGACCCTTACAGAACCGAGATGCTGCCAGAATGGTGGGTTAGGTTAGGTTAGAACTGCGACCCTCACAGAACCGAAATGCTGCCGGAAAGGTGGGTTAGGTTAGGTTAGAACTGCGACCCTCACAGAACCGAAATGCTGTCAGAATGGTGGGTTAGGTTAGGTAAGAACCTCACAGAACCGAAATCCTGTGACCTTCACAGTGAGCGAGCGTAGCGAGAGCAAATGCTCGCATTAGTCTTCGAGAAATTCTTACAAATAACATTATGGGCACAGATACATTCTCAGTGACAATATTATGAGTAAAAAAACGGATTATGTATCGTTATGAATAATGTAGGTAGTAGCACAAAAAACTATTAAATAAATATATGAGTAACAATTTTCGGAGAAACGATGATTATGACTACAAAGCGGTATTATTAGAAATATTCGAGTAATGAATTGTATATGAGCCAATATGGACCCATTGTCCGCAGATGGTTTTGTCGGCGTCAGTCAGCTCGGCGGTGAGCCGCGGCGGCTCGGGCAGTTGAAGGAAAGTCACTGCCGTCTCACTGCCGCTTCTGATTATACTGTTCACCCTGTTAATAAATACCTGTAGATATTGTCCGCAGGTGGTTTTGTCGGCGTCGCTCAGCTCGGCGGTGAGCCGCGGCGGCTCGGGCAGTTGAAGGAAAGTCACTGCCGTCTCACTGCCGCTTCTGATTATACTGTTCACCCTGTTAATAAATATCTGTAGATATTGTCCGCAGATGGTTTTGCCGGCGTCGCTCAGCTCGGCGGTGAGCCGCGGCGGCTCGGGCAGTTGAAGGAAAGTCACTGCCGTCTCACTGCCGCTTCTGATTATACTGTTCACCCTGTTAATAAATACCTGTAGATATTGTCCGCAGATGGTTTTGTCGGCGTCACTCAGCTCGGCGGTGAGCCGCGGCGGCTCGGGCAGTTGAAGGAAAGTCACTGCCGTCTCACTGCCGCTTCGACTGCTGATTATACTGTTCACCCTGTTCATTATGTGAATCTAAAGAACCCCGTAGTAAATACCTGTAGATATTGTCCGCAGATGTTTTTGTCGGCGTCACTCAGCTCGGCGGTGAGCCGCGGCGGCTCGGGCAGTTGAAGGAAAGTCACTGCCGTCTCACTGCCGCTTCGACTGCTGATTATACTGTTCACCCTGTTCATTATGTGAATCTAAAGAACCCCGTAGTAAATACCTGTAGATATTGTCCGCAGATGGTTTTGTCGGCGTCACTCAGCTCGGCGGTGAGCCGCGGCGGCTCGGGCAGTTGAAGGAAAGTCACTGCCGTCTCACTGCCGCTTCGACTGCTGATTATACTGTTCACCCTGTTCATTATGTGAATCTAAAGAACCCCGTAGTAAATACCTGTAGATATTGTCCGCAGATGGTTTTGTCGGCGTCACTCAGCTCGGCGGTGAGCCGCGGCGGCTCGGGCAGTTGAAGGAAAGTCACTGCCGTCTCACTGCCGCTTCGACTCCTGATTATACTGTTCACCCTGTTAATAAAATTATTCAAATTAAATAAAAAAAATACTAACAGGATTTATTTCGAGTAACTATAGCTCGCATTTTTAGCATTAGAAAAAGAGTATGTGATTTGACGTATCTTTTAATTGAAAAACGCTTTTTAAAAATCAGTACATATTACTTATGAAAGCAAAATAATGTTAATAATCGTATATGATTCATTATTGTTACATATTTGCCGTGACTTATTTTTCAAAAGTGTTTTTCAATAAAAAGACACGTCTAGACTGTTTACCTTTTTTCTAATGCTATAAAAAACGAACTATATGGCCAAATTGCTAGTAGACCTAAGTGCCTAATTTAGTAGCTACTTCAATATTCTATTTATAAGGTCAGTATTAATCGTATAACGTGTAAAGTTTAATAATAAAATAATAAATAAATATTACGGGAAAATCATATCCAAATCGACCTAGAGCAAAAAAATTGTACATTGTACCCCCGTGTATGATAGCTGAAGATGTAGATTAATACAACTAAAATGAATATGAATATGATGAAAGTGCATACTCAATTTACGAATGAATTGCACTCATAAAGTGGGTATGCACTTTCGCAGCTGTGTGTTAGCAGTATACTTACTTCTGCAGGTGAGTAAGTGGCACTCTTTGGTATATGGAGTGGTCCGAGTTGTCGGACATCCACCGGCTCGTCTCGTCCGGCGCCGGCCACTCCGATATCTGTAAACAAAATGTTAACTTTTATCCTCATGCCGCCCAATGTACATTAGGATGTACACTCAGTTTCGGAATGTCAACCTTAATTAAAAACAAAGTAGGTAGCATTTCATTTGTTTCGTAAAATTTTCAAACAAATTCAACCCAATTGAGAATACAACAAGGTTTTAACTTCTTTGCTATAGTTTTGTATGGTGGGCAGTGTCTACGGCTTCACTCAGACGGCTGGAGAAAACTTGTAATGGTTGGTTAAGTACTGGCAATGTTCTACCGACTTCTGTTTGTCTCTATGTGTGTCAGTGTCATTATGATGAGTACATCATGAGACCTAAACAGCAACTGACGCAATATCCATTACTTTACAGTTTTATCTTTTTTTTTTCTTCAAGACAAAGATGAGAATTTAAGAGACTTTTTTCTTAAATTAAATCTAGAAGGAGCTCTAAAATAAGAAATTATTTTCAACGTGTTTAAATATCCACAATTCCTAACATGGACGTCAGAGCGGCAGCTGACGTGCACGAAGTATCACCCGAGTAACTGTACTGACCACATGCGCCGTGGCGTTAATACGCAGCAGCCGCAGGAGATGCTGGAGTCTCTCCTGCACCGGTCGTCCTGGTGCTAGGTTCACTATACTGGGGTCCAGAGACGCGTCTTCCTAACACGGACGTCGGAGCGGCAGCTGACGTGCACGAGGTATCACGCGAGTAACTGTACTGACCACATGCGCCGTGGCGTTAATACGCAGCAGTCGCAGGAGATGCTGGAGTCTCTCCTGCACCGGTTTGCCTGGTGCTAGGTTCACTATAATGGGGCCCAGAGACGCGCCTTCCTAACACGGCCGTCGGAACGGCAGCTGACGTGCACGAGGCATCACGCGAGTAACTGTACTGACCACATGCGCCGTGGCGTTAATACGCAGCAGTCGCAGGAGATGCTGGAGTCTCTCCTGCACCGGTCTGCCTGGTGCTAGGTTCACTATACTGGGGTCCAGAGACGCGTCTTCCTAACACGGACGTCGGAGCGGCAGCTGACGTGCACGAGGCATCACGCGAGTAACTGTACTGACCACATGCGCCGTGGCGTTAATACGCAGCAGCCGCAGGAGATGCTGGAGTCTCTCCTGCACCGGTCTGCCTGGTGCTAGGTTCACTATACTGGGGTCCAGAGACGCGTCTTCCTAACACGGACGTCGGAGCGGCAGCTGACGTGCACGAGGTATCATGCGAGTAACAGTACTGACCACATGCGCCGTGGCGTTAATACGCAGCAGCCGCAGGAGATGCTGCAGTCTCTCCTGCACCGGTCTGCCTGGTGCTAGGTTCACTATACTGGGGTCCAGAGACGCGTCTTCCTAACACGGACGTCGGAGCGGCAGCTGACGTGCACGAGGTATCACGCGAGTAACAGTACTGACCACATGCGCCGTGGCGTTAATACGCAGCAGTCGCAGGAGATGCTGGAGTCTCTCCTGCACCGGTCTGCCTGGTGCTAGGTTCACTATACTGGGGTCCAGAGACGCGTCTTCCTAACACGGACGTCGGAGCGGCAGCTGACGTGCACGAGGTATCACGCGAGTAACAGTACTGACCACATGCGCCGTGGCGTTAATACGCAGCAGTCGCAGGAGATGCTGGAGTCTCTCCTGCACCGGTCTGCCTGGTGCTAGGTTCACTATACTGGGGTCCAGAGACGCGTCTTCGCTTACTGGTAACGTCCTACCAGCTTCTGAAACAAACATTAAGATAAAATAACTAAAATAAAAATAAAACCGCTATGGACGGTAATGATGCCTTACATCAGTTTGGAAAAGAGCTGATACTCTTCAAACTGCTGGACCGATTTTTATCAAACGTAAATAAGAACCAGTCAGAATTAAATCAGTGTTAATTAAATTGACTTTTGTTTATTTTATCTGTATCCTGGCACATCCAAACTCACCTAATACACCTTGTTCAGGCTCCGGTTTGGTAAAAACTCTTAACTGCAAGTGCCTCCAACCACGCGCTGAGCGGACAACGGCGCTGAGTTGCAGCGCGAACAATGCCCGCACTGTGAAGCACCCGTGCGCTGCTAGAGGCTCTACCAGCCATACGTCAATGTATTTCAGCGCTGCTGACTTCCTGTGAAAAATAATTTGTTATTCAAATTAATTAATTAGCGAAAATATTGACACATTATAGCCAGATATATCAGGTAATTTGTTTATTTTATTCACAGTAAATACCGAAACAAAGTTCAGGAGCGCTGAGTTTGTTGCGTATCGATGTTTTGATATTCCAATGTGTTAAAAATGTTAACATTTGTTCAACAGAAGTTCTTGTTGACGCTGAGCACGTCAGCGACGACCCTCACGTATTCATGAGCGCTGAGTTTGACAACTTACCGTTCAACAGCCGCCATGTCCAGCTTGTGGAAGTGCCTGCACAGCCCCACGTCCTTGTTGACGCTGACTCAGCGACGACCGTCACGTATTCATGAGCGCTGAGTTTGAGAACTTACCGTTCGACAGCCGCCATGTCCAGCTTGTGGAAGTGCCTGCACAGCCCCACGTCCTTGTTGACGCTGACTCAGCGACGACCGTCACGTATTCAAGGTGCTTGACGGTCTGCTCAATTGCCAACTAGACAGATGTTTAAAAATTCACGACAATCAATTTGGATTTAAACCAGGCCTGTCGACTGAATCCGCTATCTTGGCATTGAAACAGACCGTCAGGTACTACACGGACCGCCGAACAGCTGTCTATGCCTGTTTCTTGGACCTTTCTAAGGCTTTCGACCTAGTGCACTACAACATCTTGTGGCAGAAGCTTGACGACATTAACTTGCCACCTGACATTAGTGGAATTTTTAAATACTGGTGCCACAACCAGGTTAATGTCGTCAGATGGTCGGGATCCTTTTCACAGCCATATGGCCTACTGGAATGTGGTGTACGGCAAGGCGGGTTAACCTCACCGAGGCTATTCAATCTCTATATTAACGCACTGATAGAGGAGCTCAGTAACACCCGTATCGGCTGCCATATCGATGGAGTTTGCGTAAATAATCTGAGCTACGCCGACGATATGGTGTTACTGAGTGCCTCGGCCTGCGGATTGGCTAAGCTAATTTCTATATGTGAAAAATACGCATCTAGCCACGGTTTGTTGTACAATGTGAACAAAAGCGAATGCGTTGTCTTTAAGGTCAGAGGTAAAGCTACACCCAAGTTTCCAAGTGTCAAACTAAATAGCCATCCGCTACGAATAGTGGATCAGTTTAAATATTTGGGACACATGGTAACCTCTGACCTTAAGGACGACATAGATATCGAACGCGAACGCAGAGCGTTGTCCGTGAGAGCTAATATGATAGCCCGCAGGTTTGCTCACTGCTCCAAAGATGTAAAAGTCACCCTTTTTAGGGCTTACTGTACGACTTTCTACACAAGCAACCTGTGGGCTGATTATACTCATAAACGGTACAGCGCTCTGCGTGTTCAATATAACAACGCTTTCAGAGTGCTGATGGGGCTGCCCAAATTCTGTAGTGCATCGGGGATGTTCGCGCAGGCGCGAGTAGACTGCTTCTACACCACCATGCGCAAGCGAGCTACATCCCTTGTGCGCAGAGTGAGGGCCAGCTCCAACAGCATTCTGAGAATGTTGGCAGGCAGAATCGATTGCCTGTACTTGAATAACTGCTGCTTGATACACGCACGCAGAAATAAATAAATATAGTTATTTTAAGGATAGTTATGTAGTTCTAACACTAGGATAACACTATTTATATTACTAACACAAATGATCCTCGATGGTCGTAAATAAAGAATTTATTATTATCTTCTTTATTTATTTTTCTTCTTAAGTTAGGTTAATTATAATATTAATATGAATATAAAAGTAAAATATAAAAACACTTACAAACAATAAAAAAAAATTATAAACACATTATAAAAAACCTAACCTAGGGTGCCGCCGGCAGCGGGGCAGGGCCCAAGCTGCCGGTGGTCAGGGCCGCAGAGTGAGGAATCGACGTACTATGAATGAATGAAATCTTTATTTCAGGCAACTAGTGGCCCATACATAAATACCTTAAAACTAGCATACATATTATAAAAATATATTCTAAAACTAAACACTACAAATCACATTATGGCTGCGATGCATTACGCAACCCCGCAGTGTCAGGAAGCCAGCCGCGGAACCGCCGAAACTTGACACCCTTCGGCCAAAACTCCTCCTTGGTGAAGGTCGCTAGATGATCAGTCGGAACGCTCACCACAAACGAATTAAAATTCGCATTGTGTCGAGATTCCAACTTCGCAACCCTCAGGATGAATCCGGTCTTCGTTTTCACATACTTTACGATGTCGTCGACCTTCGTAAGGTAATGTAGACGGGACACATACAGCAGCGTCGACGGTGTTGCAGGACGCAGCAAATGGTTGGGTCCAGTCGGTGCGGTACCACACTGATTCTGACGAGCCGGTTTTCTTCTCTTCTCCACCTTCTTGAAACCGTCCGCGTCGCATCGCGACTAGGGCATGCAGTACCGGTCCCGGTACCAAGAATTTCATTTCCCGGTTCTGGGCATGGCCGGAACCGGGATTCCCGGTTCTTCCCGGTTCTCAAGGCATCTTTTGATTACTTTTAAGAAATTGTTTCTGTTAGCGTACAATCTTTATGAATGACTTATTTTCATATAAATAATTGCATAAGAATTAATAAATGACTTATTTTATTATAAACAAACACTTAATTGGCGTTCCAAACTATTTTACGAAATTAACCGGCACACATTGGCTCCGCCTGGGCCGAGCCACACGGCCGTAGCGTAGTCGATGCACTCAGCACTATATGACGGCACGGCCTGTCTGCACGAATGCCTACTTTACTAGGTTAATTTATCGGGTTATTTGGGTTTCATAGCACCATTATTAAATGTTATATAATGTCCCGAGCTAAAGTACTAATACATTACTACTATTGAAATGGGAATAAATAGTCATATGATGAGAACCGGGAAGTACCGGTACCGGGTCTTCAGTACCGGTTCTTTTGATACCATAAAATTCCCGGGAATTCCCGGGAATATGAGAACCGGGAATTCCCGGGAGCATGCCCTAATCGCGACTCCCTTAGAGTCGGCTGTGATTGGTCCTTGTGAACAGGTTCACGAAGGCTCTGCACCCCTTTCTTCGGCCGCTGCTTAGGCTTGGACACAGCAGGCGGCTTAGCAGCAGTAGCAGCGTAAGAACGTTTCGGGGTTAACGTACTCTCGCGTGACGTGCGCGTCTCCGGTGACGTAGACGGGCGGGCGGCGGCGGGGCGCGGGTCGGCGGTCGCCTGCTCAGCAATCGCCGACGCATCCAAATTCGCGGGTTCAATACCGCCGATGGACACATTCCGCGCAACGTGACACACGGCTATGTTAGAGGTATCTGACCTACATTCCGAACGTGCGCTACGTAATAATAACGCCAATTCTGAACGTAGCTCACTGATGGCATTATTAGATACCTCTAACTTAGCCTGCACTTCTGCCAGACTCGTCTTCAGGAATGTTATGTCCTTCAGCAGCCTGGTGACATCGACGTGATCAAAGGTAACCGGCGGTAACCGGTCTAGCCGCTTCGCAACGAAGGCAGGCACGTCGTCTGGATCGATCTCCTTGAACAGTTGTATTATGTCCTGGAGACTCTTCACGCCCCCATCCCTCCGACGGGGTGGCATCTGGTCAGTTTTGCCGAGCGTCTGGAAGAGCAGCGCCTTGCCACTGCAAATGTCGTCTTCACTGAAACTTGATTTGCAGATCTGCCTGATGCTGACTTCATCCATGGTGTCTATGGCATTCTGTACAAACGCCAGTAATTCATTCGCTATGAGTTGTTGCGAACCCATCGCGAAAAATACGGGGCAGCGACCTAAGTCACGCCGATCGCGAATAAATATGTTATTCGATATTATGCAGTGAAACGCGTCCGATTCCAAGCGCGCATCACACTATACGCGCCGTGTCCAAAATTACCGCCTTCTGCATCTGACCCCATTATTATTATTATTTGTATCTCCTTTTTTGGAATCACGGGCCTGTAAATCCCGGTCTTTTGATAGGCTTGCGTGGGGATATAGATCCAACACGTAGAGGCCCTTTGGAGAGCTTTAATGTCATGTAGAACGCCTGCTGGAACCCGTTCACAGGTGCAACAATAGACACCCATGAACCGGTCTCAGCAGGCATTGGGACTATTGTAGAAAAAGAGAACAGTTTACCGGTCTATGGATTGAAGTTTGGGTGGACTATGAGACTGGGTTATTACAAAGACGTACGGACACCTGCCATAACAATGTTTACACAAGTTATCGAGGCAGGCGGTGACTTGCCGCTAACTAGATGGGCCCCTGAAACTGCCGTCGCGAAGACGACCAGGAGCAACATCGGTGTGAGCGGCTCAGGGGTGTCGAGAGGTGTGCGCCGCTTTCTACCCAGTGGCTGTTAACAGCCACTGTGCCAACTCGCGTCTTATGCATCTTTCACTTCCACCCCTGGAGCATATAGCTCTAACGATTCCTCTCTGGACGGCCAATTAAGGCAAGCCAGAGCTGAGAGTCCTGCGGGTCCCCTTGGGGTCCACTCCGACCGACGAAGACACGCCGGAGACGGAGACCCTGACCGACTCTCGGGAGCACTCGGGTCCGTGGGGTCGTTACTTCCCAACAGCTCGCCACAAGCTGCCCTGAGGGCTTATTATTATTATTATTTGTATTCATGTGCGCTGAGTTTGAGAACTTACCGTTCGACAGCCGCCATGTCCAGCTTGTGAAAGTGCCTGCACAGCCCCACGTCCTTGTTGACGCTGACTCAGCGACGACCGTCACGTATTCATGAGCGCTGAGTTTGACAACTTACCGTTCAACAGCCGCCATGTCCAGCTTGTGGAAGTGCCTGCACAGCCCCACGTCCTTGTTGACGCTGACTCAGCGACGACCCTCACGTAGTCATGAGCGCTGAGTTTGAGAACTTACCGTTCAACAGCCGCCATGTCCAGCTTGTGGAAGTGCCTGCACAGCCCCACGTCCTTGTTGACGCTGACTCAGCGACAACCCTCATGTAGTCATGAGCGCTGAGTTTGACAACTTACCGTTCGACAGCCGCTATGTCCAGCTTGTGGAAGTGCCTGCACAGCCCCACGTTCTTGTTGACGCTGACTCAGCGACAACTCTCATGTAGTCATGAGCGCTGAGATTGACAACTTACCGTTCGACAGCCGCCATGTCCAGCTTATGGAAGTGCCTGCGCAGCACCAGGTTCTTGTTGACGCTGACTCAGCGACAACTCTCATGTAGTCATGAGCGCTGAGTTTGACAACTTACCGTTCGACAGCCGCCATGTCCAGCTTGTGGAAATGCCTGCACAGCCCCACGTTCTTGTTGACGCTGAGCACGTCAGCGACGACCCTCACGTATTCGTGAGCGCTGAGTTTTGAGTCAGCGCCGCGGAGGGGAAATACGTCCCCGGTTTCCGTGTCGAACTGCTCTGTTTTGTAGGGGGAGTTGGGGCTGGAATGAAGAAATTACTTTTAATATACCTATAGTTAGTAGAATAAAATATACAGGGTGTGTCTGACCATGGGGCTTTAAATCCAGGGCTCGATTCTACTGGCTAAACTGAGCTACTGGGTCATTCCATAAGAAACGCTACCAAAGGGTTGAAAAATGAAAACTGGTTTAAGAAGTCAAAACTAACCTATTTCCATAGAAAACATACCGAACCTTCATGTCACAAAAAAAAACCGAAAAATAAATGTTTTTTTATGGTAGCTCCCTTAAACTAATAACGCATAGACTGATAGTCTCCATACGGCTAACCTGCCAAAAGTGAAGCCGAAACACGATCGATGTGTGCGTGGAACACTCGTGTTTTAGGCTCAGCAAACACACACATATATACAAAATATGTTGCCAGTATTCATTTACTTCTCTCAAAGTAGGGGAATTTTAACAACATCACACTTGGTTATTAATAATTTGGAAGTGTGTAGATTCGATTTTGTAGCAAAAGCTTTTTGTTTATTTTGGAATTTGTTGCATTTCTCTATTTTGTGAAATAAGGATTAAATAAATAGCTGATAAGTTTTTACTATTTTTATTTATTTAACAAATGTGCATAAAATAATAAGAATAAATTTAAATAGGACAGAGCATATTCGACTGTGTTTAGTCCGTTTCCAATGTTTCCATTCCGATTTAGTCTATTTTTTTCCTTCCATCTCGCAGACAGAAGTAGATCAGTCAGAAAACTGAAACGAACATGACACAAAATAAAAATAAGAAAAAAGTAAATACTTACCTAAATCATTAACTTAATTATAATTTTCTATAATTATACGATGAAATTTAATTGAGCGTATTTATTTTAGAATGTAGACGTCATGTCCCATTTGGAGGAAAAAATATTCACTACACTGGCAACATTTAGAAGAAATGGCGGCTGACGAAAATGTGGATTTTTGTATTTACGATTATGTAAAAATATCACATTAAACTCGATACTTACGCGTGAAATGTAATATCAAGCGGTTTGTTTTTATTATTATGATGTGTTGTGACACCCATTCACTGTACAAACAACCATCTTTCCTGTAGTTTTTGATTTTTAAACGGGAGGTGTACACAGACCGATTTGACTTTGAGTACTGCGAGGGCCGTTCGAATACGATGATGCGAGTGTGACGTGACGTCGCACTTGAAATGGCTTCACTGGGGGTGTACGAACTAGGAATCTATGCCTTATAAATCTATGGTAGCTCCTGTACAAAACAAATATTTTTAATTTTTTTTGCATTTAATCCTGTGATGTGGGGTGTCGTTGGATAGATCTTTCAAAATGAATAAGTGTCACCATCAACAAGTTTTTGATGAAGTGAATATTTTCGGAAATATTCGCATCGAAAGAAAAATAATTATGATATCTTCGAGAAACAGTTTTTATTGTTAAGATAATGTATTTTAAAATAATTCAGCATTTATTACTTATATTTTTAATCGAATTTATTAAAAAGACAATAATTTCAATAAAATGAGCCATAATTTCGTATAAATCTGTCTTAATTTCGTACTCGTAACACCCGAAACGAACCATGAGTAACACCCGAAACAGACAAGTGATACTCAGTGTTACTTCAGTGTTTCAGTAGACTATACTAACTATTATTACTTGACATAAATAAAACTGGAGCTTACTTGATACAATTCGCTTAATTATGCATTTTGGTACTGATGGTCAGAAGGTATAGGCCAATTCGCGTAACGCCCGAAACAGCTACTTTTTAGTGATTCTCTCGTTATTTCTCTTATACTTTAATAATGTGCGTACAGGAAAGGAAAATATTATCAAAGTAGTAGATGAATCAATAGTTATAACCTCCTAGTTCCTGTTACAATATCGAATAAAACCTTATTTTATGAGTTCAAGTGTAACACCCGAAACGGTGGAATGACCCTACTTTTATTATGGCACCAACCCCAAAATCCCGAAAGTTTTTTTTACAATTTCATACATTTTGGCTGATCAGATGTCGACATTTTCTATGGAAAAGCCAAAAAAATTTCCCCGATTTTAGGGTTGGTCCCATAGTAAAAGTAGCTCAGTTTAGCGAGTAATATCAAGCCCTGGATTTAAAGCCCCATGGTCAGCCACACCATGTATAATTGTGTATTTAGCTGTTGATACAGAAAACAGATTAAACCTACTGATCGGATTCAGACAACACCAGCAATTAGTGCAGTTATCTGACGTTTCCTGCAGTAATGCAGTCGACTGCGACATAATTGCAGCGCGACATCCCTGCACGACTGCATTGCTGCTGAAAATGTCAATATTTTTATACATTTTATACAACTGATATGAACCATGTCCCACTACAAAAGAGGCTTGTACTTACTCCCGGAAGAAGTCCCTCGGAGGCGCCTGGTCTCTGAACCCTAGTAGCACTGTGTCTGGCTTCATGGCTCCGAGTCCGGCGAGGCGAGTCAGTTGCGCCGCTCCGCTGCGTACAGAGGGCGCTAGGCACAGCTCTACGAATGCTTTTACCTAAAAAATACGTCTTATCAGTTATTACTGGCTACTTTGGGTCTAACGCGAAATTTAAGCAATTACCTTTATTTACCGACGTTTCGACACAGGTTTCACTGGTCGTGACTCGTCGGTAACACAGGGCGGACGCGCCATACATCAAAAATCATTTGCGTTTATATGTGTGCGTGGCACGTCTGTACACGCGTCATTGTGTATGTGTGGGTAAGTCGCTTTACTGAGAGGACGCCAGAAGTACGCCAGAGTCATGTCGCGGCCAGTCGCGGGGCGAGGTAATGCGAGTCGGGGCGAGGCGGTGCGTGGCCGTTCTGTATGATAATACTATTACTTATTCTGTGTCACAACGTAAAGTGAAATACCTTGAGGTGATCAATGAGCTGGAGCCAGTATTTGTGTTCTTCTGCCAGAGGATCGCCGCTGCCATCCAGCTCTCCAACCCGAACGTGTCCCAACACGAACAAACCGCCCTGAAACAATATACATTGTCATAAAGAGAAAATTATGTTCTGGAGTGTAGTTAAGGAGAAAGCTCTCTTAACGCCAATTGCACCATCCCACCAACCCGGGGTTAACCGGTTAAACCGTTAACCCAGTGTCAAATTGTACTGGTAACGGTGGTAAGTCCAGGTTTAACCGTTTAACCCAGGTGTTAACGATAGAAACTCATACGTACCTGTGTGGGATGATGCTCGCTAAAACTTTCCCAAAAACATTTACCTACTTAAAATCTGTCATAAATAATAATAGTTTATCAATGCATAAATAAATACACATATATATTAGGTAAAAAATATAATATAAATATCCTAGTGTACTTACCTGTAACGCCATCTATATACCTAGTTAAGGAAACAGTTTTTTTCTTCTTCTTCTTCTTCCCGCACCATACCTACAATTGACACCAGGGTTAGTGGGATGGTGCAAGTGGCCCTTATGGGAGAACAGTTGCGAAAGTTCTATTTCTCCAGAGTGCCGATACTGTAGCTTTAGGACATAAAATGAACTCGGGGTGGTATTACACCCATAGACTAGGAATCCTCTAGACCGAGTTTAGAGCAATTCATCGTTGCGCTTACCAAATCTGATATGTGCGAGATTTATATCAAATGGGGCATTATCTATGAAAAGGGACCTTATTGTCGATGGCGCTTACGCCGCACAGCGTCGCGTGGCAATTGTATTTATATCGGAGCATCATTAATAATAGCGTAAGCGCCATCGACAATAAGGTCCCTTTTCATAGATAACGTCACAAATGAATTAATACCTTCTATATTTTGGTGCCTATTGTCTAGGTGACTATTTGTCAATCAAAAATCGAGCACATATATCAGCTTTGGAATGCGCAACGACGAATTATTTCATGCAACCGATGATGCCACAAATGCGAGCAATTTTTGCAATCAGTACTTCATGTAGCTGTGTGTGTAATCATTCACCTCAACTCAAGTGGAACTACCTATATCATTGTTTTTGAATTGTTATTTATAACAAAAACCGGCCAAGACTCGCGACTCGCGTTTCTAGGGTTCCGTACATAAGTGTGACTCACGCTTGACTGCGCATTTCTAATAGGTTTTCCTGTCATCTACATGTAAAGAACTATATTGTGTATTTTTTTCATAATTTTAGACCCAGTAGTTTCGGAGATAAAGGGGAGGGGGAATGGTCATTTTTTGGCTATTTTCTTAAATAACTTTCGAACCTATGTATTTTAAAATTATAAAAAAAACATGACCATCTTTGGGTCACTAATTTACATACGTGTACCAAAGTTCAACTTAATTGGTCCAGTAGTTCCCGAGAAAATAGGCTGTGACAGACGGACATACAGAGAGACAGACGCACGAGTGATCCTATAAGGGTTCCGTTTTTTCCTTTTGAGGTACGGAACCCTAAAAAAAACTCGCCCACCGAGGTATCTGTACTTTTTAGTAGTCTATCTATCACGGTTCCTGAGATACATCCTGGTGACAGACCGCTGGACAGACATACGGACAGTGGAGTCTTAGTAATAAGGTCCCGTTTTTACCCTTTGGGTACGGAACCCTAAAAAGTACCTTTTTCTGGTCATTAACGAAGTCTATGAGCGGCGCCTGCTGCCTCGGCGAGGCGATCAGTAGCAGCATCTGCGGCCGCCAGAACTTGACGTGCTCGCGCCGCGGGTCCAGCAGCAGCAGGTACTTGCGGACCTAAGGACAACAGAACATAATGTATTTTCACCACACCAGCTCGGAAAGGCTTACGTTGCACTTCAAAAACTGATAGCAAAGTTGCATTTTATTCACATGTGACGCAAAGTAATCAAATGCAAATTTTGAGTTGTTTTCTTATGTTTGCTGGTAGAATTGGCTTTTAAATGATGATTTTGGAAGATAAATATTTAATAACATTCATTTGGATTTGATTTGGTTTGATTTTGTTTCATATTTTACATTTAATATTTGCTTCGGGTTGGTGTGGTGAACATTTTTGTGTTTCACTCGGGGGCAAAGTTTGTTTAACCCTCGCACGAGCGGTTAAACAACTTTGCCCCTTGTAAAACAAATAACTATTTCCTACTAGTCAAATACCACAATACAATACAATACAATATCTACATTCGTGAGTTAAATTATTGTCATCAGGCACAGACTCCAGACTGAGCATAGTAGCGCTACCCCCTCTGCCAAGAATATACGGTAGTTTTACTCCATTTTCGAGTCAAGTGTCTTTGTGTGACGCCCGTGTCTTTGAACGGACCAATCATGGCACGGGACCCGCTCACCTCGTCCCCCGCACCTCTGTATTTTTGGCAGCATCAGTTTTATGAAATAATTGCTCTAAGCTCCGTCTAGAGCATGTTTTGTCTGTGTCATCAGGTCATCACTTTTACTTTGTAACTGTTTTTCTTGGAGTAACCGTACTAACCTTGATTCTGAATTCGAATTAAGTACCATCTTTGCCATTGTCAAAATTGTCTTAGTGGTTAAAAAGCCAACAGTTTCGTTCTTGGACTTATCCTGTACTTTTTGCATCTAAATTCTTTTTTTTATAATTTTTTGTATTTAATGAAATATCATCAAGGTTGAAAAAAAACCAAACATTTATAACTGTGAAACTCGCACAAGTATTACGATTTACTACAAAAATGCCGAACTCTGATCCTTATATACGAAACACTTACAAGTTAAATTTTTAACATTTTAAAAGGCATGCCGTCAGAAATTATGCAAAACGAGCCCTAATACTTTGAAACAATGTTAAATATCACCGTGGGAAATTAATTATTCCTTCTGTCTCATAAAGGTTTAAGGCCTATGCACATCGGCTTGCGTGTGCGTGACGTGCACGCAGCGCTAAAATGTTGGAGCTGCACACGCACACGTCACGCAAGCGGTGTGCCGTCTCTCACAAGGGTCTGTATACTACAACGGCGTACGCGCACGTACACGTCACGCACACGCAGCCGGTGTGCACAGGCCTTTAATAGTCCATTGGACACTTTACCTGGTGAAATATAAGCGCTTGACTAAGACTGCCCCAAGCAGGCGACGCCGCGGCAGGCGACAGTGCATGTAGCGTCAACACCAGCGCCGCGCACGCCAGGGCGGCGCCGCTGGCGTGCGCGGGCCGTAACGCGAACATTACTCCCGCGCAGCCCAGTAGACCGGCCAGGCACGTGTGCCACGAGAAGTGCTTGAAAGACGGCCTGCAAAAAAATAAATCGTAGGAAAATAGAGAATTAGTGAGAGCTGTTAAGGAAATAAGTAAATGTCCTTAGTGTGTCTCTGTAAACTTATCTCCTGCTCACTTATTTCTGTTTGCTTTCCAAATAAATACAATAAAATAAAAATACCAACAAAAAATGTTCTGGTTTCTTTGGACTAATTCTTACTCAGTATAATGTTACAATCTGATTTAAAACCGTGCTTCATTATAATTAAAAACAATGCTGCTTTGTGATCGTAACACAGACTAATGCAACATTCTAACCTAAAACAAGAACCAATCTGACACAGAACAATGTTACACTAACACAGAACAATACTCTGTGTCTCATACATTCTGATTAAGACATATGATTATGTTATTTTTCAACTGCACACAATAGGTAATACAAACAATATAATATACGATATAAAAACTGATCTGAAGTTAGGAGCACCAGTTAAATCCAGTCCCAAACACGCCAAGTTAATAGCGAAGTAGCTAGTCATGAACAAGACAGAGTTGATCTGGGCTATTGCGTTGAGTGAGCCGTAGTGACCATAGTGACGGCTATTTCAACTATCGACACAGTCTGGTCGATTATCGACCCTATCGCAATGGTATAAGATCTATCAATGGTCAAAGTTGCTTTTAGTTGACCGAGTGAATAAATGCGAACAAAGCTGAAACGGCAGCTTTAACAAATATGCTTTGGTACAGTCAGCAGCAGAAGTCGCTATACACTCCAGGTGCTCAAAGAGAGGTAAACGTTTAAACTGTCAAAAAGTTGTTGACTGTCATGGTAGGATTTACTTGTGAGCGCTCAGCGTGTCACAAAGATGTTAACAGTCACTATTCATTAATTTCTACACTTACAACATGTCATTGATACCTTAGCTGTCAAAAAACCACTGGTATCTAAGCGGTCAACGTGTCAAATATATCTGAACAATATGGAAAAATAGACTTTAAAGCATACAAGTATGGTCGAATATTGAATGAAAGATAGCCATGCTATTATTATTATTATTTGGTTCTTTGTTTTTCTCAGTGCTCTAGGGAGAACTGGTATTAATGAAATGCACGGGCCTAAGCCAAGTGCATCTCATGCTATCAAATCATCTTGTGAGTTTTGGCCGTTTTGGTCTTGCTGCTCTATGTGGGGTAGAGTTGGGGATGTTTGGATTCCTGGCACTCGTTGGTTATTGGTTTCAGGGGGTTGTAAATCTGTCTGTAAGAATTTTCGGACTATCCTACATGTGTTTAAAATCACTGCTTTCTGCATTAGTATGTAGGATGATGATGGAAATGCTAACGTTTTAATCGAAGTATGTAGTTGCTGTGGGATGACACCTGTAGTAGACAAAACAATGGGAACTATAGTAACAGTTTTTAATTTCCATATCCTGGCTATTATTATTATTTGGAGCCTGTCGTGTCCCACTGCTGGGCAAAGGCCTCCCCCCAACCTCTCCACAAATCCCTGTCAAGTGCTATGTCTGGCCACTCCTTTAAGAAGTGCTAATTTCAGGTAAAGCGTTTTGACAATCATCGAAAGCAGTACAGTCTTGTCATCACATACATCTATCTCATGTTTTGTCCTTCAACCATTTGACAGGAGCCTCTCGGTCAACTTACTGCAAAGTATTTCTTTTAACTGAATCGTCAAAACGAATGACACATAGCGAAAGCTAACTGAAGCCGAATTTAGAGCCAATTGTCAAGGCACGTTGTGGTCTCAGTTTCAGGCGTTTGCTTTTCAAAGGAGAGACCGCGGGTTCAAATCTCAGTCGTACGCACCTAGAGATTACAGCTTTTTATTTTTTTTGGGTTTCATTTCTATTATTAATTTGTGTCTTCTGGTTTTATGTTAATTTCGCATTAGATAATAATTAATTATAATTTTTGAAGATGTGTCACATGTAGCGTATGAACGACTTTCTAACAAGACGTTGTTGTAGGTTTGAACCCGCAGTGGGCGTTCCTTAGATTAAGTACTCATCAAACATCAAACATACTCCTGTGCCGAATGCCAATTGATATTTACTGCTAGGATATGTTTAACACCTTTACTGCCCGTGCTCCTCACGTGGGGCCACGGCTAGCCTCTATTACAAAGCCATAAGGTTTACATGTCAGATTGGGACACTGACCGTGTTACGTTTCAATTTAATTATTTTCTCCTTTGTGCTTTGATCGATTCGGGGCATCGTATTTTAGTACTATACAGGGTGGCCCATTTAGATCGGTCAGTATGGGAAAATCTAAAACTATACCTAAGACATACACCGATCTCTTTTTAGGAACCATGTCATCGATTTTAGTAACAAGAAAAACTGCATACAAACATTAAAAAAAAATTTATGTAAAATGTATCGAAAAACATGGTGGTCTTTTCGAAAACTTACTAAAATAAATTAAAGGATATGAAAACAATCATCATCATCATCATCTCAGCCATAAGACGTCCACTGCTGAACATAAGCCTCCCCCTTCAGCAGTGGACGTCTGCACGTCAGCAGTGGAAAATGAAAACAATGCATTTTATTAATTTCAGACATCATGTTTCATAGTAACATTTACTGCTTAAGACCTACACAATCGATATCTAAATATAAATAGTCTTAGTTTTATTTTTCAAAACGTTCGGGGTTCGATTCCTAAGCTGAGTACACATTTTTTTTAATGTATGAATGCAGTTTTTCGTGTTACTAAAATCGATGACATGGTTCCTAAGAAGAGATCAGTGTACAAATAGTCTTAGTTTTATTTTTCAAAACGTTCGGGGTTCGATTCCTAAGCTGAGTACACATTTTTTTTTAATGTATGAATGCAGTTTTTCGTGTTACTAAAATCGATGACATGGTTCCTAAGAAGAGATATATATATTTTATAGTATCAGATTTTCCCATACTGGCCGATCTAAATGGGCCACCCTGTGTACAATAAGCGTACTAAATAAATATATTAACATATATTCTCGCTCAACGTATTAGCTTAGTAATACAGCGGGGAAACGCTGCCAGCGTCCTCGGCACCATGCCAAAGGGGCCCAATTTTTTAGACATATTTTAATTTTATTTCATTTAATTTTGCAGTTTTTAGTTTTAATTTAGTTTAATTTTATATACAGAAACAAAACTGCATTCAAAGATTTTCAAAACCTCGCTTGCCTCGCCCGGGACTCGAACCGTCTAAAAATTCCAAAAAATAAAAACTCGCAATTTTATTCTACTAATCGATACAGTTAATGTTAATGATAATATTTCTCCAAGTAACATTATAGGTCTTACACTCGTCTGTCGTACAAAATATCCATAAAATGTAATATTTAGTACTTAAGATTTTTTTAGACAAGCCAAATTGAAGAAAAAAATAAAAATACTGTGAATGCAGTTTTGTTTCTTTTAAAAAATAAAGGAATGTCTCCTTTAAGTAAAATGAGCCAGCTTAAGGATTTAAGGTAGTTTCCCTCCAGGGCCCGACTTATCTTTCCACCCTGTATAAGTTAATTTATTATTATGTTTGTATCTACCTTATAAATAATATGTATAATATGCTCTACGATTTGGAAGAACGGCCGCATATTATTACAGTTAAAATAAAAAAACCGATCATTCTCGTAGAACCTACTTATTTATTGTCTAAGTTTGACACTTGACGATAAAATACTTCTTTAAGAAAGGAGGTGTCAACTCGTAGCTGCTACAGTATTTTTTTTAAAGTTAAACAGATAAAATGTTGATGCTTAGTTACCATTGAAATAACAACTGCTTAGCAATTGGTGGCACCCTGGCTGCTGACGTACGTGATTGGCAGTGCGTGTAGGTATTAATGACAGCAGCTTGAATTTGACTGCTTAGTTACCACTGACTTTGTAACCGTTATTGTCATTGTGATTAAATAAGGGTGTATGTGTTAAAGAAAAACTCAGAAGTTAAAATATATGTGACGAACTGAAAGCCTACGTGAAAATGACAACTTAGATGTCCTTATTTTTGTGACGATTGAAGTGTATATGTTTTCTTGGACACCTTGCCCGCTCAGGTATATCTGCTGCTGACTGTACGTCCCGCTGTTCTCTACAGGTTGCTATTCTAAACCGATTTTCGTGGAATTTTGTGAGCAAATCTGATAATTATAGTATGGTTTATAACTAATACCTAACAACTAACCTGAAGTTAGGAGCACCAGCTAAATCCAGTCCCAAACACGCCAAGTTAATAGCGAAGTAGCTAGTCATGAATAACACGGAGTTGATCTGGGCTATGGCGTTGAGTGAGCCGGTCACTATGGCTATTTGGACTAGCAGCCAGGACGCTATGACGGCGAGCACGGGGTTCCCTGAGTGGGACACCATGGGGCGGAGGAGGAAACCTGGGAAAAATAAAATTAACAAATAAACTAGAACATTTGCACACTAGCCGAGTCCTACCGAAAGAACAGAATAAATAATAGTACAAGGTACTCACTCTAACAAAACGCGTCTGTTACGATCAGGACAGATATGGCCGCTAGGTGGGGACAGCGCCGCGCGCGGCTTATGGCTAGCCACCAAAATTGGAGTGGAACGGATGTACTTGTAGCTACCTGTTGCAAAGCGACGAAATCGCGGAGTGAGCCACGCCTGCCGAAAGCTCAAAAAGCTTTTTTCAGTACAGAGTAAAAGACATGAATACTAACTTGATCGTATATTTACCATAAATATTGTCCTTAGCGAGCGCTTCCAATACTCGCGACGCTCCGATCAGGTTAGACAAGCCAGCGGAAAATGTCGCCATCAACATACCTGCGAATAAATAAGTATAAATTAAAAAGGCGAATCCTGGTCACGGCACCAATAGTAATGTTTTTATTATTTTTTATTTCTTTCAGTCCTATGATTTGGTCATAGTTTTTGTTTCTTTCTACCCAGTTAATAAGAAACTTTCTTATTTAAAAGTAAAGAGTCATAAGACTCACCAACAGTAATGAACGGCGAGATTCACGGGCAGCAAATTATTCTAGTTTTTCTGCAGCAACACGGTTTTACTGACTTATTTCTAATAAACAATATTACTGTATATGTGACGGTATAATAGAAACCCGACAGCAAAGTAAGTCTAAGTTCTTATCTGGTATGGATCATGTTGTAAATAAAAAAAAATCCTGGACACAGCACCAAATTGTAATGCATTTCTGTTTTTTAATGTTTCTTTCTCTCTCGTGATTTTGCCATATCGTTTTCTTTCTTTCTGCACAGTTAGTGCGAATACTTCTAACTAAAGGTACAGCTTGGCAAAAAAGAGTAGAAATTCAAAAGTGGCAACACTGTAGTAAGTAAGTAAATATTCTTTATTGCACCAATAACCATACATCTTACATACATGTAAAATTACAAAGAAATTTTAGTGTTACAATAGAACCCGGTAACAACAGGCGGTCTTATCGCTAAAAAGCGATCTCTTCCAGACAACCTTTGGGTAGCAGGAAATGTGTAACTCAAACAAAAGTCAACAGGTAGTGCACGGAGTGAAATATGGAGACTATTAAACACAAACACACATATTACATACTACTTATACAACTATTACAACAAAACCGAATACACAAATAAATATACAATATACATAATATATATTTTATACTTACATATATACAATATATAAAATGGCAACTTAAGGCAGAGATAAAAAGTATACTTTCAGCTGATTTTTGAAAATGGGGAGAGATTTAGCTAATCTTAATTCTACTGGCAAAGCATTCCACAACCGAACAGCCCGGAAGGTAAACGAGGAGTTATAAAATTTTGAAGTAGATGAAGGAGGAGCAAGAATATGAGTCCGAGAACATCGGATAGAAGAGAGATACTTGAAACGCTCTTTGAGATAAGGTGGTGTAGCGGGGTTAAAGAGAATGCCATAGAGAAGGGCGAGGACATGAGAGTCACGGCGAAGTCGAATAGGAAGCCACTTGAGCTGAGAACGGAATTGTGACACATGGTCATATTTGCGCAGGCCAAATATAAACCTTATGCAGAGATTCTGGAGGCGCTCAAGCTTATTCAGCTGGTCCTCCGTAAGGTCCAGATAGCAAATGTCAGCATAGTCTAATATGGGCAGTAAGAGGGTTTGAGCTAGCGCAATCTTAGAATTTCGAAGTCTACGGAGTGATGCACTTGCGGCAAACATCTTCCTGCTAACCTCACGCACCTGAGGCGCCCAAGAGAGACACTGGTCCATAATGACACCGAGGTTCTGTAGTGTCATCCTGTTTTCTCATATAAATTGGTTTGAAAGGGACGACACTACAGTGTTGCCACTTTTTAATTTCTACTCTTTTTTACCAAGCTGCAAGGTAAAAGGTAATGAATCATGTGACTCACCGACAGCGATGAACGGCGGCCAGATGTTGGCGGGCAGCAGATACACGTAGTTGTTCTGCAGCAGCTCGCGGCCGCACGTGGCGGCCGTCAGCACCGACAGCGCCGTGAACAGCGCCGCCAGGGTCTACAGGCAGTCACGTGACTCACCGACAGCGATGAACGGCGGCCAGATGTTGGCGGGCAGCAGGTACACGTAGTTGTTCTGCAGCAGCTCGCGGCCGCACGTGGCGGCCGTCAGCACCGACAGCGCCGTGAGCAGCGCCGCCAGGGTCTACAGGCAGTCACGTGACTCACCGACAGCGATGAACGGCGGCCAGATGTTGGCGGGCAGCAGATACACGTAGTTGTTCTGCAGCAGCTCGCGGCTGCACGTGGCGGCCGTCAGCACCGACAGCGCGGCGTACGACAGCGCCGTGAACAGCAGCGCCGCCAGGGTCCCGCGGGGGATGCTGCTGGCCGGGTTCTTCAGCTCACCTTGGGAATTGAAGCCATGTAATATTATTACTGCAATGTTCTGCCGCCAGAGTGCAGCACTAATTTGGTTAGTAAACCATAGAGTAATTTATACATACTAGGCCTTAAAAAGTTTTTGACAAATTTTCACTATGACATTGATGCACCAAGGCGGTTTGTTTACAGGTGGTCTACCGCGAAACGCGAAAATCGGGATTTCTTTATCTGCCTCTCTATCGATCGAATCAGCAAGAGTGATAGAGAAACAGAAATTGAACTTTCGATTGTCGCGCGGTAGGCCATGTGATTGACGTGACGTGTGATTTGTCGTTGATTATGTCAATGAGGTTTGTTTACTGTATGTGCTAATGGTGCCACCTGCGCAGAGCTTCGCGTAATATTGAAGCATGTCAGCTCGCTCGATACAACTTCAATAAAAAACTCACACAAAATACGCATTATTCATAAACGTTTGTCGATTCTAAGAAACAGTTGATAATCGTTTGTTAATAATGTCTTATTTATAGTTCCCATTTAGTTAGTAAAACTCACCACTCATGTTAGCTCTCGCCATAACTCCTGTAACGCTGGTAAACACAGAAGCCAAATCGGCAAACTCTCCGTCCGTGTTGGAGTAATCCCGTCCGTATTTCGTGTACAAGTTGGACACTCAAATACTTAACTATATATCAAATAGGTTCTGATTTAGTTAGTGATACGTACCACTCATGTTAGCCCCGGCCATAACCCCAGTAACGCCAGTAAACAGCACACCGAACACGGAAGCGAAGTCAGCAAACCCGCCGTCGTGGTGGAGTAATCTCGTCCGTATTTCAGGTACAAGTTGGACAGTAGAGTGGCGCTGCTGAGACCGGTGTAGTTAATGTGGGTAGTATTAGTTACTAATGCGACTTACCACTCATGTTAGCCCCGGCCATAACCCCAGTAACTCCAGTAAACAGCACACCGAACACAGAAGCAAAGTCAGCAAACCCCCCGTCCGTGGTGGAGTAATCCCGTCCGTATTTCGGGTACAAGTTGGACAGTAGAGTGGCGCTGCTGAGACCGGTGTAGTTGAAGTGGTTAGTATTAGTTACTAATGTGACTTACCACTCATGTTAGCCCCGGCCATAACCCCAGTAACTCCAGTAAACAGCACACCGAACACGGAAGCGAAGTCAGCAAACCCCCCGTCCGTTGTGGAGTAATCTCGTCCGTATTTCGGGTACAAGTTGGACAGTAGAGTGGCGCTGCTGAGACCGGTGTAGTTGAAGTGGGTAGTATTAGTTACTAATGTGACTTACCACTCATGTTAGCCCCGGCCATAACCCCAGTAACTCCAGTAAACAGCACACCGAACACGGAAGCGAAGTCAGCAAACCCCTCGTCCGTGGTGGAGTAATCTCGTCCGTATTTCGGGTACAAGTTGGACAGTAGAGTGGCGCTGCTGAGACCGGTGTAGTTAATGTGGGTAGTATTAGTTACTAATGTGACTTACCACCCATGTTAGCCCCGGCCATAACCCCAGTAACTCCAGTAAACAGCACACCGAACACAGAAGCAAAGTCAGCAAACCCCCCGTCCGTGGTGGAGTAATCCCGTCCGTATTTCGGGTACAAGTTGGACAGTAGAGTGGCGCTGCTGAGACCGGTGTAGTTAATGTGGGTAGTATTAGTTACTAATGCGACTTACCACTCATGTTAGCCCCGGCCATAACCCCAGTAACTCCAGTAAACAGCACACCGAACACGGAAGCAAAGTCAGCAAACCCCCCGTCCGTGGTGGAGTAATCCCGTCCGTATTTCGGGTACAAGTTGGACAGTAGAGTGGCGCTGCTGAGACCGGTGTAGTTAATGTGGGTAGTATTAGTTACTAATGCGACTTACCACTCATGTTAGCCCCGGCCATAACCCCAGTAACTCCAGTAAACAGCACACCGAACACGGAAGCGAAGTCAGCAAACCCCCCGTCCGTGGTGGAGTAATGTCGTCCGTATTTCGGGTACAAGTTGGACAGTAGAGTGGCGCTGCTGAGACCGGTGTAGTTGAAGTGGGTAGTTTAGTTACTAATGTGACTTACCACTCATGTTAGCCCCGGCCATAACCCCAGTAACTCCAGTAAACAGCACACCGAACACGGAAGCGAAGTCAGCAAACCCCCCGTCCGTGGTGGAGTAATCTCGTCCGTATTTCGGGTACAAGTTGGACAGTAGAGTGGCGCTGCTGAGACCGGTGTAGTTGAAGTGGGTAGTATTAGTTACTAATGTGACTTACCACTCATGTTAGCCCCGGCCATAACCCCAGTAACTCCAGTAAACAGCACACCGAACACGGAAGCGAAGTCAGCAAACCCCCCGTCCGTGGTGGAGTAATCTCGTCCGTATTTCGGGTACAAGTTGGACAGTAGAGTGGCGCTGCTGAGACCGGTGTAGTTAATGTGGGTAGTATTAGTTACTAATGTGACTTACCACCCATGTTAGCCCCGGCCATAACCCCAGTAACTCCAGTAAACAGAACACCGAACACAGAAGCAAAGTCAGCAAACCCCCCGTCCGTGGTGGAGTAATCCCGTCCGTATTTCGGGTACAAGTTGGACAGTAGAGTGGCGCTGCTGAGACCGGTGTAGTTAATGTGGGTAGTATTAGTTACTAATGCGACTTACCACTCATGTTAGCCCCGGCCATAACCCCAGTAACTCCAGTAAACAGCACACCGAACACGGAAGCAAAGTCAGCAAACCCCCCGTCCGTGGTGGAGTAATCCCGTCCGTATTTCGGGTACAAGTTGGACAGTAGAGTGGCGCTGCTGAGACCGGTGTAGTTAATGTGGGTAGTATTAGTTACTAATGCGACTTACCACTCATGTTAGCCCCGGCCATAACCCCAGTAACTCCAGTAAACAGCACACCGAACACGGAAGCGAAGTCAGCAAACCCCCCGTCCGTGGTGGAGTAATCTCGTCCGTATTTCGGGTACAAGTTGGACAGTAGAGTGGCGCTGCTGAGACCGGTGTAGTTGAAGTGGGTAGTATTAGTTACTAATGCGACTTACCACTCATGTTAGCCCCGGCCATAACCCCAGTAACTCCAGTAAACAGCACACCGAACACGGAAGCGAAGTCAGCAAACCCCCCGTCCGTGGTGGAGTAATCCCGTCCGTATTTCGGGTACAAGTTGGACAGTAGAGTGGCGCTGCTGAGACCGGTGTAGTTGAAGTGGGTAGTATTAGTTACTAATGTGACTTACCACTCATGTTAGCCCCGGCCATAACCCCAGTAACTCCAGTAAACAGCACACCGAACACGGAAGCGAAGTCAGCAAACCCCCCGTCCGTGGTGGAGTAATCCCGTCCGTATTTCGGGTACAAGTTGGACAGTAGAGTGGCGCTGCTGAGACCGGTGTAGTTGAAGTACGTCACGTTGGTTAGTGTGTTGGACTCGGGGCGCTCGATCTGAAAGGAATAGGTTTTTTTGTAAATAATTTAAGTAAGCTTTTGACTAAAAAATACTATATTTCAAAAAAATCTGTATAGAAATGCAACCAATAGAAAACAGACACACACATACGAAATCATTTTTAGCTAACCATCTTTACACTTTGGCAAAAAAGAGTAGACGTTAAAAAGTGGCAACACTGTAGTCGTCCCGTTTTTTCTTGTATAAATTGGTTTGACACTACAGTGTTGCCACTTTTTAAATTTTAATGATGACATAAATGATGCTCTTGCAAATGTAGTTAGTTGGTTAAATAATAATAAATTGAAAATTAATGTTAATAAGACCCATGTAATGCAATTTAAGACCCCAAAAAGCAGTAGTATATGTTTAAATATTCAACATGGCAACGAACATGTGGAAGAAGTATTTAGCACTAAGTTCCTTGGTGTCACTATTGACCAATTTTGTAATTGGAAAGTTCACGTTTCGGACATTTGTGCGAAACTTCAAAAATATGTATATGCTCTGCGAAGACTCAGTACTACGTGTTCAAAGCAAATCGCGTTGACAGCTTATCACGGCTATGTATCTTCCATGTTGAGTTACGGATTAATACTCTGGGGCAACTCCGTAGATATGCAAAAGGCTTTTATAATTCAAAAGAAGTGTCTAAGAGCAGTATGCAACACCCACTACTTGGAGCCATGCAGACCCTTATTTCAATCAACTAGAATCCTGCCTTTACCATGCATGTACATCAAAGAGATGGCACTGTTTGTTCATAAGCATCCTAATATCTTCCCTACCCATGCCCAGGTCTTCCCAAGGTCAACACGACATAGAACACGGCTGCACTTACCTCTTGCTAAGACCCAAATATATAGGCATAATGCGTACTGTATGGGTATTCAAGTCTATAATAAGTTACCGAGCGATTTAAGAAATTGCACGCCTAACCAGTTTAAAAAATTACTATCTAAATGGCTATTAAATAAATGCTTTTACTCCATAAGTGAATTCTTGAACATGAATAATGACGAATACGAGTATGATGTTGACTAATTGTATGTAATTTTAAATGTCTCAGAATAATTTATCCAGCTTGATTGACTTAATGATTTGTAATTTATTTTATTGTGGTTTCTGCTATTTCAATTATTTAATTTGATCGCATGACATTATGTACCTATTATAAGTTTTGCATGCTCAATTGTGAGTAGAGTACACTGTACTACTAATTTTAAGTCACCATCTACATATTCACTGTATTCTGGCAAATAAAGAATTTGTATTTGTATTTAATTTCTACTCCTTTTTGCCAAGCTGTACTTAATTCATTGACCGCTCGCGCCGGCGAAGTAACACTAGAGTTGACACTTATAATTTTGTAAATGAATAGAATCTAAAAAATATATTTAAAGTTACACGGATAGGTAACTAACCAGTGCTGGAGCCGTTATGAAGAAACTCAGCATAGCGCTCCCCAAACACACGACCATGGTCAGCCATATCGCCAGACTGGTGCGTGCGAAGAGCGACGCCCCGGCGAGCGAGACGCACAGCCCTATGGCGTTGAGGATTGACCGGTACAGGAACCGGTACCAGTCGCCGTCAGGTAGCGCGGGCTGGTTGTCAGAGATCAGGTATCCTGGGAAATATAAGATTAATGATGCTTGGAGAATTAGGTATCATACACTCAGGCCCACTTGCACTATTCCACTAACCCGGGGTTAGCCGGTTAAACCTGGAGTTGCCATGGTTACCAGTACAATTTGACACTAGGTTAACGGTTTAACTGCTTAACCCCGGGTTAGTGGGATGATGCAAGTAGACCTTATATAATTTACGCTAAAGTCCAAACTCCTTTGACACAACACACATAATCATAACAACTCGGGAAGGATTATTGTCAAGGGAAAATGCACCGTATCTACTCACCATGGGGTCCAAAGTTCTCCACCAGCGCTTCAGTGCAAGCAGAGATACAGAGGGCGCTAGAGACCACGTTAGCGAAGAAGAATAGAGTTCCAATGGCGCCTCCGAATTCTGGTCCTAACGTTCGACTTATCATAACTGGAGTACGCTAAGGAATTACTGATTGTAAACTTACAAAAACCGGTCAAGTGCGAGTCCAACTCGCGCACGAAGGGTTCCGTACCATTACGAAAAATACTGCAAAAAAGATTACGTTTGTTTTATGGGAGCCCCACTTCAATATTTATGTTATTTAGTATTTATTGTTATAGCAGCAACATAAATACCTCATCTGTGAAAATTTCAACTGTCTAGCTATCACGGTTCATGAGATACAGCCAGGTGACAGACAGGCAGATGGACGGACAGTATGGAGTCTAAATAATAGGATCCCGTTTTTACCCTTTGGGTACGGAACCCTTAAAAGGGATACATAGTTTTTATAGTAAATGTGTTAACTTGTTTAGTTAACAGCGCCATCTATTTGACCTCTTACATACTTTATTGAGCCCTAGAATCCCTAAATGGCTTCTCGATCTACATAAAGGTACCTCTTAGTTCCCTATACAGTGCATAGGTGGCGCTGTAATTAGTTATAATTATTTTAGGCTAGCGAATTTGTACTCGTAAGGTATTCATGACACTTTCCGAATATACGCCATAAGAAGCACACGCTGTCTCCAACTCGCCTCAAGATCCTCCGACCTCCGCCCACGTGCCATCAATATGTCTAATATTATAAAACCGAGGTCAAAAGGGCATGATGAAAGGATACAGTAGACCCCTCCCCCCTCCACGGCGCCGTTGGTGGAGATGGCGCATATGGACGTGACGGTGAACACCACGATCAGGTAGGCTAGTAGGAACTGCGCCAAGGTCACCAGGAGACCCGCGTTGCCGACCAGGTACCCTGAAATTGAAGACAGACATTATCAACAACTGTTATTAGACAGCTTTGGGAACAAATCAAATATTTTGATTTGTTTTTAAGTAGTCACTAGTCACACTACTAGGTATATATAAATTATAAACTGATATCGTAGCAAGTGGAAATCCGTGGTCTCTGCCTATGTGGTGGTGTGGTGGTGTATGTATGAATGTATAAACTGATATAGATGTCATGTAACTTCTTAAATTTTTGTAAGCGATGGAAACTAGAAATTCTTATATTTTTGACTTCAATGCAATCTTATGATGTAATTGTCTTTTACGAAATAAATCATCTAATCCTGCCATTTTTTAAGTTCGTCCTGTAATCTATAGGCAAAGAAATATTTTTAGACTTAGTAGTTTCGGGGATAAGGAAGGGGGGGAGGGGGGAATAAGGAAAAAACCGGTCAAGTGCGAGTCGGACTCGCGTTCCAAGGGTTCCGTACATCACTCAATTAAAAAACAATGTTTTTTTTATACGTAAAACGCGAGTGAATTGCCTTTAAAAAACCCGTAGGGGTCGAATCAAAAACTAAGTAATTAGACATAGACATAGAAAATTTTTATTTAACACCACATTGAAAAATATTTACAGGCAATGCTACAAAACATTATAAGCTTAGAATTAAACTTAAATAGGCAAAAAATATTATGTTTACATGTAGATATAATTTTTTTAAATTATGATGTTAAAAAGGAGCGAACCTCAGCATGTGTTGCAGCAGGCTTGCCTACTACAACGCTGGTTTTCAGGCCGACCCTTCGTACAATATGAATTTGCTTGCTGCTTGTCGGAAACTATGGCTAACACTATTTTAGATTGTGTAGAAGATAATATAGTTATGTGTATATATGATTGTTTGTGGATACATTTATAAGATTATACTGTATGATACTATGACATATGTGAAGGCAGGTTTAATGTTTAGGCTTAATAAATACGTTGGGTAATAAAGTATATATTGAGGAAACACATGAATGTAATAATATTACTATATGTATAGGTACTGAGATTAACAAAGTTGAACGGCGCATAAGTACGATTTCGACCACTACAGATACGTCGGTTTTACTCTAGTACCAGGACGAGGTAGCGTGCTTTGAAATTCTAGAAGTTGTTGTTTGAGTTTTAATTTAAAAGTGCCAATTGTATTTAAGTTTTTGATAGGTGGCGGTATGTTATTCCAACATTTTGTTGCTGAGTATTTAAAGCTACCTTTGAAAACGGCGAAGTGACAACGAGGTAACAACAAATCATTGCAAACTGATCTGATTCCATACAAGCTTGACCTGCTACCGCGAAATTTAAACTTATTAAACAGATACTCTGGTTTAGACGTTTTAAAAACACCAAATAACAGAGATGAAAGATGCAATTCTCTGCGTAGTGACATTTTAAGAATACGCGCAGAGTTCAAATATGGCGTCACGTGCTCTCGTGGTGCGACTCCAAAGCAGTAACGTACGCAGGCGTTTTGCACTCTTTGCACCATCCGGTCTGTACTAGCTAATAAACGGGGGCCATAAACGACATCAGCATAATCAAATTTAGAGAGTACTAATGAAGAACAAAGCTTAATTTGCAAGTCAACACTTAGGAAATCGCGAATCCGATAAAGTACTTTAAGTCTGTAAAATGTGTTCTTCGCAATTTGAGCTATGTGACCCTCGAAACGCAATGACTCATCCATCAATACTCCCAAATTTCGCGCCTCCGATACACGTTCTACCACATTTCCCGAGATAATGATAAATGGTTGATGGTTTTCTACCTGTTTAATCTGTTTCTTGGAACCAAAAAACATAACTTTGGATTTACTAGGGTTTAACACTAAACAGTTTGACTCGGACCAGGCTGTAATATTCTCAAGATCTTTGTTTAATTTGTCAACGGCATAACCAGTGTCAATTGGGTCGAAAGAGATGTAAATTTGGATGTCATCAGCGTAAAGGTGAAAATTACAATTCCTAATAATACCACTGACATCAGCTGTGTAGAGAATAAAAAGGAGCGGACCCAAGATTGAGCCCTGCGGCACACCTCTGGACACGACAGATGGCTTCGATTTTGCATATAAATTAGTGTTGTTTGAGATTTGAACTACTTGCGTGCGGCCACTAAGATAACTGGCAAACCATGCGACCGTATCTGACTCAAAACCATAGTATCTCATTTTGGATAGTAATAATTGGGTGTTTATGGCATCAAAAGCACGTGAAAAATCTAAAAGTGCCATTATCGTACTATGACCCTCGTTTTGTGCTGACAGAATATTATCAACTACATCTAGGAGTGCCGTCGTCGTGCTACGAGATTTGCGAAAACCAGACTGCAGGGTTGGGAGAACTTTATTTGTTTCGAGAAATGCTGACAATTGCATGTATACCACGCGCTCAAGTATTTTAGACAGACACGGAAGTATACTAATCGGCCTTAAATCTTTAAAGCTTGTGACATTATTTGTTTTAGGAAGCGGCGTTACCAATGCAACCTTCTAGGCGTCAGGAAAAACGGAGGTAGAAATAGATTTATTAATAATGGCAGTGATCGCACCTAGAGAATGGGGAAGGGTAAGAAGCAACATGTCTAAAGAGATACCGTCATCTCCCAGAGCGGACGATTTTAAGGTCTTGATTATTTTAAGTACAAGGTCTTCTCCCACTGGCTCCAATCTGAAGGTAGAATCGTGAAAGCTACTGGTTTCAAATTTAGCAAGATATGATTGCGGTGCTGCCACGTTACCCTGCAACTTCTAGAAAATGTAAATTGATACGTTCAGGGTCACGTAAGTGTGAAGGTATTTCTAATTCATGTGAGTTTTTAGTAATTCTGACAGTGCGCTTAAGATTATTCCAAAGAGCTCTAGAGTTGCTGGCATTTCGATTAATATTTTGATTAAAATACGCACGCGTTTCATGAAATAATGCTTTATTTACACATTTTTTGAGTTCATGATAATACAGTTTATCATTGTCTAGTCCCGACGCTTTATACGTGTTATGTGCCTCGTCACGTAAACGCATCATTTCCTTGATCGTGTGAGTTATCCACGGATAGCTCCTCTCTCTAATTAAAATTACTTTCTGAGGTGCATATGCGTCAAGCAGGGATAGGACTACGCAATTGAAGGTATTTACCATGTCATTAACAGTCATTAACTCGGATATGCATTCCCACTTAATAGATTCTAGGGATCTATTAAATAGTTCCTGATCAATATCCTTAAGTGGTCTAAAACATATTTTTTGTGGCAGAGGTTTACATTTTCTAATATTTAATTCGCAAGATAAGAATGCGTGGTGACTCAAAGTCGGAATATAATTTACTTGAGTATTAGTAACGAGACAATTACTACATATCACGTCTATTAAGGCACTGCTATTGTTAGTAAAATGCGTGGGTACGTCAATATGTTGTTTTAAATCAAAATAAGTAAATAACAGTTTGAGCTTAGAGGCATTGCTATCATTATTCAATAAATTTATATTAAAATCTCCCATTAACACAATATAATCAAATTTAGAAAACGAAGAAATAGTATCAGTCATTGCGTCAAGAAATGTATCGATACTTAACCATGGCGGTCGGTATGCAGTTCCTATTAACAGAGTTAAACCATTAATTGATAACTTGAGCCACATCTGTTCAATTCCCTTATCGGGCGGGTGCGCGCAGCGTCGAGCCGCAACTCCACTCTTGACATAGAAGCCCACGCCGCCGCCGCGCGCGCGCACGGAGCGCGGCCGCGGGATGTGGCGCCGGCGATAGTTAGGTATGACCGGCGCCCGCCCCTCCTCTCCCTCGTGTAGCCAGGTTTCGTTGATGGCCATTATGTCTACATAACTTTGTTCAACAGCAACAATAAGCTCATTGTGACTAGTTCCGAGAGAACCTGCGTTAAGGAATCCAGTCCAACTCACGCTTGACTACATATTTCTAATAGGTTTTCCTGTCATCTATAGGTAAAGACCTATTTTATGTATTTTTACAAAATTTTAGACCCAGTAGTTTCGGAGATAAAGGGGGGAATGGTCATTTTTTGCCTATTTTCTTGAACTACTTCTAAACTAAAAAAAATACAAAAAATATCATAAAATTACAAAAAATAAAATATTTGAATTTCTCACATTGAGCTCTTTCATTTGATATGTAACACGATATATTTTGAAAAACTTTATTTTTCAATTTTCTCATTCATCCCCCAAAAGTGGCCCCCATATTTAAAATTCATTTGTTTACATTACATGTCCGTCTTTGGGTCACAAACTTACATATGTGTACCAAATTTCAACTTAATTGGTCCAGTAGTTTCGGAGAAAATGGGCTGTGACAGACGGACAGATAGACAGACAGACAGACAGACGCACGAGTGATCCTATATGGTTCCGTATTTTCCGTTTGAGGTACGGAACCCTAAAAATAAATCTAATGCGAACAATAAAAAAACATTTGACTTCATTCTTTTAATACAAAATTTATTTTACAGAATTACCTAAACATTACAGAAAATTACAATAAATTACAGAAAAGTCATGCTCCGAAGTTTTGAAAATTAGCTATTTGAGAAACATGTTGCTATCTCACTTTACTGTTCGTTATTCATAAACCACACAGAGCGCGAAAGAGCCGCTCGGACCTCGTGGCAGCCTCAAATCTTTTAATGGTCAAAAAACCTGAGTTCTTCTCCCTCCGGCAGAGGTTCATAATACTTGTCCACCATAGCATCAGTCACCTCAGCTAATGTTCCTGGCTGCCAGTTCGGACGATCAGTACTACGCACCAGGACTGACCTGAGCCCCTCCTGTGCGTTGTAGCTACCCACACATCGGGACACAACGCGGTGCACCATCCGGAGACCCTCCTTCATGCCAAGGGTCTTCCCAAGTTGCAGCGCCCAAAGGCTGACCTTAAGCATGGTTGGGCATAACGGAGCCATCATTTCCAACGTCTCTTTAGACCATTCACTGTCCACGTTTTTAAGTCTTGCGATGACTTCTTCAACGGTATCAGCAGAGAAACAGTGGTCTATATCTTTCAAGAAAGGAGCTAAAGAGAATTCTCCCGTCGGCTCGCTGAACGCATTCAAACATGCTTCTATATCCTCAACGTTACAGTGAAACAGCTCAAGTTCAAGCTCTCTTAAGCGTGAGCTTGGAACAAAGTGAGTAGCTATGCCAGACAATATTAAGTCTTTACTCTTCAAATTGTTGCCAGTTAACGCCATGTAGAATCCTAAATGATTATTCAGTTTTGGTAAAAAAATTGTAAAGCCGGCGAACCAACCAATACGACCTTCTGGCATGGCAACTACAGTTCGCTCCGTGGCGATTCTATACCTGGCATTGGCAATTAACATCCAACCGGAGCCTATGGCTGCACCATCCATGAACGCGATGTAAGGAATCCTGTTTTGAGATACGAGATATATGTTGTTGCATTCAGTGGATATCCAAGCATGTTTAGTAGGGTCGCGGTCAGAAGATAGAAGCCATTTGATATCTGCTCCAGCGCAGAAGTTATCTCCAGCGCCTTTGAAAAACACTCTTGAGCAGGTCTTCTCCCAGGATTGAAGGATGGGATACAACTGAGCCTCTACGCTGTAGTTTATCAGATTGAGTTTTGGTTGATTGAATGTTATAACGCCAGTGTTTCCCAATTTCTCAAACAGTATTTCTGGTGTTTGGATATTAGTTTTCATTCCTTTGACCTGGTGTATAATTGTGATCAACGGATTTCTGCATAAACTGCGTATGGTCCTCGAATAGTATAAGATAGTCATGATGAAACAATTAGGTTTGAACACTTTAGTTACTACTTAGCTTGACTAAAAAGCGAAGGTAATGCTCAGGGGTAACACAGTGTACGGAGGAATAAAAACTCTTTTTAACCGACTTCAAAATCTCAAAGAAGGAGGTTATCAATTCGGTTGTATATTTTTTGAGTAATTACATTGGTAAAAAGACAACTACTGACTAGCACTCACACGAGTTATTTAGTAAAACATTTCGATGTCCATAATTAAAACACCGTAAAACGACACTCACGGTTTTGTAACAAAATATTGATGTTTATGATATTCCTGACTACACGAAATGTGTTGCACCAAGTTTTAAAGATTGTGTTAATGACTCAGTAGTAGTTATGACACCAGGGTGGAAAACACGAAACAAACATGCACCCATACCCATGTGGGTGAGTGTTACAAATAAGTTCCTAATCCTTGGTTTGCAAAAATTGGGTACCTAATGATAAAGATATTTTAAACTTCTTCATAAATACTTAGATCCCCATACAGTCATTTCATATTATTAAAATAAATGAACATAATCGCAGAGTGTGTAACGCTCCACACCACATAACATGTGTCACTCCTCATTCCGATAAAGTCATGATTGTCATGAATCATTTTATAACATCAATATGGGTGGTTATTTAACTAAGCAATTCATAGCAAAGACAGACGTCAATAGTATTATTACCGTAAGATATGCCTGCCTACTTAAATAGACCGCTCTGACAGGTCAGAGAGAGTTCAGCAACGCTTCAAAATCCTCATATCCTGGAGACTCACCCATTTTGATGCAGACCAGAGCACTGAACATGGACAGTAGTACGGAACAAAAGACCCCATCGAAAGTCCCCACACTGATGCCGGGCCGCTCTGAACTCACTCCTCATATCCTAGAGACTCACCCGTTCTGATGAAGACCAGAGCACTGAACATGGACAGTACTACGAAACATAAGACCCCAGCGAAAGTCCCCACACTGATGCCGAGCCGCTCTGAACTCACACCTCATATCCTGGAGACTCACCCATTCTGATGAAGACCAGAGCACTGAACATGGACAACACGACGGGGCAGAAGACCCCAGCGAAGGTCCCGACCTTCTTGATGCCGGGCCGCTCCGACCGGAACTCTCCGAATTCCACATATCCTGCAAAAAACAGAAAAAGAAACTATTCAGGGATAAATCGCAAGGAAAAGTCTAAAATATCATCATCACCATAATTTAAGAGCATGGCTCTTGTCGGTGGAGTATGCGCCAGTTTTCCCGGTCCTCGGCTAGGTTCTTTAGGTCCCTGTAAGACACGACATTTGCGTTTGCTTTTATTAGATAAATATATTTTTCCTTAATTATGTTTTCGTTGCTACCTTTCCTTAAGCCGGCAACGGATCGACAGCTGACGTTTACGAGGCTTCATTATAAATTTCCGAGAATCCGAGAACTTAGTCGTAAAAATCTGTTGCGGACTTACGGTCCATTCTATTAGATCTATTGTTTCTTTAAAATTTAGGTACCTCCATATCAGCTTTCTAGCACTACCTAACGGATGACTCACGCTAGAACGGTCCGGGTTCGGGCGCCCGACACGTCGTTTTCTATGACGCGTGATCCTGAACCCGGACCGTTCTAGTAGGAGTCATCCTTGACGGTCAGTAAGTTAAACCTAGTATCTACAGACGGGCAGACAGACGTACTGTACATGTCGAATAAAGGTTCCGTCACACGGGTGCGTGTTCCAGGCGGGGCGTGAGCGTTTTATATATGTAAAAGCGCCCGGAAAACACACCCGTGTGACGAAGCCTTAACGAACTACGGAACCTTAAGATTAGTATTATTTCGTTTTAGATTTAGGTTTGTTTTATACTTTAGTTATCTATTGGAGTTGTGTTGTATGAATTTGCATGTTAATATGTACATACACTAGATACTCATAATAAAGTAGCATAATAATGCACGTTTTCGTGTATAGCTAGTCATATTCATTACGATTTCAACAATAGCACCAAACTGACCTCGGTGGTTGAGAAATGCCGATTTTCACACTCGACATCCGTTTCTTGTTGGTCACACTTTTTGCGCTAAACATCAAGGCGACGAAAAACAGGACATTATTACTTTCATATTACTACTACTATTATTTACCTCTAGGCTCCCAGATGCCTAAAAAAGGCATATTATTAGACCCGGGTTTGTCTTAAACTACGTCCAAAACAGAGGTATTGTGAATGTCATCTCGCTGCGTGTGGTAAAGCACAGCACAGCGGATGTCATTCCATATCTAGAGCAGAGCCCAACTGGGGAAGCACCTCCAACCTCCAACTTACAGAAAAACGCAGCATAATAAACAGTATAAACACTACCCTACCTTACTAGTCTGAAACCGCCCTTGCCGCTAGGCTACCAAAGTTTTAATAAATAAATATTATAGGACATTTTTACACTAATTGACTAAGCCCCACGGTAAGCTCAAGAAGACTTGTGTTGTGGGTACTCAGACAACGATATATGTATATAATATATAAGTACTTAAATACATAGAAAACAACCGTGACTCAGGAACAGATATCTGTATCATCATACTGTGGTGTCACCTCTATACATCAATAATCTTTGTTGTAACCTTCGTGTATTTAAGGAGGAACATTAGAAATATAGTCAGTATTATTCCAGCATTCGCTTGTTTCATTACTCATCCTTTCCGAACCTTACAATACAAATAAAGGCCCTTACCAGGATTCTAACCCGGGACCATCGGCTTCATAGGCAGGGTCACTACCCACTAGGCCAGATCGGTCATCAAAGTTTTATCGACTCTATAATATTGTTATGAATAAACAATACTAGAATAAATACCTACCTTCATTTGAGCTCTTTTCAGACATCTCGCAGCTCTGAGTCCATTTACAGCACATATTAATTTCATTAGTCATGCGTGTTTATAGTTAGGTAAGTATACTTCGGTTGTTTGATAATTCACTCATGTACTAAAGAAACACATGTGTATTGTATTAGACTTAAGCTAGCTATTAATTTCTTTTAAGAATACCTCTGTATATATCTTGTTTGTTAATGAGTTTAATTAAGTGTACCTAATTACCTATTTATCAGCTCAATTGTTAAAAAAATAATTTAAATGTGACGTCCCACGGGTAAAGGTACCTTATGGCGGTTGGCGCTTACGCTATTATTAACGCCGCTCCAATATTATTGCGGCGCTATGCGACGTAAGCGCCAGCCGCCATAAGGTGCCTTTTGCCGTGGAACGTCTCAAATGTGTGCAGTGTTTTTTGGACCCTATCACAAATAGATGATAATTGATACTAGAGTCAGACCAAGCTAAGTTGACAGCGATTGTCATAGCACAGATGACGTTTACTTGGCTCCTCTACACGATGGGCCAACGCCGGCCACACCAAGGGACGCAGCCATGCGGCAGAATGAGATAGCAATATCACTTGCTCCCTCTAACGCATAAATGCGTTCCTTGGCTTGGAGTGGCCGGCGTTGGCCCATCGTGTAGAGCCATAAAAACACTTGCACAGTCTGTAGCTGTTCTATTACAATCGCTGCCGACTTAGCTTGATCTGACTCCAGATTGTTTGACATCAATTTCATCTTCGGTGTCAAATGATGAAATACAATTGCTGCCATTATTTCGATATTTTAGCTGATTGATGTTTTAATTTAATTTTCGACACAATTGAAAAAGAAACCAAGATATATATAATTTCGCCTACGGATTTATGGTCCTTTCGGACCTCAGATACCAATTACTCTACACTATTTTCTATATCAAAATCACAAACAATGAACAAGTTATGCGCGTGCGCCTACGCGTTGCGCCAGACACCGGTGCACTGATAAAGTCTATCTGTGTTGTGGACGGCGTTTATCGCGAGCGGTCAGCCGAATGCGGCAAACAAGGTAAATTGTGACGGGTCAAGGTGTTTCATTGTTTTGAATTATGGTTAGGGTTGCCAGATCGAAATCGAAATGCGCTATTATCGGGAAACAATATCAATTTTTTGGGATTTTGGGACTTAAGTCGGGAAAAAAAATACATTCAAATTAAAGTAATTGTATTAAAAACAACGATATTTTACATTATTGGCACTACGTCAGCTCGCTCGCTCGACAACAGTTCGGAACTTGAAATTATTGTTTGATAACGTGAAGCTGTTTTTCGGGACAGTTTACACTTTGTCGGGAATCGGGAACACATACTAAAAATCGGGAGAATCCCGCCAAATCCCGACCATCTGGCAACCCTAATTATGGTCCATTGGTCATATTTTCTTCTGATACACGATACAAGAAATTTGGTGATAAACTTCAATGTTTTAAAAGTCAGATACATTTTAGGTATTAGGTACTTAACTACTTACATATTCAACTAGTAGGGTAAATTGCCTGGCCACCCCAAACCAAAAATGAATTCTATACACCTATAAATAGAATTCATTTTAGTATAAAGGGGCCCACTGATTACCAGTCCGCCTGCAGTCTCTGGCCTTATCGGGCGACCTGCCGTCCTAGACCAATAACGTCCACAAACATAAGCGATTATTGCCGGCCGGCAATGGTCTGCTGCCCAAGGACTGAAAAACCGCAAAAGACCGGTAACCTAAAATAAAGGTATCAATTGAGTAGGTATCCAACAGCAATGGTACCCAAATAAAACGGCAAAATACTAGTACTTAAAATAAAGGTATCAATTGAATAGGTATCCAACAGAAACGGTACCCGAATCAAACGGCAAAATAGCAGTACCTAAAAAAAAGGTATCAATAGAATAGGTATCCAACAGTAAGGGTACCCAAATAAAACGGCAAAATACCAGTATCTAATATAAAGGTATCAATTGAAAAGGTATCAAATAGTAACGGTACCCGAATAAATAAAATTCAAACGGTACCGTTAACGCTAACGGTCTTCAATAGGTAAAGGACCTTATGCCTTTTGTAATAAGGTCTTTGTTGTTTTATAGCTTTTCAGGACTGCGGACTTAGAAAATGATAACTGTTTTGGAATCCAACATGTCTGCCGTGTACTTTGACATAAAAGTCGACATAGGAGTGCCGAGTCATCATTTTTGAATTCTGCACACCCTAAAACCTATAAAACGACACACATGATGACTTTTACGTCAAAGTGCACGTCAGACATCTTGGATTCCAAAATCGTCATCATTTTTGAATTCTGCACTCCCTGAAACCTACAAAACGACACCCATGATGACTTTTATATCAAAGTGCACGTCAGACATCTTGGATTCCAAAATTGTCATCATTTTTGAATTCTGCACTCCCTGAAACCTATAAAACGACACCCATGATGACTTTTATGTCAATGATGATGATGATGACAATATAATTCACAAACAATCACATTGGGATCCGTGTACCTAGTGAAAAGTGAGAGGGAGACACGCGTTACCTCCCGCTCTCGCGAGTGACCGCTTTGAATTGATGTATCAGATCAAACGCTATAAGTTTTTTTTTATTTAAGGGTACCGTTTGGACGGAAGCCTACATTTAACGGTACCGTTTGGGCTAAAGCTTATTTGGATACCTAAAGTATTAATATCAATATGGAATGCTAGTTTAACGGTCGGGTACCTATAAAAAAACACCTAAAGGTACTTTTATTTAACGGTACCGTTTGAACGGAAGCTTGTTTGGATACGGGTACCGATTGATATTGGTACCGAAATGCTACTTTTAACGGTCGGGTACCTTTAAAAAGACCGGTCAAAACCGTTTTTAACGGTACCTTTTCAGTCCCTGCTGCTGCCACCTCTGCGACTACAGACGAGTCGTCATTTTCCCACCGTACGGCCGCCTGCCGGCAATAGTCTGATATAATTTTGACAGATCCCTACAAATTGACAGTTCGCCGGACGATGTTAGCCTGTCAGTTAACCGCAGCAGGCCACACATTAACAGTTCTATTTCAGATTTTGGACTGACGGCTATTCGAACTACGGCTCGTCGATTCCGGTCAGCGTCGACAGATATCTGCCGGACAGTCCGTGGCCTGCAGGCCAATTTACACACACATTATCAGATAGCCGGCCGGTGGCCTGTTGGCCGTCATCTGTTGTCAGTCGAGAGCCTTCAGTTTCGTGTTTTTCAACTAGTTTAATTTTTTCTCAAAATGGACTGTCGACGTCAAAGATAATGTTTACACTTTTGGACCTTATTCCTTTGTAATAAGGCAAAAAATGTAAACCTATATTTTACTACTACAGTGAAACCTGGTTAATTGGTTACTTGGATAAATGGAAAACCTCAATAGTTGCAACCAGAGCTCTGGTTCTGGTCCTTTGGAACCAAAGGTCCTCTATAACTGAAATTATGAAACTTTTTTAGTTATTTTATTAGTTACATGAAATTTGATTTTGATTTTTTTCTTATGTTTGCCTCCGTAATTAAACAGATTGCATAAAGTAGTTACCTACTCTATAATTGTAACAGTTCCATTGTTTGGTCCTATTTATTATTTCTACTAGTAAAATAGGATGTACTTTAAATATTTATTTATTTCATTATTTTATACTTTATTGCACAAAACAAGTTAAAGGTACAAAAGGTGGACTTAATGTTTTAAGTTATTCTTTACCAGTCAATTACTGGCCCAACCAGAAACTATTTTACTAGCTTTTATTACCTAACTGACTTTCAAATCTGAGAAGGACGAAGGTTATCAATAGGGAATATTACGCGAAACTCTGCGTAGGGGGCGCCAGACCGTTACAGAAACGAAATACTACCAGAAAAAGGTGACGAAGTGGATTACTATATCCGGTGATGTACGTAATTATTTTGTTTGATTTCTTGTAAATTATAAAAATCTATTACAAGGTATCAAACAAAAAAATCACTCGTAAACCGCCCAAGTGGACCTAATATTATGTAGAAAAGGTTTTAAAGAGTAGAATGAATAAAACAAAAACATAACAGTAAAGTATTTTCATTTCTTTCAATTTGGTATACAAAGATAGCACCTAAATAAGAGCCGGTGTAAGTAAAAGTAGGTTGAATCCACCGCTTGCAGCTTCTAACTCCATATCCTTTTTTTGTAATAATAGTCACATAGTAGGAGAATTGCAGGTAGGTAATATCGCCACGCCACGCTCTGTAACGCCGAACACAGTTTGCTCCAGATATTCTTTTAACTTAAAACGGAATGAATTAATGTTGTCATAATTCGGATCCAACTTGTAGCTGAAGAATTTCAGGCATAGATCTTATCTCTTGTCTAAGCAGGTACTTCGGTTAGGTTAGGTGAGGTATCTCCATACTTGCGCTAGTGTTCCTACCACGTGTCTTTATAGCGTACTTTATAGAATCAAATCGCACAATTTTTGCAGAATGTCAGTCATGAAAAAAATCAGAATTGTGATATTATGTTTTCGATTTTCTTATAAAGGTATTTTTCATAGCTAGTCTTTTCATTGCTAGCTGCCGTGAACGCCAACGATGGTATACCTCCCGGCGTTATCTTGAGAACTATTAAAATTTTAACCAGTGTTTTAGGTAATATTGGGAGGCTAATTTCCCTATTTGAATCTTTGAATGCTTGCTCCTTTTTTTCTCGGTTACACTTCCAGCAATCAATAATCATGTCTGTATTTTCGAATATATAAGCCACGCAAATACAATATGTCACATTTAAAATTAATAGAGAAAAAATATGGTTTATGTTATAAATGTTATAATTCTCTTTACGACATTTATTTTTGACTGACAGTAAACAACAGTTGCGAGGTAACAACATGGTAAATAAAGAAAAGTCTTGACAAACTAGATACATGCAACCTTCGCATTGTTGTATTCAGGCCTTAAAATTGTATAAATTTTATACTGACATCTGGTGACGTAGTTTGCACATTCGGAATAATTTTATTTCAATTTGACAGAAGCCCTACCGTATTTAAGATTAATAAGGTCTACTGGCCGTAAATTGTATATGAAATTGCAAGCAAATATCAGCCTCAAAGAATTAAGTATTGGATCCGTGATGTTCGAAGACAAAAAGTCGTATGCTTATATTGCTTATTAGGGACTATGAACTCTTAAGTATTAGGAATAAAATAGAATTTACTAATGCTGTAACGTGTGTCGATCGCCGGCCGGCTACCTCATGATGTGTGTTTGACTGGACTCGAGGCCACGGACTGTCCGGCGGATATCTGTCGGCGCTGACTGGAATCGTCAGGCGGCCACACACGATCAGTTCGTGTAAGTCGTCAGGCCGAAAACTGACCGGAAACTGTTAGTGTGTGGCCTTTTGCGGTCAACTGACAGGCTGATATCGTCCGGCGGACTGGTAATCAGTGGGCCCCTTAAGGTGGCTGATTATTGAAACCTTATACTAAAATAAATTATGTTTATAGGTGAATATAATTCATAATGAAGCGCTGGTGGCCTAGCGGTGAGAGCGTGCGACTTGCAATCTGGAGGTCGCAGGTTCAAACCCCGGCTCGTACCAATGAGTTTTTCGGAACTTATGTACGAAATATCATATCATTTGATATTTACGACCGGTCTGGCCTAGTGGGTAGTGACCCTGCCTGCGAAGCCGATGGTCCTGGGTTCGAATCCCAGTAAGGGCATTTATTTGTATGATGATACAGATATTTGTTCCTGAGTCATGGGTGTTTTCTATGTATTTAAGTATTTGTATATTATATATATCGTTGTCTGAGTACCCACAACACAAGCCTTCTTGAGCTTACTGTGGGACTTAGTCAATCTGTGTAAGAATGTCCTATAATATTTATTTATTTATTTATTTACCAGTCGCATTTCGGTGAAGGAAAACATCGTGAGGAAACCGGACTAATCTCAATAAGGCCTAGTTTACCCTCTGGGTTGGAAGGTCAGATGGCAGTCGCTTTCGTAAAAACTAGTGCCTACATCAAATCATGAGATTAGTTGTCAAGCGGACCCCAGGCTCTCATGGGCCGTGGCGAAATGCCGGGATAACGCGAGGAAGAAGAGGTGAATATAATTCACTTTTAGTTTAGGGCGGCCAGTTACTAAAAGTGGCCTGTTACTGGCGAATTATCCTGCATAATAGTACAGCATTTACAGAATAATATTTTGTCACTTATTTCAATTAAATAAAAGACGAATTTTAATAATAGTACATTGTGTATTAAGGGCAAACTAGTTATTTACGATACAAGTGCGTAAAAGAGGAAATTCGAAACGAGTGGCGATAAATTAAAACACGACCGAAGGGAGTGTTTTAAATCGACACGAGTTGCGAATTACCTATTCGCACGTGTATCGTACAACGTTTTACAGTACATATGGCCCTTTAAACTTTTGACATCGCACGAAAAGTGCTATTTTAGGTACTAGTGCGGGAAAATAGGACCATATGTACTGTAAAATAATTTATGAAAGAGTGAGAATTTAAGCCTGAAGCCAAAGACGAGGGTTTAATTAGCATTGCGCCTGTGGTAGGCACAATGTTTTCCTTACACAAGTGTGAAAAAAAAAGGTAATTACTTATATAAAACTTCTGCCTAATTTCGTACGTAAATTACGGCTCTAGGTCAAAATTTAGGATTTACGGACCGCATTGCCTAACACCTTTGTATTACGAGCAAGTGTTATGAAAAAAAAGTTGCTAGGCTAGCTTCTCAAAATTAATTAACAAGTGGGGAGCCCTTCTTAAAATACTTACTTTGGAATTACATTTTACTTTTTTCAGAACATCTGATTATGGCAGAAACAGCCGATTGCAAAAAAAAAATTCATCATTCATTAGGGGTCATCCATTTTAGGGGGAGGGAGGGGGTCAAGAAAATGTGACATATTGTGACAGGGGGGAGACACAAACTTTGTGACGTCACTTTAACTTCATCAGTAACCGAAAATTTATTTAAATTATTTTATTCGCTGTACATTTAAATAACAAGTTTTTAAAACGATAATCGTTTTTATTCGTTTAATTTTCTTTCCTAAGCAGTTTTGGGTTATAAAATTACTTATATTTATATCGTCAAAAATATTTTGATAAAATATTAATAATACTTAGGTACTTACTTAATTCGATTTGGCGATTTCGTAGAAAAAATGTGACGTCACACTAGGGGGGGAGGGGTTTGCCAAATGTGACCAAGTGTGACAAGGAGGGGGGAGGGGTCAAAAAACCTAGAAATTCGTGTGACGTAATTAATGGATGACCCCTTATCAGATAATGTGAAAACGGTTTTCAACATACCTTCTCCGGCAGATCTTGTGGCAGGGGTGCGCCCGAGCCGCGCGCGCAGCGAGCCCATGAACCCGCGGGGCCCGCGGTTCGTGCTGGGCGACAGCGGGCTGAGAGTCTCCGCCATTGGTGGTTTTGTGTCTGCAAATTAATATTATTTTTCATGTCACTGTAAGGGCCCCCCCACATCTGGCGTCTTTCGAGCGTTTGCGTCTACAATTTTATGGCCGCTGCTCGACGCAACGTCGACGCAGCGTCGACGCAACTGCGCAGCGACGTCATTTTCCATAGCGCTGACCAGACGCTAACAGACGCCGACGCTCGAAATACGCTAGATGTGGGGGGGCCCTAACTGTTGTATTAACTTGTGAAAGAGCCCTTGAGGACAACTTGCAGAATAAAATTTTGAATTATCTATACTCCACATGCTGCTTAAAATCACTATTACTTAGGGCATACTGAAAATTCCTGGAACTGGCCACTTAAAAAAAAAAAAGTTGTCGCATATATTTTTTTTTTATATATCAGAATCCAGAAACTTTCTGTATGGCCCACGTATTTAAACTTTAACTCACATTTATAGACGAGTCTATCGCAAATTTATTTTATTACATTACCTTTATTAACATTTCAACACAGGTTTCACCGGTTGTGGTCGCAGCTAACCGGCCAACCGCGGTTAGACCCGTCTATAAATGTGAGTTAATATGTGTTCAAAGTGCAAAAGTTTTAAAAATTACATTTAAACTTTTTCATGGATGTTAGGAAGACAACTGTAGAATTTTTAAGCCAAAGAACATTAGAAGATAGGACCAAAAATCGGCAATAATAAAAATGTTTAGTAGACTATTCTTTTTTTAAAAGCATACTCTGTGGCCTCCTGTGATTATGCCTTTTCTAGGGATCAAACTACATCTTACATCACAAAATGTATGTCACAGGCCTAAATTAATATTACATGTTCACAAAAGGTGTCTGATTACAAATTAAATATTAAACAGAGCAGATAGGTAGTCCCAGTATGACACATCATAAAATACCAACACTTATAATATTATTATAGTTTAAGCAGATCTTAAGTGGATGTATAAACTAACAAGGTCATTTTGTTGGCAATTGGATTAGTTAATGAGATTAATATCAAATTGGCATACTTACTTAAATGTATATCTTCCATTTCATCGACTGATCAGCCTAATTTTACTACAGTATGTTTTTCTTCAACATTCAGGCACAAAGTAACACTTGGTAACTTAATTATCCTTCAGAGAAACCTTTAATTCAGTTACTTGGCATAGCTTAACCTGATTAGTACGCACTAGTTATGTGAGCAATTGGCATAACAATGTACAATCAATGCCTACTGGAACCAGTTCCAAGTAAAAAAAAAAACTTTGATTTGTGTTATTGTTGTGAGGAGTGAGCTAAGTACCAGGTACTCTCGCAATTTTAGTCACGGCTTATCCGGTGTCTTTTGTGACCTAATTCACGAGCTTACAGATGAAATCATCACTTTAAAACACTAGAATTACAATCCTTATGTATTTGCAATATTTTTAAAGCTTCTTAGTTCAACGTTGTTAAATCTTAACACACACGGATAACTAATTTAGCGTTTAATTAGAACAAACTGCGTGAGACAACAGTTGTAAATCCGCTTTGTTAGAAGGAGAACAACTAAATAATCTACTCACTGTTTCTTCAATAATGGGGCGTCAAATTATTGGTTCAGCTGTTGAACATCGCTATAACGACAGTTTGAAGTCATAGCTTTGTTTCCGATTGTAAATATTGTTTGTTATCTTTTCGAGAACGATATGCACGGAAATACCAATCCAATTGATAATAAAAATTACAATACAAAGTCGGAAATTTTGACAGGAAGTAAGTTAGTGTCAAGTTCGAGCAAAGCAAGACGAATCTTTAGGTTAATTTGTAACGACAATAAACCACTAGTATATATTAAATATAGGTAAAAATATTGATATAATTAACATTTACGCCATCATGAAGTTATATCGAGTATGATTGGGTAGCACATATTTTTTTATAATTCGGTAATTATTGTAAATGAAAGTCTACTCGAACGTGTGATTTTAACAGAACTGTCACTGTCATTTAATTTATAAAGGAGTTTTTTTAAAAGCATTATGGCTTGGATGCGAGTCTTTTAAGCCAACTAGGTTTTGTGATATTCTTTGGTTTTGTGTCAGCCAAACATGTCACTAAAGTTTTGTAAGCTGTTTATAAAGGCTCATTGGCTAGTTCTAATGCTAAATTACAGCTATTATCCATAAGACTAATACCTAAAGAAATGGTTTGCTAATAATAAAAAAAGCCAGAGGGGGAAGTAATAACAAATAAAAGGATTACGATTTTATAATTTGGCCAGGGACTGTCATACTGACTTTGTCTTATGCTAGTACTATCACCCAAAAGAAAGGGATGAGTATAGTTTTTAAATATTTAAGAAATCTTCAAGGAATCATGCTAAACCCAATACACCACAGGCTCTGGTCAATTAACATTTAACTAGATATGCAACTTTCACTTTACATATGCACAAGTGCATAAGCATAAACACCCACGAGATAGGATCTGTTTCACTTTTCCTCTGAGGGCCCTCAGAGTTTACTTGCTATTCCATATTTTTAAACTAATTTAAATTGTAATTTTTAATGCCTAAGTAATTAGATTTGTATATTCAATGTTATTATGTATAGGTACTTTAGTTCTTAGCTCTTAAGTGTATTGCAATACCCTCGCAGGGTGGTGTTGAGACATGTAATGATTTACACATAAGACCTTTTGTACACACACTATAGTTCATTTTTTTTAGCATTAGAAATAAGGTAAACAATCTTGATGTGTCTTTTTATTGAAAAACACATTTTAAAAATAAGTTACGGCAAATATGTAACAATTATGAATCTAATACGATCATTTATATTCTTCTGCTTTCATAAGTAATAGTTTTTGATTTTTTAAAAGAGTTTTTCAATTAAAAGACATGTCAAGATTGCTTATCTACTTGCAAGTTCTTTCTAATGCTAAAAAAACGAACTATAAGCAAGGAATAAATGAAATGAAATAGAAAAATATAAATAACACAAACATTGGTTTGAACTGGTATTTATTTTACCTTATGAACATAAAATCACAAACTCATAATAATTTGGAACAAAATTACAAACCAAATTGTTTTGATGGACTTATAAAGTAGCTTAAAGTTAAAGATGAGGCATTGACTATATTCTGTCAAGTGACTCAAGCATTATGATGCTATTTCCTCTGATTACCTGAAAAAAGATAGAGATAAAATGATAAATGTTAGAATATAATAGTTCCATAAACTCCTTTCTCTTGTGGAACTATGGCTAGAGAGAATGACAATTTCTACAATCCCAGACACAATATTAAAGAGCAAGAAACATAATTTCAGTGCTTCTGAAAATTCATCCCCTAAAAGAGATAAAAAGAGGTTGAAAGCTTGTTTTGGGAAAATTATATGAGGGACTTGAAACTTGGAGAAAATCACATCGGTAGAAAATAATGAAGTTCAATTTGGAAAATTCATCTCCTATAGTTCCGTTTTTTTTTTAGCATTAGAATGAACGTATACAATCTTGACATGTCTTTTCATTAAAAAAACCCTTTTTAAAAATCAGTAATTATTATTTATGAAAGCGGAAGAATATTAATGATCATATTAGATTCATAATTGTTACATTGCCGTGACTTATTTTAAAAATGTGTTCTTCAATAAAGACACATCAAGATCGTTTACCTCTTTTCTAATGCTAAAAAAAACACGAACTGAAATAAGGGGTGTTAAAACTTTAGCGAAAATGTGAAACAAAATCATACTCAAAACTTTGAAAGGCCCTTGCACTAGCACCTTGTTGGCAACATGTTAATCACTTCAAAGGCACACTTACCACCATGCCAATGTTGTTCCTCTGCCCATCCTTGCACTCCTCCACCGACTCGTCAAGCACCAGGTTCATGAAGGGATCGAACCCTCGGAGCACCCCGGTGACTGCACGCCCCGCATTCAGCTTAATAGACAACTTCTTGTCCATGAACCTGAGTAAAACACAATAATTGAGGAATCTTTTTTTTTATAAATGGCTTCTACTCCTCGCTAATTTTAGCAAGTTGGATTCTGCCAATGTTGAGTAGATTTTTGACTTGTGAGAAGAGAATGTTCGTTATCAATTTGAGGAACTTCTCTTTAAAAAAAAATAAAGTGACGTTTTCAACAAAAGGTACCATTGTTGGTTGTTGATAAGGTTGATTTCAAATTGAAACCATATGGAAATAGCGCCTTATTGACAATCGAATATGTACCCATTTGATTGAAAATGGCACAAATAATGATTTCTTGGGGCATTCTCCATAAATTGTAATTGGTATACCAAAACGTCCCGAAAAATCATTATTAATTTCAAATGTTATTAGATCATAAAATCCGGATCTTATAACTCTAACCTGATTCATTGTAATAAAACAGGTAAGTTGGTAATAAATTTATTGTAAACTACGTGTATGTGAGGTGTGCAATAAAGAGTATTGTATTGTATTGTATTGTATTGTATTGTATTGTAATAAGTCAGTATGGAGGTTTAGAAGAGATATCGGCTATAATGGCGTGTGTTAAATTTGCTGTCTAAATGCAAAATACGGGAGTTTTTTTATAGTGTAAATATGTTACTAAATTATAAACAGTAGACCAAAACCTAAAAACGCAACGGATATGTTAGGTTACAATGGCGTGTAGGACGCCAACTTGAAATTAAGAAAAATACAAATAGTAGCAGTAGTTTACTTACTTCTTCAATTCCGGAGGATGTGCTTTCGACATTTTGCTATTTTTTTGGTTGTTAAAAGATTTAAAATACTAGTTTCTTTAATTCGAGAGGTAAGAAACGTTTTCGGCAAACAACACAACCCGGGAAATTTAGTGTGACCATATGTGATGTGAGTGACAGACAGAAGTTGGTCATAGATTATTGTGCTTTGTATTGATAGTGCATTTCTCTGTAAAAGGTATTATTGAAAAAAATTAAGATGTAAGACGCCAAAACATCGTTTTCAGCCATTATAAGAGTTAATATTGCAAAATAATGCTTAAATTTTGTTATTGAGCTGGTCACACTCGAAGTGAAAGAAACGTTCAAAGACCTTTATAATTGGTTTTAAAATGTATAAAGGTTTTTGCTTGCACTTGAACACAAAAAACATGTACTTACCTATTTTTACTCAAAAATTGATATGTAAGTTATTTTACATGTAATCTGTAAATATAAGATTTAATTCTCACAGTAGTATAACAACTCGATCTATGGAATAAAGATTCTGAATGTACCCCAATTCCCGTGCTTTTTTGGTGTTGCTACTGATAAAAAAATATAAAAATAAGTTGGTACTTCGATAGCAAAAAATAGTTCGGAAAAGTTGTTTAAAGAAACAAAATATTATTTTGCAATATGTTAAATTTAATATAACTGCGAATCAAAACATTTAGAAAGTGACATTGCCACTGAGAAAATGGTGTCTTATCGGTTACACAACTCATTTGTAGAGCTACGTCTCGCATACGCTTGCGCTATAAATTTGCTATGCTAAAATTGGTAGGATTTTAGTCACACGTCACAACACAAACCTAAAAACAAACCATGTGGTAGATGTACATAGCTATATCAACAAGTAGATACAATAGCAACAAGTCTACCTCTACAGACAGCTGCTGGGAGGATGCTGATTGTGAGGTATCTCTGTAAACAGCGACTTTCTACTTCCTAAAAATGACTTTTAAGTGATTTTATGTAATATCAGTTCTTAGTGGAAGTTTGTGATTGTGTTTTCGCTCAAAAATGGATGAGTCTGGGATTGATATGGGATTCGATCTCGCCTCGCTTTTGACGAACGATTACGGCGGTGATCAGAAGATATTGGAGGAGATGACTGCGGCGCAGCAGCAACAAGATTTTATGTTCTACGAACTCAAGTCGAAAGCCGTGCCGATCACAGAAAGGTGAGTTTTAGTCTAATAAGAACTTTTACTCATCTTTATGAAGTTTATAAAGTTTGCTCAGATGAATATTTTTGGCACTGCGAATGAATGAGGAACAATTTCTCTAAAGTCAGCGCCCGCGACCCTGAAACCTGGTCTTGGCAAGCCCTCCGTTCCGTGCATTTGTTTATCTTCGCTATACATTATAGACAAGATGCGAGAGTCGGACGTCTTGAGTAGCTCGGAGATAATATCTTACTAGATTATTGCTTTACATTTACATATCGTCAAACGGATCATTATAATTTAATTAGTGTAGTTCGCATAGTTTGAACAAATGTTTAGCAATGAGGATGAGGTAATTGGGATTTAGGTCGGGTAACATTATTTGTTTACTTTTTTACTCGAGTTTCCCGCCATTTTGGCAAATTACGGCCATTACGGGCACCATTATGAAATTAAAAATGTAATAGATTTAATTGGTTTTAATTTATTTTTATTAGTATGCTATGTACCTATTACTATAGAATATTGACTCCTTGGAAGCGACAAGTAGTGAAGGAAGTCTATCATACTTTCTGAATTGACCTCCTTTGCTTACGTAGTATCACGTGTTAAACATTTTGTAGCGGGGGTCAGACGGTTTTATAATAAGAGTGAATTATGGATGGAAGAATTATTAGAGAATGTAATACTGGTACTGGTACTGACACCTACTAAACTTACAAATGAGGAAGCGCAGTATTCAAACATGATGAAATCTGTAGGTATCTATATGGGAAAGTACATAAGTCGATTTGACCGCCTTCTAGCCTAGTCGGTCGTAACTCTGCCTACGAAGCAGGAGGTCTCGATATGTGGCTTTCCATCAGAGAAGAGTCCTTATGCTTCACCTGCAATAAGGACCTTTTTAACAGAATTTCTACTTGGGAACATCCTTATTGCACTTTTGAAGCATAAAAGCCCTTCTGTGATGGAAAGCCACATTTAATCGTCGTATCGTATATATTATACCCACAACACAAGATCTATATCAATTGAAAACAGCTTAGATCGAATATTGTATAATCGAAATCTGAATAGAAATAGAAGATATTATCTATAGGTATATTATAAGCTTGGCAAAAAAGAGTAGAAATTAAAAAGTGGCAACACTGTAGTGTCGTCCCTTTCATAATCATAATCATTAAATTTATCAAACCAATATAATATAAGAAAACGGGATGACACTACAGTGTTGCCACTTTTTGATTTCTACCCTTTTTTGCCAAGCTTTAAGTACTCCATAAAAAAACTAAATGACATAGGGATCGTCATTCGACGCGATAGACGTGTTTCATATTTTAATGGAATGTCGCCGAGGTGCTGCACAGCGTCGTTTGCTTAATATCAGGTGCTATGATATCGGCAGAGTCAATAGCATCCTGGCATGTCCAGCCTCTGAAGAGGCTGGGCTTCTTTATATTTATAATATGGTTAAGGACATCATACAAATTAGAAGTAGTGAAAGTTAGAATGTTATAGATTAATTAGAGAGCCACTATGAGGGTGGCATTTGTAAAAACCCTCTATAAAAATAAAGAATTAAAAAAAAATGATCTGGGTCTGGGCTATAACCGCGAAAATCGAAGTTCGCAAATTGTGGTCATTTTTGTCTGTCACTAATTACGCCTTCATTGGAGTAAAAGAGAAAGACCCCCGCAATTTGCCTTATTTGCCCCTCTGGGACGAAGAGTCTGTACCTATTCAAAATTAAATATTCGTAATAGGTTACGGAGATATGGACTGATATTGAAATACGCATTCAATACAAGATATTCAAAGAGCGTTAAGAGACCATTAATAACGTATTATACGACCTACACAAGTACACACGTGGCATCAAGAAAGGAGCATTATACATTAATTTATTGTATACCTATGTAAACACGTCTGCATAGAGTGATTTTGTTATTCTGACCAACAGTACTCTGAACGGTGAATTATGTAATAAATAAATACCTCTATACCTACATTATCGTAATTGCTCTTCTTTCTTATCGTTCAAATTACACCGCTAGGGTAAAGTGTCATTCTATGGCACTTGCTAACTATGTAAACAAACCGCCATATTGAAATTGTCTCTGAATGATGAATTTACTAGTGACTTTTGTTTACATAATCAGCGAGTTCCATAGAAAGTTAGAAACACATTTTATTGATAACACAATCTGACGTTTGGGGCATTTAGCAGGTACTTGAAACGAACAGGTCAAAAATAGGTAGGTACTCCTTGGTTTAAAATTTCGAAATTAAACTTTAACGTCATAGCATGGTATAATAATATACTCCGCCTGGTACTCTCTTCCAGTCTTTTCGTGGTCACGTGACTGACACAAGCCTACGTCATCATGCGACAGCGCTATATGATAATATGAGATAGCGCTATATATAGCGGCCATGTTGTGCCGTAGGCTTGTGTCACTCTGGGAAGAGAAGACCATGTTTTATAAGACTATGCGTCATAGTAATAATTGGGTCATAGGTATTGAAGAAAACTTAGACTATCACATGATGCAGACAGATTTCATATGTCAGTTCTTATCGTTATCGCTGTTTGTGGTTTTGTTAATAAATAACCGTTGTGTCGTACGGTTTATTATTTAAATTTATAGTTGAAATCATTAAATTAAGCGATAAAATTAACCGCGTTCGAAGAAGACATTTATCTGAAACTAAGATAAGGGATAAGTGAGGTAACAACAATCGGATAAAAAATGAGTGATTTTTTGAACTCAGCAATATTATATTTTGCGAGATTAATATACATACTGAGAAACTTCTAATATGGGACCAAACCCGAAATCGCGATCAAAACATTGGCTGTTTCATGTTTTCTATGGGAGAACAAAATTTTTTTTCGCAATTTCTTGGTTGGTTTCATAGTAAAAGTTGCTCAGTATGACCAAAGATATATTCACACTGTAAAATATTGCACGAGTTAAAACACATCTTGTATTATTATAATTGTAATCTAATCACCCAAAGAACTCACGTAAAATTTTTCACTGGACAGTGAAAATTTTTGGTAAACTTTGCTTAATAAAATCTCCATATTGCAAAACGACTTGCGAATTTCCGAAGAGGTTTTCCTGCCTCCTGTCATCTTTATCTTATCTTATTTTTAACCAAATAGTAAATAATCATGTGGAAAGGAAGCTGTTTATCTACGGCAGATAAGGAAGATGCACGTTTTGCTATAATAATATGCTTTTATATTCATAAATTTGTACTTTTTGTCAATTATAACTTCGCCGTGTGCCTGCTACACTGCCACATCTCAAAAAACCGTTTTTTCGAGAAATCGCGTCTCAAAGTTTTGAGAGTATAGTTCAGGGTGTTTAATAGGATCTTACTCCTTTAGTTTTAGGTCTATGAATTTAAAATTTAGCTTTTTTTACTCGGAATGATATAACCTTCCTTATGACCACGCCACTTTTTAAAAGAAATGTATATTTTTTAAGACACAAGGCCCGAAAGACAGGTATTTAGAGTTGTGGCCGTATTGCAGAAACGTTTTTTAAAGATTTTGAGATGCGGCCAAATTTAAACACAAAATTATTGGATAAAGGTTACCATGCAAATATAAATAAAAACACCAAAATAGTTAAAATCCCTTTATTTTTACCCGACTACGGCAACGCAAAAGGAGGGTTATGATTTTGACCGGTATGTATGTGGGTATGTATGTATGTATGTATGTTCATTTGTTCCCTCATAACTTCTAAAGTACACATTATAATTTGACAAACGATATGTCATTCGAATTATCTTAATCGTCCGCTGGTTATAGGCTATATGAAGTCCCAAAAAATTAACAAGGCGTCCTCTAGAGGTCATAAAGTCACGAACTAAAAAAATAAAAATAAGTAATGATTACGTGATGTATATCATTTGAAAGAGCTCAGTTAGCACATTTCAAATATATAAATATTGTTAGCTTTTGCACCCGGCTTTGCTTGCATGCACCCGATGAAACATTAATTTATCGGGTAGGTAATTCGAACTACAAATCTACAAGCGCTCTGGATTCTATCCGCGTATTACCCGACTACGGCGATACAAGAAGGTATTTGCAAAATAAATTTGTTTGGCCGCTATAAACATAGTGTTTTTTTTAATGACCTGCAATATTTTATAACGTGAATAGGTATAGAAGTCCAGATCAGCCAAAATGTATGAAACAGCCGTACAAGAGACGTAGGAAGCTCGCTGTACGCGTTCCAAAGCCGGGCGCCTTCGGCGCCCTCATACTAGAGGAGTCGGGCGTAGCCTGACGTACGTGGCGCGCTGCAAGCAGTCCAAAGCCAGGCGACTTCAACTTTCTCATACTAAAAGTGTCGACATACGTGACACGCTGGACGCTTACCAAATCCGGGCAAATGCATGAAACAGCCGTACAAAAGACGTGCGGGCACGCTGTACGTGTTCCAAAGCCGGGCGCCTTCGGCGCCCTCATACTCAACGCGTCGGGTGTAGCCCGTCGTCGTACGAGGCGCACTGTATGCGTTCAAAGCCGGGCGCCTTGGGCGCTCTTATACTAAAAGAGTCGGGCGTAGCCCGACGTACGAAGCTCGCTGTACGCGTTCCAAAGCCGGGCGCCGAAGGCGCCCTCATACTAAAAGAGTCGGGCGTAGCCCGACGTACGAAGCTCGCTCTACGCGTTCCAAAGCCGGGCGCCTTTGGCGCCCTTATACTAAAAGAGTCAGGCGTAGCCCGACGTACAAGACACGCTCTACGCGTTCCAAAGCCTGACGCCTTCGGCGCCCTCATAGTAATAGAGTCGGGCGCAGCCCGACGTAGGAGGCGCACTGTACACGTTCCAAAGCTGGGCGCCGAAAGCGCCTCCATGCCAAAGGATAGCGCAGCCCGATATATGTGGCGCTCTGCGTGTATTTCTGTACTGGGGATGCCCTCGAAAAAGTAATATAAAGTGACTTCGAATAGGTAGTTAGTAACGAAGTCATGACCCCAAAATTAATTAAATAAAAAATAAGTTCAAAAACTAAAACCCGACTGCTGCAAATCGCGCTCTAAAAGTATGAAACAAGATAGAATTCTTATCTGAAGTTATCAAACAGGAAATATTATAAATGTTATAATTTTTTTAATAAAAAAATACAACGTAATATTATGTATAATTTACTACATTATTTATATTTTTACAGAGATTCAGAGGATAGCTGTGGTCGTATGCCACTTTACCTTAAAGTTTATAATCGTGGCATACGACCATGCACGGCGATCCTTTGAATATCTCTGTAAATATATCAAAAATGTAATACATTTTATTACGTTGTATTTTTTTATAAAAAAAATTATAACATTTATAATATTTCCTGTTTGATAACTTCAGATAAGAATTCTATCTTGTTTCATACTTTTTAGAGCGCGATTTGCAGTAGTCGGGTTTTAGTTTTTGAACTTATATCAACTTTGATAGGAACAAGATCACTGTACGCGATAATAATAATATGTGTAACTCAGCTAATTATTATTTTCTAGGACGCAACTCAAAAGCTTCATTTAAAACGTGTGCTTTATAGCCACAACTCAAAAGTGGCTGTATTGCAGGGAATTGTCTGACAATTTATGGTCAAATGCATAAGGCCACTTGTGAGAAAAAGGCTCTTAAAGACCTTTTTTGCTATGGCTCTCGAAATAACGTCGTAAATTGAACAATTTTGAATACGAATCTGCAATAATCCAGAAAATCAAAAATTTTGAATTGTGGCAGTATAGCAGGCACACGGCGACTTGATCTCTGGATTCGTAACAACAATTAGTAATCAAGGGTTAGATTTATACAAATTTGCTTGAAGCAATGATTTGTAAGCATTGTAATAACATTAATAACGGTCTTACAATGGTTAATAAGTGCCTAATCATCATTGTATTATCAATTAATAGAAATTTTTAATTTTTATATTACATGAATTATTATCTTTTAATATTTAGGCCCTCGTGATTAAGGAATGCAGTTATTAGTAGGTATATATGGTAAACTTATTATTAAAGATAATAATCCATTATTTTTTTGAGTTAATTGAATAGCACAACGAAGTGCAAATCTCTTTAGGTTCACCTAACTAAAGAGTATTGCAGTCTTGAAAAAAAACAGTTAATATATTTTTTGTAATTTTTTTATATGATTTATCTGTAGAAAAAACTTTTTAAAACAATCACCTAACCACAACTAAAAACTTTATTCCACTTCACATTGATATGAATAGTATGTCTTTCCCATCACGGAACAATGGTGTTCCGGACCTTTGGGAGGCGTGCGCGGAGTCGAAGCCAACACGTAGAGGCCCTTTTGACACTTTAATGAAATGTAAGGGGTACACCGAGCGGATGCTGCCCTTACCCGTGTCATGGGACGCACGCAGAGGCAGCACCCGCCAGGCCAGGGTGTAAGGGCTATTGAGAGTTGATGAAATCTAAAATGAACTAGGTAATTGGGTGAAAGCGATGGACTAAGTACTGAGCTATTGGGGTAAAAAACCGGACGCCTGCCTAATAAAACGGTATGCAATTTTATTTCCGGCAGACGGTAACTCGCCCTCACAAGATAGGCCCCGACAAAAAGCGACATCTAGGATGGCTCAAGGGCAACACCGGTGTGAGCGGCTCAGGGGTGTCGAGAGGTGTGCGCCGCCTTCTACCCAGTGGCTGTTAACAGCCACTGTGCCAACTCGCGTCTTATGCATATTTGACTTCCACCCCTGGAGCTTACAGCTCTAACGACTCCACTCTGGCCGGCCGGTTAAGGCAAGCAGAATCCTGTCCCACCCACCCTCCTTCCGGGTAACAGAACTCCCCAGGAGCACTCGGGTACGTGAGGTCGCTAATCCCCAACAGCTCGCCACAAGCTGCCCTGCGTTGACTGATTGCACTGGTAAAACCAGCGGGCGATGGGGTCGTCACATCCCTACGCCTTATTTATGAATAATATGAATTTATTATTAAACCCTACTATTAGAACGAATCAAATTATTTTATTTATTTCAGAGTATTAAACCCTATCCGAAATACCGAGAATTCAAAACCTCGAATACAACACGCTTTTGATTTACAAAAATAAACAGTCAATCAAAGTTCGATGTAATATTAACATTAAACAGTCACAAGACTCTGATTAACTACAACCACATTATTCACTGTCCGTCTTCGGTCCGGCCAATTCAAATGATTCAGTTCAATCGATCGATTTAAGCATTTGAAGCACATAGTCGATATCCATGTAAACATTATACTCTGGTAGATGAACGCGCATTGCACACTCCACAAAACATCAAATAAAACCTCCATTATGAACCTCTAGGTCTTTTTATTGTATCTTTTGTTGCAGTACATCTTGTATTGTATTTTTGATATGTTTATATGACTGTTTATGAATTGGTTTTCTCAATAAATTAAAAAAAAAAAACTTCTAACTCCGGCCTTGTTAGAATTAAGCCAATTCCTCTAACGCTCCAAACAATAAGAACCAACGGATATACCATACCCATATACTCGTATATATTTAAAAATTCTTAAAATTCAAACGAGCTAGAATTTGAACAGACGACCGCCAAGATTAAACGTTGTGCGCTAAAATTCCGCTTTAAAAAAGGTTAAGCGAAAACAAGATGTTTGCAAATTTCGGGCATCTTTCTCTTTCACTCCCAGTATTTTATTTTAGAGTGACAGAGATTTGCTTCTTCGATTTTATAGCCGATTTTCGCGGTTATTAATTATAGCCCATACATCAATACTTTGATAGCGTAGAGTAGACAATATGCGCCCGCCGCACGGACCACAATAGCAGCATAAAGAACACCAAACACGACAAATTGATATATTCTCAACCGATGACGAAAAGTGACCTTATTTATCACAGTTTAATTGAGTAGGTACCACTTTGTTTACTTATTACCAGAGCTCGGCAGGGGTGAGCCATTTTGACGTCACTTATGTCAAGTGTAGATATTAATATAGATACACCTTAAAAAGAAATATTAAAATAAAACTTTATTAATTATAATTAAACTAAAATGACAATGCCTTATGTACAAATAAACTTTAATAGTAGCATATGGATAGATATACATATTATTTGAAGGGGTAAATCTCTTCAAATAATGTGTGTATCCATCCAAAATAAAAAAAGCTTGCTATAAAATTCATTGGTTTTAATGGCGACGTAAAGCGGTAGCGGAAAGGCAACCTAAATAAAATAATTTCTTTAGTTATTAAATTACACCACATATAATATCGAATGACAAGGCATGTCCATGTTGTGCAAACTCTGAAAACAGCTCACCCCCGCCGAGCTCTGCTTATTACTAAGTCTAAGTAAATCAATCGACACTATTTTGTTTACAAAATCAAGAGTAAGGCTACGTTCACACGGCGTAATTTTTCCCGTATACCGTACACGAGATTTTATCGAATATCGTAGTGACAGCAAAATTTGTATGGCAACCTGAAAATCGTTCACACGGCGCCTATACGAGAAAATCTCGTATTCGAGACATATTTTTTACCGTATACCGTAGGGTCTTGCCACCGGGAACGCGAGATTCTCGAAACGATTTTATCGAATGCGATACTCAGTGGCGCTTACGTTCGTTGAGTCGTTCACACGGACAAATGGTTTCTCGTATACGAGACGCGCACGGGGGCGCAAATCTCTTGCAAATATGGCTTCCGCCCACTAGCTGCCCAATTTTATTTTATTTATACAAGTTTATACATGATTTAATATTGTCGATTACTAAAATAAAACAACGTGATATTCAGAAGACATCAGTTTTATTTGACCACAAGATCTTCAACACGTGACGACCACTGCGCCAGAGTCTGTTTAACAGGTAATAATAATAAATAAACATATAAAAGAAATAAAATACGGGGATCCATGTCGGCGTGCACTCAACGACTGGTGGTGTGGCGGCAGCTAAATTGCATCGAATAGACGCCGTGTGAGCGACTGTCACGTATACGGGAATACCGTATACGAAAAAAAACCGAATGGATCTTGCGCCGTGTGAACAGACGTCCCGTATACGATAAAACCGTATGCGAGAAAATATCGAATCGAATAGTCGCCGTGTGAACGTAGCCTAAGAGATTTGAGATTTGCTATAAAGGTCATGTCATGCCGCTAAACGATTGAGCGGTAACGGAAAAACCGGACAAGTGCGAGTCGAACTTGCCGACCGAGGGTTCCGTACTTTTTAGTATTTGTTGTTATAGCGGCAACAGAAATACAACATCTGTGAAAATTTCAACTGTATATCTGTATAACTGTATATATGTGTAGCTATCACGGTTAGTCAGATACAGCTTGGTGGCAGACGGATGGACGGACGGACGGACAGCGGAGTCTTAGTTAGTAATAGGGTCCCGTTTTACCTTTTGGGTATGGAACCCTAAAAAAACGGTAATAAAGGCTCAACTCGCGCACTAAAATAGATTAAAACATTTATCGGAACGAATTAACCAAACTACTACTAAATATTTAAACCAAATTAGGGAAAGTGTTCACATGACCAGTTTAGGGGGGAGGAGAATCTTCAAAATACCACGCTCGGTCACAGGGGGAGAGGGGTCTTAGGTTTTGGTCACGTGCCTAGTCAATATCCTCTAGCTAGGAAAATCTGGCGCTTTTCCGAGCTTTATTCGAATATGGCGAGCACCGTTTAGCACTTTTCAAACTCGCAATTTTTCACACTGACGCAAATTGTGAAAAATGTGTCATTTATAAAAAAAAAAATGAAAAAGAAATGCATTTTTTTTCAGACTAATAAGTGTCCATAGTGTGTTAGTAACAAGAAAATACTTAAACAACTATATATTAGTACCTAAACCTAAGTGAAGCGAGGACCAGTGCCTGACTAGGCCACTGTCCCACCTCCCCGCTACTACGCTCAGGAGGCTGTGGCGGCTGTCGCGGACTCTGCGGAGCGTCGCGGCGCAGCGCTTGCGCAGCGTCGCATGAAAACCGTCAACGTGCGCGTCCGCGAACATGCCAGACGCGCTGCAATGCCGCGGCAGCCGCAACAGCACCCTGAAAGCGTCATTATATTGCACCCGCAATTAGTGGACATGTTCCATATCTACGAGTACTTTCTGACTACCGCTCACCGAACTATTCAAGTGTAATCTCTCAGTTTCTAAATTGCACTTTGCGCTCATTCTCCTAGCTCTATGACCTTTAATGCCACGCAGTAAGGTTATTTTTTGCACTGTTATACTTTGCACGTGATTATCATTGTATAACAAAGAAAAAGAACTACAGCTAATAGGAAAAGGTTGTATATTGCTTGACTCTGTAATCTGTTGTTAACATAGACCTAGTATTACATAGATGAGCTATACGCGCAGGGTTGCCAACTCCAATTTTTTTTTACCCCTGAGCTCAACTTAAAAACCCCTAAAACTGTACTATTATTTTGGAAAACCCACTATACTAAATAAAAAATAAAAGAAATTATTATAGATTTTCCAAATTTAGAACATTATTATGATTTTCAACCGGTTCGACATTTTAATGATCATACATATGAACGTTATACATAGATGGTCAAGAAAATCTTGTCAGTAGAAAAAGGCGCGAAATTCAAATTTTCTATGAGACGATATCCCTTCGCGCCTACATTTTTTCAAATTTGCCGCACTTTTCTATTCTAAAAAAAAAACCCTAAACAAACCACTAAAAATATTTAGCCCCTAAAAAACCCCTAGCTGGTTTATTTCCCCTTAAATTTAGTGGTAAAACCACTATGTTGGCATCCCTGTATACGCGTGCCTCCGTGAGGGACAAAACATACCGCAAAGCGACAATATTAAAAACACGTTTTAACATTCCTGACAACATACCAAAAACAATCTACGTAATTCGGTTGGGTTATTTGTTGCCCACCATAAACCTTACTAAATTTTTGGTGGGGAACAAACAAAAAGTGAGACTGTGACAAGGACAAGCAATAATACCGCTTTCTCTGCTACTCCTACTGAAATTTCCATAAGTACATCTCGTTCGGTAGTTTGGCTCCTCCCCCGTGTCATCTCCATATTATTGTAAGTACCATAGAGGTTGTTAAGATATGTACGATTTGTGAACCGGGCTGAATTAAGACTTCTAGTGTAGTAAATAAAGGTAGTGGACCCCGCAGTAATTCCTCAGCCAGAAAAAACTTTACAGTATGATAAAGTATCAATAAATAATAAGTATTGTATAAATATCCAAAGAATAATAATAATAGAATTAAAGTAAATACCTAAAGTCTTAAATCGTTAATATCTTTTTACAAAATAATGCTCCTTTCAAACTTTCGTCTTCACCGGAAATATTCATGTAACGTATTGCAACAATATATGAAATATTAAAAAAAAATATCCCAGCAGAAATACCAATAACATATTTGGTAAAAAAATTTTGGACGGAAGAATTACTCGGTTAAATATATAAACAGATTCGTATTTTTACGTATAAATACCTAACTTAGGAGTGTTTTTAGGGTTCCGTACTTCAAAACGAAAAAACGGAACCCTTATAGGATCACTCGTGCGTCTGTCTGCCTGTTTGTCACAGCCTATTTTCTCGGAAACTACTGGACCAATTAAGTTGAAATTTGGTACACATATGTAAATTAGTAACCCAAAGATGGACATATTTTTTTTATAATTTTAAAATACATAGGTTCGAAGTTATTTAAGAAAATACAAATAGCCAAAAAATGATTATTCCCCCTGTATCTCCGAAACTAATGGGTCTAAAATTTTGAAAAAAATACACAAAATAGTTCTTTACCTATAGATGACAGAAAAACCTACTAGAAATGTGTAGTCAAGCGTGAGTCGGAATTATGTACGGAACCCTAGAAACGCGAGTCAGACTCGCACTTGGCCGGTTTTTTTTTGGATATTTATAATGTTAGTTTCAGTTCATACTATACAATAACCAAGCAAAATTTCATCGACTGAGGAATTAATGCATGGGTCTTCATACAACAACTTGCTTCGTTTACTACATTATTCTTAAGATCTGAATGGATGTTGTTTCAACGATGTATGTACCTACAAAGAGAATTGAATTAATGAATGAATTAATTTTATTATATTTGGTATAGCTATTAGGTAAGGTTCAGTGCGTTCAGCCAGCAGTCTTTGAAAAATTGTAGGGCTTTTTGAGATCATGCATCATGATCATGCGGTTGCTAAAAACCAATAACATAAAAATTGTTTCTAAAAATGCGTTATGTTTTTGATCGAACTAATCGATTCTTTTTTTAACTAATATGTATTTAACCATTCTTCCATAACAATGATATCCCAATTCCGGGCACGCACGGCCGTCCGCTCAGTGCTCAGCAAGCTGTGTTCAGAGAAGGACCTAGCTAAACTTACGGCTCTTTAAATCAAGTTGAGAATTCAAAAATTCAATGGCGCTCCGTGTAAACAACTATGTACCATGATTCGCAATAAACGATTTCTGTAAACAAGAGTTCGGGAGCCGAAGCCTTGAGATGCGCGTGCGCTGACATTTAGCGCACTCACGATCCCATTGTACCGCTATATCATCGTTTAGGCATCCGTATCAGCTACTCGTCATAATTTGATGTATAGGTACTAACCATAGCTATGCCGCCTATGCCCCTTCGTTTGTCTCTTTCCGATTTTTTAGGGTTCCGTAGCCAAATGGCAAAAAAGGAACCCTTATAGATTCGACATGTCTGTCTGTCTGTCTGTCTGTCTGTCTGTCTGTCTGTCCGACCGTAGGTATGTCACAGCCACTTTTTTCCGAAACTATAATAACTATACTGTTGAAACTTGGTAAGTAGATGCATTCTATGAACCGCATTAAGATTTTCATATAAAAATAGAAAAAAAACAACAAATTCTGAGGGTCCCCCATACTTGGAACTGAAACTTTATAGTACATTTCGATGCTAGTGCGGAAGGTATGTCATTACTTCACGAGTACCGAGATATCTTGCCACGAGCCGCAGGCGAGTGGCAAGACTCGGGACGAGTGAAGAATGACATTTCCGCACGTGTATCGAACGACGTTTTTTAATACAGTTGCGAAAAAATAAGAAAAACATTGTTAATCGTACACTAAACAAAAGTGGTAACAGTGACAGCTCGGTTAGAGTATATTATATCTATGGGCGTTTGACAGCTATTCCGTTCCATTCAGTCAACTTATTAAGAACGGAATTTTCAATATTGAATATTAAAAAATAAACGTGTTATAATGACGAAGAGGTAAGTAATTAAATATGAAATATGTAATATTTTTCGTATTCTTACATTAACGGTAGGTTTTTATGCTGATTACGACGTTTAAAGGAAAATAATATTAACACTCATCAATAAGTAGTCGTGAATTGGAACAAATATAAATTTAAAAAAATTGGAAAAGTAAAAAGCACTAGTTCGAGATAACCAACTTTCCGCACGCTAAACAGCTACGTAAAGTAGCACTTTTTGAGCAACTGCATTAAAAAATATTTTTTTTCATTAAACCCATACGTGTAGGGTTACCAGATGACAGGAATTTTCCTGACATGTCAGGAATTTTGGCCTTTTGTCAGGAATGGGGACGGAACACGAAAATGTCAGGAAATTTTTATTTAATTGACTTTTTTATAAAGTACTTACCTTTTTGTTTACTTAAATTGATACAAGTAACAAATTTAAGAAAATTTAAATTAATAGAACGCGGCTATCGGCTCAATCGGCTGGCCATCGCTAACGGCTAGACCCCCCCCCCCCCCTCAAAAATATGAATGTCAGGAAAAATATTCGGAAATCAGGAATTTTGTCAGGAAATTCTAAATTTGTATCTGGTAACCCTACATACGTGTGGGGTATCTATGGATAGGTCTTCAAAAATGATATTGAGGTTTCTAATATAATTTGTTTTCTAAACTGAATAGTTTGCGCGAGAGACGCTTCCAAAGTGGTAAAATGTGTGTCCCCTGTAACTTCTAAAATAAGAGAATGATAAAACTAAAAAAAATATATCATGTACATTAACATGCAAACTTCCACCAAAAATTGGTTTGAACGAGATCTAGTAAGTAGTTTTTTTTAATCGCCATAAATCGTAAACCGCAATTTTATTATGTTACTTGCTGCAACGGAACCCTTCATGGGCGAGTCCGACTTGCACTTGGCCGCTTTTTGATTATTGTAAAAATTAGGATGCTCCTAACTCTTAATTAATAATTTTAAAATTCGGATAGCATCAAACGTAGGGTCCTCCACAGTCTTTAACATATTAACGGTCTATAGGCGCTTAACAATGGTATATTAAATTTCCATTAGCAAAACATTATTGTCTAGAGGTGTGTGGGCTAAACTTATCACGCGTGTAACAAATTAACTGACAACTTACATACCTTATTTCATAGACATAAGGTGTATATTTGTAAGATATAATAAGTATATGCGCACGAGTTTAGACGGTGAGACAGTTGGCAATGTGCCGTTTGAGAAGTTTTGAGTATTCTGGCGTCGAGGTACTTAAGTACAAAGAAAAACCGGGCAAGTGCGAGTAGGACTCGCGCACGAAGGGTTCCGTACCATAATGAAAAAAAAAACAAAAAAAAGCAAAAAAAAAACGGTCACCCATCCAAGTACTGACCACTCCCGACGTTGCTTAACTTTGGTCAAAAATCATGTTTGTTGTATGGGAGCCCCATTTAAATCTTTATTTTATTCTGTTTTTAGTATTTGTTGTTATAGCGGCAACAGAAATACATCATCTGTGAAAATTTCAACTGTCTAGCTATCACGGTTCGTGAGATACAACCTGGTGACAGACGGACGGACGGACGGACGGACGGACAGCGAAGTCTTAGTAATAGGGTCCCGTTTTACCCTTTGGGTACGGAACCCTAAAAATGTAATCTGCCTCTCTATCGTTCTTGCATATTCGATTAATAGTAGTGTAGTGTAGTCATTCGGCACCCTTTTGAGGGGGTGCGAGAGGCCTCTTCCGCCTTCCGGCTGCGGAGGCTGTCTCGGGTCGCGCCCCACCTTGTGGGGCGGTCAGTCGCGCGTCATTTTGGGGACGGCTGTGTGTCCATTGTGGGCCAGCTTTCTCGCTACCGGCCGTTTATCCAACCCCGCGACCCCTAGCCCGGTGATACCGTTTGAGCGGGGCCGGGCGTCGGGGAAGCAGGGAAGGCGACCGGCAGCTTAGGCTGGCGTGTGCGTCGTGCCTACGGTTGTGTAGGCGGCATCCGGTGTGGTGAGTGCGTGTTTTCTTCTTCTTCTTCTTCTTCTGTGTTGGTGTGTAGGAGGGCTCGGGGGAGATGCCGAGCCCCGTGTTGGTCCGGCGGGCGCGCGTGATGAGGCGCGATCCCGCGTATGTGTTCGTGGTCGGAGTTGTCCGCGCGGTCGAACATCTCGCGTCATCGCGATGACGAAGTCTTCCAGGCTGCTGCTCCACTTCAGATACTCGGCGATGGCTGCGTTGCTGACGTACCGCGTTGCCCCGACGATGGTCCGTAGCGAGAGGGTCTCCTGACGCCTCAAGTTGGTCCTGATGATCCTGCAACAGAAAGAATACCAGGCTGGTGAAGCGTATGTTAGTCGAGATCGCACGTAAGCTTTGTACAGACCGAGTTTGGTCCGTACGGGAAGCTTACTGCGCAAGACCGGGCGGAGGTTCATACGAGCGGTTTTCGCTCGTATGATCGTCGCCGCGACGTGCTTCTTCATGTTGAGCCTCCTGTCTATGGTCACCCCCAGGTATTTCACTGTGGGTGACCATGTCAGTGGCTGGCCTAGAAGGGAGGGAGGTGGGGGCAGGACCCTGGCTGCCCCTGTGATGAGCGCTTGCGTCTTGCCCACGTTGACTGATAGCCTCCATTTGGAGAGCCAGTCAGGAAGGGCGTCGAGCGTCGGCTGGATCTTGGAGACTGCGTGCGGCATCTGGAAAGAGGAAGCAAAGTAAGCGGCGTCATCTGCGAATAGTGCTAGTTGCGCTTGTCCTACGACTGGAATGTCGTCGGTGTAGCGCGCGTAGCATGCGGGCGACGGGCAGCTCCCCTGGGGGACGCCTGCCTGTATCGGGCGTTCCTCTGACAGTGCGCCTTCCACTTGAACGTGGAAGCGTCGGTCTGCCAGGAATGAAGCGATGACTCTCACGATGCGGCGAGGGGCTGTGGACAGAGAAAGTTCGATTAATAGAGATGCTGACAACGATTTAGTGTAGAAAACGAATAGGTAATATGCGTGGGAAAACAAGAGAACAAACATTTCATGTAAGCCAGTAAAACGTAATAATATTGCTCTCCTGGCGGATTCAATTTAAACACTTTTGGCTTTCCTCCAAAGTAACTAAAATACAATACCAAAAGCAATTTAAGGTTTCGAATTCGATACAAATACTACAAATAGTGATTTCACAAAGCAAGCCAATGCATTCACTTTTTGCGTGTTAGCATCAGGATGACAGGACCATGATCGCTATTTATAGCGAGTGTTGATTTCAATTCAAGTCACAACTTTCAAAAGGCAATGACGAGCATCTAATGGCTCCTCTACACGATGGGCCAACGCCGGCCACTCCACGGGACGCATTTATGCGTTCGAGGGAGCAAGAGATATTGCTATCTCATTCTACCGCATGGCTGTGGCCCTTGGAGTGGCCGGCGCTGGCCCATCGTGTAGAGGAGCCATAGGACGACTCCAATAACTGCAAGTTTAAACCAATACTATCAGTATTATACGAGTACCTACATTGCAAGTAAAATACAGAGTTGTAAAAACGAAATTCTTGCAAAAAGAATTGGCTATTGGCTCCTCTCCCGAATACCCGGTACATATAGCCTATAGGTATGTATACTTGAACAAATTTAGAGGAACCAATAGTGACGGATTTGCAGTCTTTGCCGCCCCAGGCCCTATAGCCGCCCCTTTCGCAGCACCCATCATATTGACTACATTTTAAGTTATTTCTTGTTATCATTAGCGAATTTTTGTCACAATTTGCGGCCCCTAATTTTTTGGCGCTCTAGGCCCGGGCCTACTGAGCCTTAGGGCAAATCCGCCACTGGGAAACTACGCAAAAAAAGCTTAATTACTAATTTTGAAATAACTTTAGGTGCTGTAAATCCAGTAATTATAACCTTATTTATTGCGTTCCTCTAAATTTGTCCATGATGGTAATATTTTCAAATGCGTAATACTGTACTATAATAACGCTTGTTTTGATAAGGTATTCTTGACACCATTATTCGTGTTCTACAAATTATGATACCTACTCAATACCTTATTTGTACTTTCGTATCTTGACCCGACGCGTGCATCTCCAAAAACGGAATAAATCTGTCTTTTTCCATCAATCATAAAACACATAAGAGACGAAGATAGGACCAGTTGATTTTGTCGTTTCTCAGTTCCTTGACCTTTTATTTGTTTTACTGGTCAAAAGTTGACAATTGATATCGTAAACATATCTTTATCAGATTTAAGGGCTTGGCCTTGTTTATACCAAAGATATATGTAACTCCGTATAAGATAAATAAAGTTTAAGAAAAAAACGTGCCTCGGAAATCAAGAATAAGTCATTCTCGAATAGATGGCGCCATTATCTTTGGCCTATTCTCGGCTAGATGGTGTTGACAACACCGTTTGATATTTAATAATTTTAACACATATCAGTGAAAGAACATAGGTCAGTATGGAACAATAAAAATCATTTATCCGTGTACATATATTGATTAATCTATACATTTTCAATTTTATTTTAAGTTTTTATCGTGTGTCGATAGATGGCAGTAAATGTACCGTGGCTACAAAATTTACTACGGCATTAGCCCTCTAATCTATCTATTCTCTTTGCTTATACACGTGTAAGTAAGCCAGAAGCGGTATCATGGTCGCATTTTTATCACCTGTCATACCATGCGTCACTTTCGCACTTACATATTTGTTAGAACGTGACAGGCATGGTAATAAACGATAAAGAGCCAGCCATATTCATATTAACCGCCTACAGGATAAAATATAGCTAGAGATATAGATATGAGCCAAATTTTAAACAAAAGTAATATTCAGAGTAATTAAGATAAAAGGTAGAAACCCGCGGGATGGCCATAGCTTCCATTGCAAGTATCGGACGGCGCGCCATATCTTTCATTTCATTCAAATTTCCTGGCTTTAATATAGGACGGTAGTAATATTGGTTAATCTGTGATATAGGCCGAAAAGAAAATGCCAATAGAAACTTAAATAATGTATGGAAATACTGGAAAGTATTACTTCAGTTTCCATTGTGTGCTATGCGTCGCTTCGGTGTGCGAGCGAGACATCGCTATACAGGGTAGCCAAAAAATAAGTGCATTCCCGTTGCCAGGGAGGTTTTGGGGTTATACTGAGCAACTTTTACTATGGGACTAAACCCGAAATCGTGAAACAAATTTGGTTGTTTCATACATTTTGGCTGGTCTATTTTCTATGGGAGGGTAAATTTTATTGTCGCCACCCTGGCAACCTATTTTTTGGCCACTGTGCATATGTGCATAATGCCGTCCCGCTCACACACCGAAGCCTCGTACATCATCTGTGTGATAACTGCGATACCCATTGTAAAGAAAACTCGTACAGTATTTTTCCTTGTTTTCCCTTGAACTTGCGCAGAAATAGCCGGACGTAAATAAACATGGCCGCTGCCAAAACCGTATTCAATTCCTATCGCCTACCATACCGTATTATGACCAGTATATTGTGATCTTTCATTACACATTATCGTTATTAGTGGCGGATTTGCAGTTTTTGCCGCCCTATTACGCCTCAGGGGGCCGATTTTTTAAATTCGACCGTTCGATTTCGTGTATTTCGTTTAATAATGTCTCCACTACTAGGCATTTAAATTCCACTAATAGAATTGAAAACGAGAAATTGAAACCACTAGATTCTCAATTTCTATCGCTCGTATTTCAATAATTAGTATTTTGCCGTTTTCCACCGATTTTCGAGTGACGAATTCGACCGGTCAAAATTCAAAATAACTGGGCCCTGTAGCCTTTTTCAGCAACCATCATATTGACTACATTTTGACTTATTTCTATCAGCGAATTTTTTGTCACACTTTGCCGCTCTTAATTATTTTGCCGCCCTAGGCCCGGGCCGGCCCTACTGGGCCTTATGGCAAATCCGCCACTGATCGCTATACAGCTATTATTTGTCTGGAGAGCATAGACAGTAGAGAGAACCTTTTCCTTTGTTACATAGAATTTAGAAAACATCCATAACTCTTGAACAAAATATAGCTGGTCAAGCAAATTTCCTCAGTAGAAAAAGGCGCGAAATTCAAATTTTCTTTGGGACGATAACCCTTCGCGCACACATTTTTTAAATTTGCCGCCCTTTTCTATTGACAAGATTTGCTTGACCAAGTTATAAATCTATGTTGAACACACAAATAAATGCCCTTACCCGGATTTGAACCCGGTGTCTCCAGCTTCTAGGATTAGGACTAGGAGACCGTTAAACGTTAAAGGCCTGTTCACACCGGCTTGCGTGTGCGTGCGCTAAAATGTTGGAGCCGCACACACACACGTCACGCAAGCGGTGTGCCGTCTCTCATAAGAATCTGTATACTACAACACCGCACGCGCACTTACACGTCACGCACATCACGCATCCGCTGTGCACAGTCCTTAAGGTGCTGTACCTAATGTAAAGCTGTGAATAATTTGTCTGTCTGTTTATTTATTTTTACGTGTTCATATAATCTACGTTTGTTTAAATATTAACTCGTTTAAATAGTAATAACCCGTTAGACGTGTTACGTCAAATATTAGTATAATGGGATTAATACAGTGGGCAAGTCGCCAAGATTGACTTTTCTAACGTGTCGAATGTTTACCTATTAAATGGGTGCAAAACAGCAATTTACATACGAGCTTGCTATAACCGCGAAAATCGAAGTTCGCAAATTGCGGGCATTTTTCTCTGTCACTCTAATTACGCCTTCATTGGAGTAAAAGAGAAAGATCCCCGCAATTTGCGAATTTCGGTTTTCGCGGTAGCCCCTCCGTATTCGCATAGATCTGAATAAGGGTCCCTATTGTTTCCCTATTGTATTGTTAAAGTAAAAAAAAGCAATTATTTTTATAAAGTTTTAAGTCATAATGTATTATTTTTCCGCATATTCGTTACTCATAATTTGGTTTTTCTCAGAAACGCGTAACTTTTCAGGATTGACATAAAACAAACCTAATCTAACCTATCTATATATAGGATAACCTTACGAAAATCCTGAAAAGTTAACGAATTCTTCTAATGATGATGATTGCGTTTTACTAGTCTTGAGTTCAATTGATACTAATGATTTTCCTTGCGTTTTACTAGTTTTGAGTTCAATTGCTACTAATGATTTTCCTTGCGTTTTACTAGTTTTGAGTTCAATTGCTAGTAATGATTTTCCTTGCGTTTTACTAGTTTTGATTTCGTACGCTGACTCCGTGAAGGTAGACATCCGCGCACGCGCACTCGTTGATCGAACAAAACTATCGCTGGCTTGCGCAACACAATCTTTCTCTTAAATATCTACTCTATTATACACCTTATTACGTCTCAATAAGGAAACAAATGCAAACATATTTATGGAAAGATAGTGAACTCAGTGAAAGTCATTAACATAAGCATGCATATTATATATTATGTGATACGCCCACTACATTGTTTTATACGGTTTATGTTATGATTATGACTTAAAATATAAAATTTTCACATAACTAGTCAATATTTTTTAGATAAAACTCTATTTATTGGGCTATATATTCAAACACAGATGTAGTGAATAATTATTTCCATCGTATTTTCTCGGAAACGTTCGTATTTGTCATGCTATTTCAGTCAACCTCAGATTTTTGTACCGAGACTGATTAAAATAGCAAGACGCTCGTACGTTTCCGTGAAAATACGATGGAAAATAACTACAACTGAATATACAGCGCACAAAGTAGACATATTTTTGCGCTGGTAATACTGGTTGGGTTGTTAGGACGAGGAGGGGGGAGGGGGTGATTTTTTTTTAAATGAGTCATGTATAGGTATTTTCCATTTAGGTATAAGACATTCAATATCAAATGGACCAGATAGTAGATACTCTACATTCTCAGTAGATATGAGATATGTAAGATAGGAAGTGTATACGCCAATGACTCTTAATTCCTTAAGCGAGGGGCCCGGCCGTTGAACTAACACATTGACACCTAGGCCCTAGGGTCCGTCCGAGGGCACAGAATAAATAATAGTACTAGGTACAGAAGACTCACTCTCTAACAAAACGCGTCACGATCAGCACAGATATGGCCGCTAGGTGGCGACAGCGCCACGCGCGGCTTATGGCAAACCCCAAAATTGGGGTCGAACGGATGTACTTTTAGCTACCTGTAGCAAAGCGACACAATCGCGGAGTGAGCCACGCCTGCCGAGGGTCTCACTAATGGCCTCTACAATAGAAACGTTACCGCGGTAACTGAGGAGAACGAAGCAAGGAGGAGGACCATTTGTTGCAAGGTTTTTAGAAGCATCACGGACATTCACGGACATCGATGCGGACTGTAAGATGAGTAGGTAGCTAGGTACCTATAGGAATGCACAGGGTGGCCCCACCCCAAAATATGTTGTCAAGATTTTTTTAGGAATATGTTTAAAACTACAATCGTTTAACAGAAACAAGGCATATTATCTTTAAAATATTTTACCTTGGCTTTGATACACAAACGCAAGCATTTGTTAAAATGATACACAATACATTGACACTACAGTCATGCGTTTAAATTAACACATTCACTGCCAACGTTTTATTAGCGCTACGCTCATAGCCGATCCCAGCGTTTTCCCGCTTTGTACAGGAAAGCAGAAAAAACGAAAAAAAAAGAGAGAAGCACGAAAAAAAAGAAAAAAGAAAGAAAGAAGCAAAGGAAGGAAGGAGTAGAGGTCGTGCACCCAGTAGGTGGTCAGATGTGGTCCAAAATATTACCCAGACTTCGCTCCAGGCAACGATGCAGATGGCCGAAAATCGAGAGGCCTGGAGAGCAGTGGTAGGAAGAATACCCCATAGGAGTCACGTCCCTCAGACATGCGGTCACGACGAAGAAAGGAAAGCGGCTTATCATCATCTCAGCCATAAGACGTCCACTGCTGAACATAGGCCTCCCCCTTTTGGGGGGTGTATGCCATAATCGCCACGCTTGGCAGGAGGGTTGGCGATCGCAGTCGAGTACACCGAATTTGAGGGACGCTGCTGCCCGTCCACCGGTGGTCTTGGACGTAGTTTAAGGACATACCCGGGTCCTTTAAGGACATACCCGGGTCCTTTAAGGACATACCCGGGTCCTTTAAGGACATACCCGGGTCCTTTAAGGACATACCCGGGTCCGGGAAAGCGACTACGAGCAGAGAACCCGCCGAGCGGGTTCCTGGCACTCATGTATCATAATTATCCATAAAGGCAAATTTTCCTTCAGACACAGCACCTACAGTTCGCACATTCCTTGTTTAGGGCGCGGATGTTTGCGCCAAATCTGCGCTAAATTGACATTGGCCAACACAAGATCAGAACGTGACGAGCTAGTATCATTATACGCAGTACACTGACTTGCCGCTCGGATGTTTGAAATACGGGAGTCAATATCACGAGCAAACGTCGGACTATAGGGGGCAGTTTGAGGGCAAGGTAAGGTTTACAAAAAAATCTTAACTTACGAGTATTATAATGTATCTACTTAGTATTTGTAACATAGTTAATGAAATTAGTTACCCGTTATCATTATCAGACTATTCAATCTTATTTTTATTTAAAATTTAAAGGATATAAAAAAAATAAACGCCTAACTAACGTACAGCCTTAGAGCCGTGTTCATAGAACTTGACATGCCCAGTTAACTCATTTGTTTTGTTCCTTTCTCACAGCTGCAATTGTCTGAGTGACGGATAAAGCCAAACGAACTTTTTCGCCATTTTGACTTATGTGTATCCAAGTACGTTTATAAATAACGCAGTTAGTTGCTATTATGATATTTGGAATTTCACATTATAAATACTAGGTACCAAATAGTAAGTACAAATACTCGAAAGTGAATTGATTGATATGCGAACCTTACCTATCATTCTGACGTGCCACGAAAATGCCAGCTTAGCCACGTCAAATTAAGCCGAATTTGGGCAAGCTGCGGAAATAATTCGTGTAGTTTTGAAAATTGGTACAGGCATACCTTGTGGTGTCTAGATAAACATACTAAAAGTCCTCGAGGGTAGGGGGTGTGCTGGGGGTGTAGAGGGGGGTTGAAGGTACCTTTTTTCATATTTTTGCTCATATCTCGAAAATGTGTACGAATTGCATTATAATTACTTCGGACAAAAGTTTTAACATAAAATTTACTACAAATTTGGTTATGTTTATTTTTACTCTGCGATCAATACTTTAGGAGCTACAGGCTGTTAAAATTAAATAAGAGATAAAAAATAGACGGTTTAAAACAACGTCGTATTTTCATAATTGTTCATCATAAATAAAAATTTTAATTGAGAATAAGCAAGCTAAATGACCTGCTGATAAAATATAAAAAAACCGGCCAAGAGCATGTCGGGACATGCTCAGTGTAGGGTTCCGTAGTTACCCGTCCGTCAAAATAGACTATTTGCAAAAACTCAAAAACTGCTTAATCGATTAGGTTCGCTATATTTTTCTCTGAAAGTCTTTACTAAGCTTTACTTTCACGATTTTTTTCATGTTTTTTGGACCCATGGTTCAAATGTTAGGGGAACTAAAGTGGAAAACACAACTTTTTTTCTTTCAGATCGATTATTTCCGAAAATATTAAGCAGATCAAAAAATGGTTCTCGAAGACCCGTATTCGTTTTAAAAGACCTATCCAACGACACCCCACACTATAGGGTGGAAGCGAAAAAAAATTTCATCCCCTTTTTAATGTACGGCAGCCACCCTAAAAAAATATTTTTTCTAATTTATATTTTACAACTTTGTCAGCGTAACTGATTTATATATTCGTGTCAAATTTAAACATGAAAACTAGTAAAAAAAATTTTTATGGTGGTTGCCCTACATTAAAGTGGGGATGAAATTTTTTTTCGCTTCCACCCTATAGTGTGGGGTGTCTTTGGATAGGTCTTTTAAAACGAATAAGGGTCTTCAAGAATCATTTTTGATCAACTTAATATTTTCGGAAATAATCGATCTGAAAGAAAGAAAGTTGTGATTTACCCCTTAGTTCCCCTAACTTTTGAACCATGGGTCCAAAAAATATGAAAAAAATCGTGAAAACATAACTTAGTAAATACTTTCAAGGAAAAATATAGCAAACCTAATCGGTCCAGCTGTTTTTGAGTTATGGCAAATAGTCTATTTTGACAGACGGGTAACTACGGAACCCTACACTGAGCATGGCCCGACATGCATATGGCCTATTTTTTTATATTTTACCAGCAGGTTGCTTAGCTTGCTTACTCTAAGCTAATTTTTTTATTTGTGATGAACAATTACAAAAAAACGACGTTTTCTTAAACCGTCTATTTTTTATTACTTATTTAACTTTAACAGCCTGTAGCCCCTAAAGTATTGATCGCAGAGTAAAAATAAACATAACCATATTTGTAGTAAATTTTATGTTAAAACTTTTGTCTTAAGTAATTATAATGCTATTCGTACAGATATTCGAGATATGAGCAAAAATATGAAAAAAAGTACCTTCAACCCCCCTCTACACCTCCAGCACACCCCCTACCCTCGAGGACTTTTAGTATGTTTATCTGGACACCACAAGGTATACCTGTATCAATTTTCAAAACTACACGAATTATTTCCGCAGATTTTTCTAATTTGCTTAGGCTAAGCTGGAGTCCGACGTATGATCACGAGCGTTTCTTTGTACACATTTTTGATGTACATTTTGTTTCCTTTTTTTGATTGTTTCGTAGTCCAAAACTCTACCATATACATTAAAATATTCTTAATGTTATTATGCATTTAACTCTAACTTGCTTTATGCATAATATATTAACGATCGTGAGTCGTGACGGGTGATAGGACTGAGGGCCTACCGCGAACCACGTTCGACGTGTTGCCTCCCTGTCAGACTTACGTACGAATTAACAAGTGCAACAGAGAGGCAGCACGTCAAACGTGGTTCGCGGTAGGCCCTCTGATATTAGGTAGCGACGTCGAGTCGCATCTTATAAATATAGGTACGAGTACTTACAGATGTACCTAGTGGATAATTGTTTTCCATCGTATTTTCTCGGAAACGTTCGTATTTGTCATGCATTACAGTCAACCTGCCAGACACATTCGTGCGTTTTCGTGAAAATACGAATGAAAATAATTATGCACTAAGTACGCGGTTAAGGCACAGAATAACTAATAGTACTAGGTACAGAAGACTCACTCCCTAACAAAACGCGTCTGTTACGATCAGCACAGATATGGCCGCTAGGTGGCGACAGCGCCACGCGCGGCTTATGGCAAACCCCAAAATTGGGGCCGAACGGATGTACTTTTAGCTACCTTAGCGGAAGCAGTTATAAAGTTGACCCAAAATTTTTTTATTAAGCTATGAGCTTCATCACATATGTTCCTTGAGTAATTCTAAGCATTTCAAGCCTGGGAGGCAATAAGAAATGTGTGTCTACTCGGATTTGTAATGGATTCAAACTTTCAACCCCTTTTTAACCCTGTTAGGGGATGAATTTTACAAAACGCTGAAATTACTTTTCCTGTCTTTTAATAATATCCCCAAATACAAAGATTCAAGTCCCGCGTTCGAAATTTTTTTTGATATCCATACAAACTTTCAACTCCTTTTTCACCACCTTAGGGGATGAATTTTCAAAAACGCTGAAATTAGTTTTCTTGTATTTTAATAATATATCGTTTTACGAAGTTTCAAATTCCTAGCTTAAAATAAAACTTGAACCCCATACAAACTTTCATCCCCTTTTTAACCCCCTTAGGGGTTGAATTTCTCAAAATCGCTTCTTATCTCTTGTACACTTTATAAATGTAATCTAGTGTGCAAATTTCAACTTTCTATCTTTTGTAGTTTCGGCTCCGCGTAGCAAAAATCTCCAACCAAATTTTTCACCTTTTTACGTTTTTCTTGTAAAATTACTATGAAATTGAAAAAACAAATATCAGCAATGAATTCTACGTCTTTGGTTTATACGAAAATGATACCAAACTTGCCCTAGTACCCACCAGGATCAGAGTAGATTTTTTTTAAAGATGACGGATGGCGGCCGTCTTTGTACCCCACCCTCCCCCCCACTTCAGGCTAGAAATGCTTAGAATTACTCAAATATCAGATGTGATGAAGCTCATAGCTTAATAAAAATTTTTTGGGTCATGTATGGCAGCGTTACATAACTGTCTCCAGTAGTAGCAAAGCGACGAAATCGCCGAGTGAGCCACGCCTGGTTAAGGTAAATAAAAGTCTGTAAAATAAGACAATCGCGAGGTCCTACTACTGAGTCAATATACCGTTTACAATATTTAAATATTACTTCAGAGACCTTATTATATGTAACCAAGTAATAAATCTACAATGACCTCTGAATAGTCTGAATACAGTTATAAAGGCACAAAATACCGACACGCCAAGTCACGTGCTTGTTTAATAGTTATTTACGATACAAGTCCGAAAAATAGGAAATTCGCAACGAGTGGCGATTGGCGAAGAGTAAATCGACACGTCATTTTCATAGGAATTTGATGATAACATTTATGGTCTTCACGTTCTTGCCAATCAAAATCAAACCTCAAACTTGGTGCAAAATTAGCTAAGAATAGCTCAAGCTAGAGCCCGTCTAAGCTAACTGTGCACCAACTTGAACATAATGAAGTGACGGATTGACATTATAAACATCATGTTTTCATAATAGAAATGTTACATTAATGCTGACATTAGGTAGGTACGATACACGGTGTAACATGAGGAAACCGAATAATTTTAACCACGCATTTCTGGGGTCAAAAGAAGTAAAAAATATAATATGAGTTTAGGTAAATTTCGCCAAAAAAAATTTTTTTTTGTTTTATTTTTTCAATTTTTTAAATGTATAATGTACATAAAAAATAAATGTTATTGGTAAACTTGTCACTTAAAATTGATTTTTCCATTTTTTTTCGTAGAACCTACTTTTTGCAAAGTGTTCCTTGTCACTTTTTAACATCTATCAATAAGGATATTTAGACTACGTCCCATAGCAGCAACATCACCATCAAAAAGGCCTTTTACACTATGTAACAATAATAACTAGTTTTTTTTTTCAATTAATAATATCTCTGAAAGTAGGCGAATTTCAAAAAACTTTATACGACATTTTTGTCTCTAAATATGATCAGAATACGCTTTTAAAATTATTCGGTTTACTCATGTTACATCGTGTATATTGTCATTGCAAAATTAGAGTATGCATTTTTAGCGTAGTCCGACTTTACTAGTTTTCGCCCCCGGCGATCCCTGTTGACGCTAAATTGTTAATTAGAAACGGCCATTACTGTTAACCGGTTGATTGTCCATACATACAGACGTACATACATTGTTGATCAGACGAGACGTTCCTTAACCCGGATCATTAATTATGCTTGAAGAGACGGCTGTTACTAATTGAGCGGCGAAAGCGAGACGACCCATACAGTTCTACGGTTCTACGAACGGACCATTTCATGAATGGGGTAATTTAAGGCCGAGCCACACCGGCTTGCGTGTGCGTGACGTGCGTGCGCTAAAATGTTGGAGCCGCACACGCACACGTCACGCAAGCGGTGTGCCATCTCTCATAAGGATCTGTTTACTACAACGCCGCACGCGCACGTGCACGTCACGCACACGCAGCCGGTGTGCACAGGCCATTACTGATGGCGTCAGGGGTGCGACTTCGGCCAAACTCGACTCCGCTCGGCTCAGCAATCTCAGCATTGCTCCGAGCAATTATTAGGGTTGACACAACTTGACGTCCCTTTGCGTGCACGACCACTGATAAGATAATGGCTTGAATTTTGACAACGCTAAATAACGGAAAGGGATTGTGCCACACAGCCACATATTAGAAAGGGACAGCATGATTCGACCCTGAACCGCTGTCAAACTTCGGTTTTGTGTACGTTTTGTGGGAAGTTTCCTTTCTGTATGCGGTGGCGGATTTGCAGTCTTTGCCGCCGTTTAATAGCCCTATCATATTGACTAAATTTTGAGTTATTTCTTGTTACCATCAGTGAATTTTTTGTCACAATTTGCCGCCCCTGAATATCTTGCCGCCCTAGGCCCGGGCCTACCGGGCCTTAGGGCAAATCTGCCACTGTCTGTATGGTAGTATTATTATTTATTCTGTGATGGCGCCTAGGTTTTACCTGTCAGTCCTAAGAGAAGTGTCATAGTAATGTTTTTTTTTGGGAATTTAATGGGTTAGAGCCTTTCAGCCAAATCACTTTTCCTCGCTTAGTGATTCTATTGGTTTTTAACAAATTCATCCCTCGCACATTTCTGGTGGAAACGTCTTACTAGTTGCTCTTCGATGAAAGAAAACTGTAGGAAACCTGCATTAATCTGCCTACAAAACAAAGGTTTTGAGAAAAGAGAAGCTTACAAAGACTACAAAGATACTTAGTCCAAAGTGATAGAAGAAGAAAGAAAAAGTGAAAGATAGTCCTCTTAAGGGCCCCCCCACATCTGGCGTCTTTCGAGCATCGGCGTCTACAATTCTATGGCCGCTGCTCGACGCGGCGTCGACGCAGCGTCGACGCAACTGCGCAGCGACGTCATTTTCCATTGCGCTGACCAGACGCCGACAGACGCCGACGCTCGAAAGACGCCTAGGGGGGGCCCTAAATGGAAGAAGGCCTAATAAATGCGTCCTACGAAATCCGAAAATCTAATTATCGTATTAGCTCAGATCTGTAAAAGAGTAAATAGAGAACCGGTGTGAAGTTAGCAGCCAAAGTTAGCAGCCGCCGATAACCCAACCAAATTAAGAAGTCAAAATTTTTAATGTAAAAAATGTCATAGAAAACCACTAAAAGAGCACCTGATACATGTAATTACAAAGTAAACAGACCGAACAAGACTACAAGTGATGAAAAACTAAAATATGTACATTTTCGTCACAGAACTCATGCTGTCTGTCATATCGCCTAATAAAACGGAAAGCTAGCTCTAGAGGTTTTTAAAACCGGTTACATGCAGCATGCAGCAAAAGCTGCTGGGATCTATAAGTGATACTCGACCATAAACTTGGAGAAAAGGGGAGACCAAGGAAAACTGAACCCAAAATATTCTAAATAGTTGCAGTATTCAAAGATTTTTACCATGAAGGACGGCAAGCAAGGGATTTTCGACCTATGTGACAGATAGCTACTGTCATAACCTACAAACGATTGTGCGTCGCAAGTTGATACTCGATCGATAAGACTAGTCAATTAACAGAAAATTATAAAATTAAGATTTTCTTACTTAAGTGGCTGCTGAGAGCTACAAGTGCTGAAACGGCCAGCAAGAGATTTTTGAAACCTGAACTATACAGCTAGATAATCATGCTTAATAACTGCTGAGAGCTTTAAGTGATACTCGACCGCAAACATTGTGAAAAGGGGATACCAAAGCGAAATGTACCCAAAATATTCTGAAAAGTTGCAGTTTTCAAAGATTTTTACCATGAAGGACGGCAAGCAAGGGATTTTCGACCTATGTGACAGATAGCTACTATCATAACCTACAAACGATTGTGCGTCGCAAGTTGATACTCGATCGATAAGACTAGTCAATTAACAGAAAATTATAAAATTAAGATTTTCTTACTTAAGTGGCTGATGAGAGCTACAAGTGCTGAAACGGCCAGCAAGAGATTTTTGAAACCTGAACTATACAGCTAGATAACCCTGCTAAAGAACGGCTGAGAGCTTTATGTGATACTCTACCGCAAACAGTGTGAAAAGGGGATACCAAAGCGAAATGTACCCAAAATATTCTGAAAAGTTGCAGTTTTCAAAGATTTTTACCATGAAGGACGGCAAGCAAGGGATTTTCGACCTATGTGACAGATAGCTACTGTCATAACCTACAAATGATTGTGCGTCGCAAGTTGATACTCGATCGATAAGACTAGTCAATTAACAGAAAATTATAAAATTAAGATTTTCTTACTTAAGTGGCTGATGAGAGCTACAAGTGCTGAAACGGCAAGCAAGAGATTTTTGAAACCTGACCTATATAGTTCTAGATAATCATGCTAAAGAACTGCTGAGAGCTTTAAGTGATACTCGACCGCAAACATTGTGAAAAGGGGATACCAAAGGGAAATGTACCCAAAATATTCTGAAAAGTTGCAGTTTTCAAAGATTTGTAGCATGAAGGACGGCAAGCAAGGGATTTTCGACCTATGTGACATATAGCTACTGTCATAACCTACAAACGATTGTACGTCGCAAGTTGATACTCGATCGATAAGACTAGTCAATTAACAGAAAATTATAAAATTAAGATTTTCTTACTTAAGTGGCTGATGAGAGCTACAAGTGCTGAAACGGCCAGCAAGAGATTTTTGAAACCTTAACTATACAGCTAGATAATCATGCTAAAGAACTGCTGAGAGCTTTATGTGATACTCTACCGCAAACAGTGTGAAAAGGGGATACCAAAGCGAAATGTACCCAAAATATTCTGAAAAGTTGCAGTTTTCAAAGATTTTTACCATGAAGGACGGCAAGCAAGGGATTTTCGACCTATGTGACAGATAGCTACTGTCATAACCTACAAACGATTGTGCGTCGCAAGTTGATACTCGATCGATAAGACTAGTCAATGAACAGAAAATTATAAAATTAAGATTTTCTTACTTAAGTGGCTGCTGAGAGCTACAAGTGCTGAAACGGCCAGCAAGAGATTTTTGAAACCTGAACTATACAGCTAGATAATCATGCTAAAGAACTGCTGAGAGCTTTATGTGATACTCTACCGCAAATAGTGTGAAAAGGGGATACCAAAGCGAAATGTACCCAAAATATTCTGAAAAGTTGCAGTTTTCAAAGATTTTTACCATGAAGGACGGCAAGCAAGGGATTTTCGACCTACGTGACAGATAGCTACTGTCATAACCTACAAACGATTGTGCGTCGCAAGTTGATACTCGATCGATAAGACTAGTCAATTAACAGAAAATTATAAAATTAAGATTTTCTTACTTAAGTGGCTGCTGAGAGCTACAAGTGCTGAAACGGCCAGCAAGAGATTTTTGAAACCTGAACTATACAGCTAGATAATCATGCTAAATAACTGCTAAGAGATTTAAGTGACACTCGACCGCAAACATTGTGAAAAGGGGATACCAAAGCGAAATGTACCCAAAATATTCTGAAAAGTTGCAGTTTTCAAAGATTTTTACCATGAAGGACGGCAAGCTAGGGATTTTCGACCTATGTGACAGATAGCTACTATCATAACCTACAAACGATTGTGCGTCGCAAGTTGATACTCGATCGGTAAGACTAGTCAATTAACAGAAAATTATAAAATTAAGATTTTCTTACTTAAGTGGCTGATGAGAGCTACAAGTGCTGAAACGGCCAGCAAGAGATTTTTGAAACCTGAACTATACAGCTAGATAACCCTGCTAAAGAACTGCTGAGAGCTTTATGTGATACTCTACCGCAAACAGTGTGAAAAGGGGATACCAAAGCGAAATGTACCCAAAATATTCTGAAAAGTTGCAGTTTTCAAAGATTTTTACCATGAAGGACGGCAAGCAAGGGATTTTCGACCTATGTGACAGATAGCTTCTGTCATAACCTACAAACGATTGTGCGTCGCAAGTTGATACTCGATCGATAAGACTAGTCAATTAACAGAAAATTATAAAATTATGATTTTCTTACTTAAGTGGCTGATGAGAGCTACAAGTGCTGAAACGGCAAGCAAGAGATTTTTGAAACCTGAACTATATAGCTAGATAATCATGCTAAAGAACTGCTGAGAGCTTTAAGTGATACTCGACCGCAAACATTGTGAAAAGGGGATACCAAAGAGAAATGTACCCAAAATATTCTGAAAAGTTGCAGTTTTCAAAGATTTTTACCATGAAGGACGGCAAGCAAGGGATTTTCGACCTATGTGACAGATAGCTACTATCATAACCTACAAACGATTGTGCGTCGCAAGTTGATACTCGATCGATAAGACTAGTCAATTAACAGAAAATTATAAAATTAAGATTTTCTTACTTAAGTGGCTGATGAGAGCTACAAGTGCTGAAACGGCCAGCAAGAGATTTTTGAAACCTGAACTATACAGCTAGATAATCATGCTAAAGAACTGCTGAGAACTTTAAGTGATACTCGACCGCAAACATTGTGAAAAGGGGATACCAAAGCGAAATGTACCCAAAATATTCTGAAAAGTTGCAGTTTTCAAAGATTTGTAGCATGAATGACGGCAAGCAAGGGATTTTCGACCTATGTGACAGATAGCTACTGTCATAACCTACAAATGATTGTGCGTCGCAAGTTGATACTCGATCGATAAGACTAGTCAATTAACAGAAAATTATAAAATTAAGATTTTCTTACTTAAGTGGCTGCTACAAGCTACAAGTGCTGAAACGGCCAGCAAGAGATTTTTGAAACCTGAACTATACAGCTAGATAATCACGCTAAAGAACTGCTGAGAACTTTAAGTGATACTCGACCGCAAACATTGTGAAAAGGGGATACCAAAGCGAAATGTACCCAAAATATTCTGAAAAGTTGTAGTTTTCAAAGATTTGTAGCATGAAGGACGGCAAGCAAGGGATTTTCGACCTATGTGACAGATAGCTACTGTCATAACCTACAAACGATTGTACGTCGCAAGTTGATACTCGATCGATAAGACTAGTCAATTAACAGAAAATTATAAAATTAAGATTTTCTTACTTAAGTGGCTGCTGAGAGCTACAAGTGCTGAAACGGCCAGCAAGAGATTTTTGAAACCTGAACTATACAGCTAGATAATCACGCTAAAGAACTGCTGAGAGCTTTATGTGATACTCTACCGCAAACAGTGTGAAAAGGGGATACCAAAGCGAAATGTACCCAAAATATTCTGAAAATTACAGTTTTCAAAGATTTTTACCATGAAGGACGGCAAGCAAGGGATTTTCGACCTATGTGACAGATAGCTACTGTCATAACCTACAAACGATTGTGCGTCGCAAGTTGATACTCGATCCATAAGACTAGTCAATTAACAGAAAATTATAAAATTAAGATTTTCTTACTTAAGTGGCTGATGAGAGATACAAGTGCTGAAACGGCCAGCAAGAGATTTTTGAAACCTGAACTATACAGCTAGATAATCATGCTAAAGAACTGCTGAGAGCTTTAAGTGATACTCGACCGCAAACATTGTGAAAAGGGGATACCAAAGCGAAATGTACCCAAAATATTCTGAAAAGTTGCAGTTTTCAAAGATTTGTAGCATGAAGGACGGCAAGCAAGGGATTTTCGACCTATGTGACAGATAGCTACTATCATAACCTACAAACGATTGTGCGTCGCAAGTTGATACTCGATCGATAAGACTAGTCAATTAACAGAAAATTATAAAATTAAGATTTTCTTACTTAAGTGGCTGATGAGAGCTACAAGTGCTGAAACGGCCAGCAAGAGATTTTTGAAACCTGAACTATACAGCTAGATAATCATGCTAAAGAACTGCTGAGAACTTTAAGTGATACTCGACCGCAAACATTGTGAAAAGGGGATACCAAAGCGAAATGTACCCAAAATATTCTGAAAAGTTGCAGTTTTCAAAGATTTGTAGCATGAATGACGGCAAGCAAGGGATTTTCGACCTATGTGACAGATAGCTACTATCATAACCTACAAACGATTGTGCGTCGCAAGTTGATACTCGATCGATAAGACTAGTCAATTAACAGAAAATTATAAAATTAAGATTTTCTTACTTAAGTGGCTGATGAGAGCTACAAGTGCTGAAACGGCCAGCAAGAGATTTTTGAAACCTGAACTATACAGCTAGATAATCATGCTAAAGAACTGCTGAGAACTTTAAGTGATACTCGACCGCAAACATTGTGAAAAGGGGATACCAAAGCGAAATGTACCCAAAATATTCTGAAAAGTTGCAGTTTTCAAAGATTTGTAGCATGAATGACGGCAAGCAAGGGATTTTCGACCTATGTGACAGATAGCTACTGTCATAACCTACAAATGATTGTGCGTCGCAAGTTGATACTCGATCGATAAGACTAGTCAATTAACAGAAAATTATAAAATTAAGATTTTCTTACTTAAGTGGCTGCTACAAGCTACAAGTGCTGAAACGGCCAGCAAGAGATTTTTGAAACCTGAACTATACAGCTAGATAATCACGCTAAAGAACTGCTGAGAACTTTAAGTGATAGTCGACCGCAAACATTGTGAAAAGGGGATACCAAAGCGAAATGTACCCAAAATATTCTGAAAAGTTGTAGTTTTCAAAGATTTGTAGCATGAAGGACGGCAAGCAAGGGATTTTCGACCTATGTGACAGATAGCTACTGTCATAACCTACAAACGATTGTACGTCGCAAGTTGATACTCGATCGATAAGACTAGTCAATTAACAGAAAATTATAAAATTAAGATTTTCTTACTTAAGTGGCTGCTGAGAGCTACAAGTGCTGAAACGGCCAGCAAGAGATTTTTGAAACCTGAACTATACAGCTAGATAATCACGCTAAAGAACTGCTGAGAGCTTTATGTGATACTCTACCGCAAACAGTGTGAAAAGGGGATACCAAAGCGAAATGTACCCAAAATATTCTGAAAATTACAGTTTTCAAAGATTTTTACCATGAAGGACGGCAAGCAAGGGATTTTCGACCTATGTGACAGATAGCTACTGTCATAACCTACAAACGATTGTGCGTCGCAAGTTGATACTCGATCCATAAGACTAGTCAATTAACAGAAAATTATAAAATTAAGATTTTCTTACTTAAGTGGCTGCTGAGAGCTACAAGTGCTGAAACGGCCAGCAAGAGATTTTTGAAACCTGAACTATACAGCTAGATAATCACGCTAAAGAACTGCTGAGAGCTTTATGTGATACTCTACCGCAAACAGTGTGAAAAGGGGATACCAAAGCGAAATGTACCCAAAATATTCTGAAAATTACAGTTTTCAAAGATTTTTACCATGAAGGACGGCAAGCAAGGGATTTTCGACCTATGTGACAGATAGCTACTGTCATAACCTACAAACGATTGTGCGTCGCAAGTTGATACTCGATCCATAAGACTAGTCAATTAACAGAAAATTATAAAATTAAGATTTTCTTACTTAAGTGGCTGCTGAGAGCTACAAGTGCTGAAACGGCCAGCAAGAGATTTTTGAAACCTGAACTATACAGCTAGATAATCACGCTAAAGAACTGCTGAGAGCTTTATGTGATACTCTACCGCAAACAGTGTGAAAAGGGGATACCAAAGCGAAATGTACCCAAAATATTCTGAAAAGTTGCAGTTTTCAAAGATTTTTACCATGAAGGACGGCAAGCAAGGGATTTTCGATCTATGTGACAGATAGCTACTGTCATAACCTACAAACGATTGTGCGTCGCAAGTTGATACTCGATCGATAAGACTAGTCAATTAACAGAAAATTATAAAATTAAGATTTTCTTACTTAAGTGGCTGATGAGAGCTACAAGTGCTGAAACGGCCAGCAAGAGATTTTTGAAACATGAACTATACAGCTAGATAATCACGCTAAAGAACTGCTGAGAGCTTTAAGTGATACTCGACCGTAAACATTGTGAAAAGGGGGTACCAAAGCGAAATGTACCCAAAATATTCTAAAAAGTTGTAGTTTTCAAAGATTTGTAGCATGAAGGACTGCAGGCAAGGGATTTTCGACCTATGTGACAGATAGCTACTGTCATAACCTACAAAAGAATTTACACCGCAAGTTGATACTCGATCGATAAGACTAGTCAATTAACAGAAAATTATAAAATTAAGATTTTCTTACTTAAGTGGCTGATGAGAGCTACAAGTGCTGAAACGGCCAGCAAGAGATTTTTGAAACCTGAACTATACAGCTAGATAATCATGCTAAAGAACTGCTGAGAGCTTTATGTGATACTCTACCGCAAACAGTGTGAAAAGGGGATACCAAAGCGAAATGTACCCAAAATATTCTGAAAAGTTGCAGTTTTCAAAGATTTTTACCATGAAGGACGGCAAGCAAGGGATTTTCGATCTATGTGACAGATAGCTACTGTCATAACCTACAAACGATTGTGCGTCGCAAGTTGATACTCGATCGATAAGACTAGTCAATTAACAGAAAATTATAAAATTAAGATTTTCTTACTTAAGTGGCTGATGAGACCTACAAGTGCTGAAACGGCCAGCAAGAGATTTTTGAAACATGAACTATACAGCTAGATAATCACGCTAAAGAACTGCTGAGAGCTTTAAGTGATACTCGACCGTAAACATTGTGAAAAGGGGGTACCAAAGCGAAATGTACCCAAAATATTCTAAAAAGTTGTAGTTTTCAAAGATTTGTAGCATGAAGGACTGCAGGCAAGGGATTTTCGACCTATGTGACAGATAGCTACTGTCATAACCTACAAAAGAATTTACACCGCAAGTTGATACTCGATCGATAAGACTAGTCAATTAACAGAAAATTATAAAATTAAGATTTTCTTACTTAAGTGGCTGATGAGAGCTACAAGTGCTGAAACGGCCAGTAAGAGATTTTTGAAACCTGAACTATACAGCTAGATAATCATGCTAAAGAACTGCTGAGAGCTTTATGTGATACTCTACCGCAAACAGTGTGAAAAGGGGATACCAAAGCGAAATGTACCCAAAATATTATGAAAAGTTGCAGTTTTCAAAGATTTTTACCATGAAGGACGGCAAGCAAGGGATTTTCGACCTATGTGACAGATAGCTACTGTCATAACCTACAAATGATTGTGCATCGCAAATTGATACTCGATCGATAAGACTAGTAAATTTACAGAAATTTATAAAATTAAGATTTTCTTACTTAAGTGGCTGATGAGAGCTACAAGTGCTGAAATGGCCAGCAAGAGATTTTTGAAACATGAACTATACAGCTAGATAATCACGCTAAAGAACTGCTGAGAGCTTTATGTGATACTCTACCGCAAACAGTGTGAAAAGGGGATACCAAAGCGAAATGTTCCCAAAATATTATGAAAAGTTGCAGTTTTCAAAGATTTTTACCATGAAGGACGGCAAGCAAGGGATTTTCGACCTATGTGACAGATAGCTACTGTCATAACCTACAAACGATTGTGCGTCGCAAGTTGATACTCGATCGATAAGACTAGTCAATTAACAGAAAATTATAAAATTAAGATTTTCTTACTTAAGTGGCTGATGAGAGCTACAAGTGCTGAAATGGCCAGCAAGAGATTTTTGAAACATGAACTATACAGCTAGATAATCACGCTAAAGAACTGCTGAGAGCTTAATGTGATACTCTACCGCAAACAGTGTGAAAAGGGGATACCAAAGCGAATTGTACCCAAAATATTCTGAAAATTGCAGTTTTCAAAGATTTTTACCATGAAGGACGGCAAGCAAGGGATTTTCGACCTATGTGACAGATAGCTACTGTCATAACCTACAAACGATTGTGCATCGCAAGTTGATACTCGATCGATAAGACTAGTCAATTAACAGAAAATTATAAAATTAAGATTTTCTTACTTAAGTGGCTGCTGAGAGCTACAAGTGCTGAAACGGCCAGCAAGAGATTTTTGAAACCTGAACTATACAGCTAGATAATCACGCTAAAGAACTGCTGAGAGCTTTATGTGATACTCTACCGCAAACAGTGTGAAAAGGGGATACCAAAGCGAAATGTACCCAAAATCTTATGAAAAGTTGCAGTTTTCAAAGATTTTTACCATGAAGGACGGCAAGCAAGGGATTTTCGACCTATGTGACAGATAGCTACTGTCATAACCTACAAATGATTGTGCATCGCAAATTGATACTCGATCGATAAGACTAGTAAATTTACAGAAATTTATAAAATTAAGATTTTCTTACTTAAGTGGCTGATGAGAGCTACAAGTGCTGAAATGGCCAGCAAGAGATTTTTGAAACATGAACTATACAGCTAGATAATCACGCTAAAGAACTGCTGAGAGCTTTATGTGATACTCTACCGCAAACAGTGTGAAAAGGGGATACCAAAGCGAATTGTACCCAAAATATTCTGAAAATTGCAGTTTTCAAAGATTTTTACCATGAAGGACGGCAAGCAAGGGATTTTCGACCTATGTGACAGATAGCTACTGTCATAACCTACAAACGATTGTGCGTCGCAAGTTGATACTCGATCGATAAGACTAGTCAATTAACAGAAAATTATAAAATTAAGATTTTCTTACTTAAGTGGCTGATGAGAGCTACAAGTGCTGAAACGGCCAGCAAGAGATTTTTGAAACCTGAACTATACAGCTAGATAATCATGCTAAAGAACTGCTGAGAACTTTAAGTGATACTCGACCGCAAACATTGTGAAAAGGGGATACCAAAGCGAAATGTACCCAAAATATTCTGAAAAGTTGCAGTTTTCAAAGATTTGTAGCATGAAGGACGGCAAGCAAGGGATTTTCGACCTATGTGACAGATAGCTACTGTCATAACCTACAAACGATTGTACGTCGCAAGTTGATACTCGATCGATAAGACTAGTCAATTAACAGAAAATTATAAAATTAAGATTTTCTTACTTAAGTGGCTGCTGAGAGCTACAAGTGCTGAAACGGCCAGCAAGAGATTTTTGAAACCTGAACTATACAGCTAGATAATCACGCTAAAGAACTGCTGAGAGCTTTATGTGATACTCTACCGCAAACAGTGTGAAAAGGGGATACCAAAGCGAAATGTACCCAAAATATTCTGAAAATTACAGTTTTCAAAGATTTTTACCATGAAGGACGGCAAGCAAGGGATTTTCGACCTATGTGACAGATAGCTACTGTCATAACCTACAAATGATTGTGCATCGCAAATTGATACTCGATCGATAAGACTAGTAAATTTACAGAAATTTATAAAATTAAGATTTTCTTACTTAAGTGGCTGATGAGAGCTACAAGTGCTGAAATGGCCAGCAAGAGATTTTTGAAACATGAACTATACAGCTAGATAATCACGCTAAAGAACTGCTGAGAGCTTTATGTGATACTCTACCGCAAACAGTGTGAAAAGGGGATACCAAAGCGAATTGTACCCAAAATATTCTGAAAATTGCAGTTTTCAAAGATTTTTACCATGAAGGACGGCAAGCAAGGGATTTTCGACCTATGTGACAGATAGCTACTGTCATAACCTACAAACGATTGTGCGTCGCAAGTTGATACTCGATCGATAAGACTAGTCAATTAACAGAAAATTATAAAATTAAGATTTTCTTACTTACGTGGCTGATGAGAGCTACAAGTGCTGAAACGGCCAGCAAGAGATTTTTGAAACCTGAACTATACAGCTAGATAATCATGCTAAAGAACTGCTGAGAACTTTAAGTGATACTCGACCGCAAACATTGTGAAAAGGGGATACCAAAGCGAAATGTACCCAAAATATTCTGAAAAGTGGCAGTTTTCAAAGATTTGTAGCATGAAGGACGGCAAGCAAGGGATTTTCGACCTATGTGACAGATAGCTACTGTCATAACCTACAAACGATTGTGCGTCGCAAGTTGATACTCGATCGATAAGACTAGTCAATTAACAGAAAATTATAAAATTAAGATTTTCTTACTTAAGTGGCTGCTGAGAGCTACAAGTGCTGAAACGGCCAGCAAGAGATTTTTGAAACCTGAACTATACAGCTAGATAATCACGCTAAAGAACTGCTGAGAGCTTTATGTGATACTCTACCGCAAACAGTGTGAAAAGGGGATACCAAAGCGAAATGTACCCAAAATATTCTGAAAATTACAGTTTTCAAAGATTTTTACCATGAAGGACGGCAAGCAAGGGATTTTCGACCTATGTGACAGATAGCTACTGTCATAACCTACAAACGATTGTGCGTCGCAAGTTGATACTCGATCCATAAGACTAGTCAGTTAACAGAAAATTATAAAATTAAGATTTTCTTACTTAAGTGGCTGATGAGAGATACAAGTGCTGAAACGGCCAGCAAGAGATTTTTGAAACCTGAACTATACAGCTAGATAATCATGCTAAAGAACTGCTGAGAGCTTTAAGTGATACTCGACCGCAAACATTGTGAAAAGGGGATACCAAAGCGAAATGTACCCAAAATATTCTGAAAAGTTGCAGTTTTCAAAGATTTGTAGCATGAAGGACGGCAAGCAAGGGATTTTCGACCTATGTGACAGATAGCTACTGTCATAACCTACAAATGATTGTGCGTCGCAAGTTGATACTCGATCGATAAGACTAGTCAATTAACAGAAAATTATAAAATTAAGATTTTCTTACTTAAGTGGCTGATGAGAGCTACAAGTGCTGAAACGGCCAGCAAGAGATTTTTGAAACCTGAACTATACAGCTAGATAATCATGCTAAAGAACTGCTGAGAGCTTTATGTGATACTCTACCGCAAACAGTGTGAAAAGGGGATACCAAAGCGAAATGTACCCAAAATATTCTGAAAAGTTGCAGTTTTCAAAGATTTTTACCATGAAGGACGGCAAGCAAGGGATTTTCGATCTATGTGACAGATAGCTACTGTCATAACCTACAAACGATTGTGCGTCGCAAGTTGATACTCGATCGATAAGACTAGTCAATTAACAGAAAATTATAAAATTAAGATTTTCTTACTTAAGTGGCTGATGAGAGCTACAAGTGCTGAAACGGCCAGCAAGAGATTTTTGAAACATGAACTATACAGCTAGATAATCACGCTAAAGAACTGCTGAGAGCTTTAAGTGATACTCGACCGTAAACATTGTGAAAAGGGGGTACCAAAGCGAAATGTACCCAAAATATTCTAAAAAGTTGTAGTTTTCAAAGATTTGTAGCATGAAGGACTGCAGGCAAGGGATTTTCGACCTATGTGACAGATAGCTACTGTCATAACCTACAAAAGAATTTACACCGCAAGTTGATACTCGATCGATAAGACTAGTCAATTAACAGAAAATTATAAAATTAAGATTTTCTTACTTAAGTGGCTGATGAGAGCTACAAGTGCTGAAACGGCCAGCAAGAGATTTTTGAAACCTGAACTATACAGCTAGATAATCATGCTAAAGAACTGCTGAGAGCTTTATGTGATACTCTACCGCAAACAGTGTGAAAAGGGGATACCAAAGCGAAATGTACCCAAAATATTCTAAAAAGTTGTAGTTTTCAAAGATTTGTAGCATGAAGGACTGCAGGCAAGGGATTTTCGACCTATGTGACAGATAGCTACTGTCATAACCTACAAAAGAATTTACACCGCAAGTTGATACTCGATCGATAAGACTAGTCAATTAACAGAAAATTATAAAATTAAGATTTTCTTACTTAAGTGGCTGATGAGAGCTACAAGTGCTGAAACGGCCAGCAAGAGATTTTTGAAACCTGAACTATACAGCTAGATAATCATGCTAAAGAACTGCTGAGAGCTTTATGTGATACTCTACCGCAAACAGTGTGAAAAGGGGATACCAAAGCGAAATGTACCCAAAATATTCTGAAAAGTTGCAGTTTTCAAAGATTTTTACCATGAAGGACGGCAAGCAAGGGATTTTCGATCTATGTGACAGATAGCTACTGTCATAACCTACAAACGATTGTGCGTCGCAAGTTGATACTCGATCGATAAGACTAGTCAATTAACAGAAAATTATAAAATTAAGATTTTCTTACTTAAGTGGCTGCTGAGAGCTACAAGTGCTGAAACGGCCAGCAAGAGATTTTTGAAACCTGAACTATACAGCTAGATAATCATGCTAAAGAACTGCTGAGAGCTTTAAGTGATACTTTACCGCAAACATTGTGAAAAGGGGATACCAAAGCGAAATGTACCCAAAATATTCTGAAAAGTTGCAGTTTTCAAAGATTTGTAGCATGAAGGACGGCAAGCAAGGGATTTTCGACCTATGTGACAGATAGCTACTGTCATAACCTACAAACGATTGTGCGTCGCAAGTTGATACTCGATCGATAAGACTAGTCAATTAACAGAAAATTATAAAATTAAGATTTTCTTACTTAAGTGGCTGCTGAGAGCTACAAGTGCTGAAACGGCCAGCAAGAGATTTTTGAAACATGAACTATACAGCTAGATAATCACGCTAAAGAACTGCTGAGAGCTTTATGTGATACTCTACCGCAAACAGTGTGAAAAGGGGATACCAAAGCGAATTGTACCCAAAATATTCTGAAAATTGCAGTTTTCAAAGATTTTTACCATGAAGGACGGCAAGCAAGGGATTTTCGACCTATGTGACAGATAGCTACTGTCATAACCTACAAACGATTGTGCGTCGCAAGTTGATACTCGATCGATAAGACTAGTCAATTAACAGAAAATTATAAAATTAAGATTTTCTTACTTAAGTGGCTGCTGAGAGCTACAAGTGCTGAAACGGCCAGCAAGAGATTTTTGAAACCTGAACTATACAGCTAGATAATCACGCTAAAGAACTGCTGAGAGCTTTATGTGATACTCTACCGCAAACAGTGTGAAAAGGGGATACCAAAGCGAAATGTACCCAAAATATTCTGAAAATTACAGTTTTCAAAGATTTTTACCATGAAGGACGGCAAGCAAGGGATTTTCGACCTATGTGACAGATAGCTACTGTCATAACCTACAAACGATTGTGCGTCGCAAGTTGATACTCGATCCATAAGACTAGTCAGTTAACAGAAAATTATAAAATTAAGATTTTCTTACTTAAGTGGCTGATGAGAGATACAAGTGCTGAAACGGCCAGCAAGAGATTTTTGAAACCTGAACTATACAGCTAGATAATCATGCTAAAGAACTGCTGAGAGCTTTAAGTGATACTCGACCGCAAACATTGTGAAAAGGGGATACCAAAGCGAAATGTACCCAAAATATTCTGAAAAGTTGCAGTTTTCAAAGATTTGTAGCATGAAGGACGGCAAGCAAGGGATTTTCGACCTATGTGACAGATAGCTACTGTCATAACCTACAAATGATTGTGCGTCGCAAGTTGATACTCGATCGATAAGACTAGTCAATTAACAGAAAATTATAAAATTAAGATTTTCTTACTTAAGTGGCTGATGAGAGCTACAAGTGCTGAAACGGCCAGCAAGAGATTTTTGAAACATGAACTATACAGCTAGATAATCACGCTAAAGAACTGCTGAGAGCTTTAAGTGATACTCGACCGTAAACATTGTGAAAAGGGGGTACCAAAGCGAAATGTACCCAAAATATTCTAAAAAGTTGTAGTTTTCAAAGATTTGTAGCATGAAGGACTGCAGGCAAGGGATTTTCGACCTATGTGACAGATAGCTACTGTCATAACCTACAAAAGAATTTACACCGCAAGTTGATACTCGATCGATAAGACTAGTCAATTAACAGAAAATTATAAAATTAAGATTTTCTTACTTAAGTGGCTGATGAGAGCTACAAGTGCTGAAACGGCCAGCAAGAGATTTTTGAAACCTGAACTATACAGCTAGATAATCATGCTAAAGAACTGCTGAGAGCTTTATGTGATACTCTACCGCAAACAGTGTGAAAAGGGGATACCAAAGCGAAATGTACCCAAAATATTCTAAAATGTTGTAGTTTTCAAAGATTTGTAGCATGAAGGACTGCAGGCAAGGGATTTTCGACCTATGTGACAGATAGCTACTGTCATAACCTACAAAAGAATTTACACCGCAAGTTGATACTCGATCGATAAGACTAGTCAATTAACAGAAAATTATAAAATTAAGATTTTCTTACTTAAGTGGCTGATGAGAGCTACAAGTGCTGAAACGGCCAGCAAGAGATTTTTGAAACCTGAACTATACAGCTAGATAATCATGCTAAAGAACTGCTGAGAGCTTTATGTGATACTCTACCGCAAACAGTGTGAAAAGGGGATACCAAAGCGAAATGTACCCAAAATATTCTGAAAAGTTGCAGTTTTCAAAGATTTTTACCATGAAGGACGGCAAGCAAGGGATTTTCGATCTATGTGACAGATAGCTACTGTCATAACCTACAAACGATTGTGCGTCGCAAGTTGATACTCGATCGATAAGACTAGTCAATTAACAGAAAATTATAAAATTAAGATTTTCTTACTTAAGTGGCTGCTGAGAGCTACAAGTGCTGAAACGGCCAGCAAGAGATTTTTGAAACCTGAACTATACAGCTAGATAATCATGCTAAAGAACTGCTGAGAGCTTTAAGTGATACTCTACCGCAAACATTGTGAAAAGGGGATACCAAAGCGAAATGTACCCAAAATATTCTGAAAAGTTGCAGTTTTCAAAGATTTGTAGCATGAAGGACGGCAAGCAAGGGATTTTCGACCTATGTGACAGATAGCTACTGTCATAACCTACAAACGATTGTGCGTCGCAAGTTGATACTCGATCGATAAGACTAGTCAATTAACAGAAAATTATAAAATTAAGATTTTCTTACTTAAGTGGCTGCTGAGAGCTACAAGTGCTGAAACGGCCAGCAAGAGATTTTTGAAACCTGAACTATACAGCTAGATAATCACGCTAAAGAACTGCTGAGAGCTTTATGTGATACTCTACCGCAAACAGTGTGAAAAGGGGATACCAAAGCGAAATGTACCCAAAATATTCTGAAAAGTTGCAGTTTTCAAAGATTTGTATCCCCTTTTCACACTGTTTGCGGTATAGTATCACATAAAGCTCTCAGCAGTTCTTTAGCGTGATTATCTAGCTGTATAGTTCAGGTTTCAAAAATCTCTTGCTGGCCGTTTCAGCACTTGTAGCTTGTAGCAGCCACTTTAGTAAGAAAATCTTAATTTTATAATTTTCTGTTAATTGACTAGTCTTATCGATCGAGTATCAACTTGCGACGCACAATCGTTTGTAGGTTATGACAGTAGCTATCTGTCACATAGGTCGAAAATCCCTTGCTTGCCGTCCTTCATGCTACAAATCTTTGAAAACTGCAACTTTTCAGAATATTTTGGGTACATTTCGCTTTGGTATCCCCTTTTCACAATGTTTGCGGTCGAGTATCACTTAAAGTTCTCAGCAGTTCTTTAGCATGATTATCTAGCTGTATAGTTCAGGTTTCAAAAATCTCTTGCTGGCCGTTTCAGCACTTGTAGCTCTCATCAGCCACTTAAGTAAGAAAATCTTAATTTTATAATTTTCTGTTAATTGACTAGTCTTATCGATCGAGTATCAACTTGCGACGCACAATCGTTTGTAGGTTATGATAGTAGCTATCTGTCACATAGGTCGAAAATCCCTTGCTTGCCGTCCTTCATGGTAAAAATCTTTGAAAACTGCAACTTTTCAGAATATTTTGGGTACATTTCTCTTTGGTATCCCCTTTTCACAATGTTTGCGGTCGAGTATCACTTAAAGCTCTCAGCAGTTCTTTAGCATGATTATCTAGCTATATAGTTCAGGTTTCAAAAATCTCTTGCTTGCCGTTTCAGCACTTGTAGCTCTCATCAGCCACTTAAGTAAGAAAATCATAATTTTATAATTTTCTGTTAATTGACTAGTCTTATCGATCGAGTATCAACTTGCGACGCACAATCGTTTGTAGGTTATGACAGAAGCTATCTGTCACATAGGTCGAAAATCCCTTGCTTGCCGTCCTTCATGGTAAAAATCTTTGAAAACTGCAACTTTTCAGAATATTTTGGGTACATTTCGCTTTGGTATCCCCTTTTCACACTGTTTGCGGTAGAGTATCACATAAAGCTCTCAGCAGTTCTTTAGCAGGGTTATCTAGCTGTATAGTTCAGGTTTCAAAAATCTCTTGCTGGCCGTTTCAGCACTTGTAGCTCTCATCAGCCACTTAAGTAAGAAAATCTTAATTTTATAATTTTCTGTTAATTGACTAGTCTTATCGATCGAGTATCAACTTGCGACGCACAATCATTTGTAGGTTATGACAGTAGCTATCTGTCACATAGGTCGAAAATCCCTTGCTTGCCGTCCTTCATGCTACAAATCTTTGAAAACTGCAACTTTTCAGAATATTTTGGGTACATTTCGCTTTGGTATCCCCTTTTCACAATGTTTGCAGTCGAGTATCACTTAAAGCTCTCAGCAGTTCTTTAGCATGATTATCTAGCTGTATAGTTCAGGTTTCAAAAATCTCTTGCTGGCCGTTTCAGCACTTGTATCTCTCATCAGCCACTTAAGTAAGAAAATCTTAATTTTATAATTTTCTGTTAATTGACTAGTCTTATGGATCGAGTATCAACTTGCGACGCACAATCGTTTGTAGGTTATGACAGTAGCTATCTGTCACATAGGTCGAAAATCCCTTGCTTGCCGTCCTTCATGGTAAAAATCTTTGAAAACTGTAATTTTCAGAATATTTTGGGTACATTTCGCTTTGGTATCCCCTTTTCACACTGTTTGCGGTAGAGTATCACATAAAGCTCTCAGCAGTTCTTTAGCGTGATTATCTAGCTGTATAGTTCAGGTTTCAAAAATCTCTTGCTGGCCGTTTCAGCACTTGTAGCTCTCAGCAGCCACTTAAGTAAGAAAATCTTAATTTTATAATTTTCTGTCAATTGACTAGTCTTATGGATCGAGTATCAACTTGCGACGCACAATCGTTTGTAGGTTATGACAGTAGCTATCTGTCACATAGGTCGAAAATCCCTTGCTTGCCGTCCTTCATGGTAAAAATCTTTGAAAACTGTAATTTTCAGAATATTTTGGGTACATTTCGCTTTGGTATCCCCTTTTCACACTGTTTGCGGTAGAGTATCACATAAAGCTCTCAGCAGTTCTTTAGCGTGATTATCTAGCTGTATAGTTCATGTTTCAAAAATCTCTTGCTGGCCATTTCAGCACTTGTAGCTCTCATCAGCCACTTAAGTAAGAAAATCTTAATTTTATAAATTTCTGTAAATTTACTAGTCTTATCGATCGAGTATCAATTTGCGATGCACAATCATTTGTAGGTAATGACAGTAGCTATCTGTCACATAGGTCGAAAATCCCTTGCTTGCCGTCCTTCATGGTAAAAATCTTTGAAAACTGCAACTTTTCATAAGATTTTGGGTACATTTCGCTTTGGTATCCCCTTTTCACACTGTTTGCGGTAGAGTATCACATAAAGCTCTCAGCAGTTCTTTAGCATGATTATCTAGCTGTATAGTTCAGGTTTCAAAAATCTCTTGCTGGCCGTTTCAGCACTTGTAGCTCTCATCAGCCACTTAAGTAAGAAAATCTTAATTTTATAATTTTCTGTTAATTGACTAGTCTTATCGATCGAGTATCAACTTGCGACGCACAATCGTTTGTAGGTTATGACAGTAGCTATCTGTCACATAGGTCGAAAATCCCTTGCTTGCCGTCCTTCATGCTACAAATCTTTGAAAACTGCAACTTTTCAGAATATTTTGGGTACATTTCGCTTTGGTATCCCCTTTTCACAATATTTGCGGTCGAGTATCACTTAAAGCTCTCAGCAGTTCTTTAGCATGATTATCTAGCTGTATAGTTCAGGTTTCAAAAATCTCTTGCTGGCCGTTTCAGCACTTGTAGCTCTCATCAGCCACTTAAGTAAGAAAATCTTAATTTTATAATTTTCTGTTAATTGACTAGTCTTATGGATCGAGTATCAACTTGCGACGCACAATCGTTTGTAGGTTATGACAGTAGCTATCTGTCACATAGGTCGAAAATCCCTTGCTTGCCGTCCTTCATGGTAAAAATCTTTGAAAACTGCAACTTTTCAGAATATTTTGGGTACATTTCCCTTTGGTATCCCCTTTTCACAATGTTTGCGGTCGAGTATCACTTAAAGCTCTCAGCAGTTCTTTAGCATGATTATCTAGCTATATAGTTCAGGTTTCAAAAATCTCTTGCTTGCCGTTTCAGCACTTGTAGCTCTCATCAGCCACTTAAGTAAGAAAATCATAATTTTATAATTTTCTGTTAATTGACTAGTCTTATCGATCGAGTATCAACTTGCGACGCACAATCGTTTGTAGGTTATGACAGAAGCTATCTGTCACATAGGTCGAAAATCCCTTGCTTGCCGTCCTTCATGGTAAAAATCTTTGAAAACTGCAACTTTTCAGAATATTTTGGGTACATTTCGCTTTGGTATCCCCTTTTCACACTGTTTGCGGTAGAGTATCACATAAAGCTCTCAGCAGTTCTTTAGCATGATTATCTAGCTGTATAGTTCAGGTTTCAAAAATCTCTTGCTGGCCGTTTCAGCACTTGTAGCTCTCATCAGCCACTTAAGTAAGAAAATCTTAATTTTATAATTTTCTGTTAATTGACTAGTCTTATCGATCGAGTATCAACTTGCGACGCACAATCGTTTGTAGGTTATGACAGTAGCTATCTGTCACATAGGTCGAAAATCCCTTGCTTGCCGTCCTTCATGGTAAAAATCTTTGAAAACTGCAACTTTTCAGAATATTTTGGGTACATTTCGCTTTGGTATCCCCTTTTCACACTGTTTGCGGTAGAGTATCACATAAAGCTCTCAGCAGTTCTTTAGCATGATTATCTAGCTGTATAGTTAAGGTTTCAAAAATCTCTTGCTGGCCGTTTCAGCACTTGTAGCTCTCATCAGCCACTTAAGTAAGAAAATCTTAATTTTATAATTTTCTGTTAATTGACTAGTCTTATGGATCGAGTATCAACTTGCGACGCACAATCGTTTGTAGGTTATGACAGTAGCTATCTGTCACATAGGTCGAAAATCCCTTGCTTGCCGTCCTTCATGGTAAAAATCTTTGAAAACTGTAATTTTCAGAATATTTTGGGTACATTTCGCTTTGGTATCCCCTTTTCACACTGTTTGCGGTATAGTATCACATAAAGCTCTCAGCAGTTCTTTAGCGTGATTATCTAGCTGTATAGTTCAGGTTTCAAAAATCTCTTGCTGGCCGTTTCAGCACTTGTAGCTTGTAGCAGCCACTTTAGTAAGAAAATCTTAATTTTATAATTTTCTGTTAATTGACTAGTCTTATCGATCGAGTATCAACTTGCGACGCACAATCGTTTGTAGGTTATGACAGTAGCTATCTGTCACATAGGTCGAAAATCCCTTGCTTGCCGTCCTTCATGCTACAAATCTTTGAAAACTGCAACTTTTCAGAATATTTTGGGTACATTTCGCTTTGGTATCCCCTTTTCACAATGTTTGCGGTCGAGTATCACTTAAAGTTCTCAGCAGTTCTTTAGCATGATTATCTAGCTGTATAGTTCAGGTTTCAAAAATCTCTTGCTGGCCGTTTCAGCACTTGTAGCTCTCATCAGCCACTTAAGTAAGAAAATCTTAATTTTATAATTTTCTGTTAATTGACTAGTCTTATCGATCGAGTATCAACTTGCGACGCACAATCGTTTGTAGGTTATGATAGTAGCTATCTGTCACATAGGTCGAAAATCCCTTGCTTGCCGTCCTTCATGGTAAAAATCTTTGAAAACTGCAACTTTTCAGAATATTTTGGGTACATTTCTCTTTGGTATCCCCTTTTCACAATGTTTGCGGTCGAGTATCACTTAAAGCTCTCAGCAGTTCTTTAGCATGATTATCTAGCTATATAGTTCAGGTTTCAAAAATCTCTTGCTTGCCGTTTCAGCACTTGTAGCTCTCATCAGCCACTTAAGTAAGAAAATCATAATTTTATAATTTTCTGTTAATTGACTAGTCTTATCGATCGAGTATCAACTTGCGACGCACAATCGTTTGTAGGTTATGACAGAAGCTATCTGTCACATAGGTCGAAAATCCCTTGCTTGCCGTCCTTCATGGTAAAAATCTTTGAAAACTGCAACTTTTCAGAATATTTTGGGTACATTTCGCTTTGGTATCCCCTTTTCACACTGTTTGCGGTAGAGTATCACATAAAGCTCTCAGCAGTTCTTTAGCAGGGTTATCTAGCTGTATAGTTCAGGTTTCAAAAATCTCTTGCTGGCCGTTTCAGCACTTGTAGCTCTCATCAGCCACTTAAGTAAGAAAATCTTAATTTTATAATTTTCTGTTAATTGACTAGTCTTACCGATCGAGTATCAACTTGCGACGCACAATCGTTTGTAGGTTATGATAGTATCTATCTGTCACATAGGTCGAAAATCCCTAGCTTGCCGTCCTTCATGGTAAAAATCTTTGAAAACTGCAACTTTTCAGAATATTTTGGGTACATTTCGCTTTGGTATCCCCTTTTCACAATGTTTGCGGTCGAGTGTCACTTAAAGCTCTTAGCAGTTATTTAGCATGATTATCTAGCTGTATAGTTCAGGTTTCAAAAATCTCTTGCTGGCCGTTTCAGCACTTGTAGCTCTCAGCAGCCACTTAAGTAAGAAAATCTTAATTTTATAATTTTCTGTTAATTGACTAGTCTTATCGATCGAGTATCAACTTGCGACGCACAATCGTTTGTAGGTTATGACAGTAGCTATCTGTCACATAGGTCGAAAATCCCTTGCTTGCCGTCCTTCATGGTAAAAATCTTTGAAAACTGCAACTTTTCAGAATATTTTGGGTACATTTCGCTTTGGTATCCCCTTTTCACACTATTTGCGGTAGAGTATCACATAAAGCTCTCAGCAGTTCTTTAGCATGATTATCTAGCTGTATAGTTCAGGTTTCAAAAATCTCTTGCTGGCCGTTTCAGCACTTGTAGCTCTCAGCAGCCACTTAAGTAAGAAAATCTTAATTTTATAATTTTCTGTTCATTGACTAGTCTTATCGATCGAGTATCAACTTGCGACGCACAATCGTTTGTAGGTTATGACAGTAGCTATCTGTCACATAGGTCGAAAATCCCTTGCTTGCCGTCCTTCATGGTAAAAATCTTTGAAAACTGCAACTTTTCAGAATATTTTGGGTACATTTCGCTTTGGTATCCCCTTTTCACACTGTTTGCGGTAGAGTATCACATAAAGCTCTCAGCAGTTCTTTAGCATGATTATCTAGCTGTATAGTTAAGGTTTCAAAAATCTCTTGCTGGCCGTTTCAGCACTTGTAGCTCTCATCAGCCACTTAAGTAAGAAAATCTTAATTTTATAATTTTCTGTTAATTGACTAGTCTTATCGATCGAGTATCAACTTGCGACGTACAATCGTTTGTAGGTTATGACAGTAGCTATATGTCACATAGGTCGAAAATCCCTTGCTTGCCGTCCTTCATGCTACAAATCTTTGAAAACTGCAACTTTTCAGAATATTTTGGGTACATTTCCCTTTGGTATCCCCTTTTCACAATGTTTGCGGTCGAGTATCACTTAAAGCTCTCAGCAGTTCTTTAGCATGATTATCTAGAACTATATAGGTCAGGTTTCAAAAATCTCTTGCTTGCCGTTTCAGCACTTGTAGCTCTCATCAGCCACTTAAGTAAGAAAATCTTAATTTTATAATTTTCTGTTAATTGACTAGTCTTATCGATCGAGTATCAACTTGCGACGCACAATCATTTGTAGGTTATGACAGTAGCTATCTGTCACATAGGTCGAAAATCCCTTGCTTGCCGTCCTTCATGGTAAAAATCTTTGAAAACTGCAACTTTTCAGAATATTTTGGGTACATTTCGCTTTGGTATCCCCTTTTCACACTGTTTGCGGTAGAGTATCACATAAAGCTCTCAGCAGTTCTTTAGCAGGGTTATCTAGCTGTATAGTTCAGGTTTCAAAAATCTCTTGCTGGCCGTTTCAGCACTTGTAGCTCTCATTAGCCACTTAAGTAAGAAAATCTTAATTTTATAATTTTCTGTTAATTGACTAGTCTTATCGATCGAGTATCAACTTGCGACGCACAATCGTTTGTAGGTTATGATAGTAGCTATCTGTCACATAGGTCGAAAATCCCTTGCTTGCCGTCCTTCATGGTAAAAATCTTTGAAAACTGCAACTTTTCAGAATATTTTGGGTACATTTCGCTTTGGTATCCCCTTTTCACAATGTTTGCGGTCGAGTATCACTTAAAGCTCTCAGCAGTTATTAAGCATGATTATCTAGCTGTATAGTTCAGGTTTCAAAAATCTCTTGCTGGCCGTTTCAGCACTTGTAGCTCTCAGCAGCCACTTAAGTAAGAAAATCTTAATTTTATAATTTTCTGTTAATTGACTAGTCTTATCGATCGAGTATCAACTTGCGACGCACAATCGTTTGTAGGTTATGACAGTAGCTATCTGTCACATAGGTCGAAAATCCCTTGCTTGCCGTCCTTCATGGTAAAAATCTTTGAATACTGCAACTATTTAGAATATTTTGGGTTCAGTTTTCCTTGGTCTCCCCTTTTCTCCAAGTTTATGGTCGAGTATCACTTATAGATCCCAGCAGCTTTTGCTGCATGCTGCATGTAACCGGTTTTAAAAACCTCTAGAGCTAGCTTTCCGTTTTATTAGGCGATATGACAGACAGCATGAGTTCTGTGACGAAAATGTACATATTTTAGTTTTTCATCACTTGTAGTCTTGTTCGGTCTGTTTACTTTGTAATTACATGTATCAGGTGCTCTTTTAGTGGTTTTCTATGACATTTTTTACATTAAAAATTTTGACTTCTTAATTTGGTTGGGTTATCGGCGGCTGCTAACTTTGGCTGCTAACTTCACACCGGTAATAGAGAGGAAGTTAACGAATTTGCGATGTTCGCGGTAGGCCCTTCGGCTCGTGGTAGGTACCTTATGGTACCTATTAGCGCACTGCAGTGTCTCAGTTTATCTTAATAAAAACAATATAAGCCATCTTGGCTTGTACGTACCGTTACCAGATGACAGGAATTTTCCTGACATGTCAGGAATTTTGGCCTTTTGTCAGGAATGGGGACGGAACACGAAAATGTCAGGAAATTTTTATTTAATTGACTTTTTTATAAAGTACTTACCTTTTTATTTACTTAAATTGATACAAGTAACAAATTTAAGAAAATTTAAATTAATAGAACGCGGCTATCGGCTCAATCGGGTGGCCATCGCTAACGGCTAGACCCCCCCCCCCTCAAAAATATAAATGTCAGGAAAAATATTCGGAAATCAGGAATTTTGTCAGGAAATTCTAAATTTGTATCCCTACTTGTACATTACATAACCCGTCGATATTTCATCTCTGTGCATTGTGCAAGACAATGCGCTTAATACGTGAATATTTTGAGATCCGAGATCACTGTAAAATATCACTGTAATTAAAATATATTATACAAATATTAAGTAGGTAGTGGTTTAAATTGGAGCAAACTTAATTCTATTAAACTTCCAAGTACTCACCTAAGTATTTAGGTAGGTACATCACTAGTACCTTATAAAACAAAGTCCCCCGCTGCGCCGCGTCTGTCTGTGTGTTTATTCGCGATATACTCAAAAAATACTGAACTGATTTTTATGCGGTCTTCACCTATCAATAGAGTGATTCGTGAGGAAGGTTTAGGTGTAGGTAGGTGTAGGTATTAACGCGTGCGAAGCCGGGGCGGGTCGCTAGTTAGGGTTCCGTACCCAAATGGTAAAACGGGACCCTATTACTAAGAGTCCGCTGTCCGTCCGTCCGTCTGTCACCAGGCTGTATCTCACGAACCGTGTTGAAGACAGTTGAAATTTTCACAGATGATGTATTTCTGTTGCCGCTATAACAACAAATACTAAAAAGTACGGAACCCTCGGTGGGCGAGTCCGACTCGCATTTTTCCGGTTTTTAGGGTTCCGTACCCAAAGGGTAAAACGGGACCCTATTACTAAGACTTCGCTGTCCGTCCGTCTGTCACCAGGCTGTATCTCACGAACCGTGATAGCTAGACAGTTAAAATTTTCACAGATGATGTATTTCTGTTGCCGCTATAACAACAAATACTAAAAACAGAATAAAATAAAGATTTAAATGGGGCTCCCATACAACAAACGTGATTTTTGACCAAAGTTAAGCAACGTCGGGAGGGGTCAGTACTTGGATGGGTGACCGTTTTTTTTTTGTTTTTTTTTTGCATTATGGTACGGAACCCTTCGTGCGCGAGTCCGACTCGCACTTGCCCGGTTTTTTTTTATATAGGTAGGTACATTATAAGTAGCATAGCCCTTTGTGATTTGGACTTGCGTGGTCGTTTAGGCTGTTTTACAGCGAAATAACGTCACAAGCAATTTAGTATTGTACGAGTGTCTTGGAAACGTTTATGTTAAAGAGAACCAAGTACATATGTCGGCGGCCGATCGTAAGATCAGGCAGATCGTAATGGTCCCGTGTAATGTGACTGTAGTCACATTAAACCAATATATAGGAAGGATAGGTTCGTTAGGTGGCTTCAGATGCCCGAAGGGCAAACTGCCCAGACAGGAGCCCCGCGTAGCGGGGTTCGTCGACTCAAGGAACGAGTCAATGATTTTCACGTTTCACGACGATATGCCTAGGAATTTCACGATATGCCTGATCTGACGATCGGCCGCCGACACATAAATGCCTTAGTAAATGATTTAGTTGCCTGATAATAAATGATATTTGATATTTGATTTTTGATAAATGAAAATAGAAACGAAATTGAAACAAATCAATCATACACAACGAGTACAGGGTGGCCAAAAAAACCTTGCATTTTTTTTCGTTGTGCATATTTTTGATAATTTTGAAAGCTTTCCGGTCGTGTATAAATGTTAGGTATTTGTAATTTATTTGCTAGAATCATGGTAACATCCAAAGGAAAATATTTTGAAGATAATATGTTTTGTGTCAGTTAGTGTGGTTTTAATTTTTAATGACATTAGTGTGGTTTTAATTTTTAATGACATTCTGCAAAAGACTCGTAAGTATGAAAATTATTCCTCAAATTCTTTTACCAAAAAATACCTACAGGGTGGCGCAAAAATATTTTGTGCCACCCGTAACACACGCACAAATGTCAACATTTGAATCTTTTATGCATAACGCCATCCAGTTGTTATTGGTCTAATTTGCGGTCACGGCCGGCGTCTACGAGGTAGTGATGCGCTGTTATCGACGATATTATCGATGATTATATTTTATCGACACGACGATAACTATGTGATGTGCTGACAGGTGAAACACATGAATAGGTTGATGTGACAACTGTTATTTATATACTTACACGTGTCGTGGTTTTTATTTATTTGGATCACGATCTTATTTTGATTCTCTTAGATTAGATATCGACATCGATGATTGATTATAATAATATTACGCGGGCGATAAAGATGTAGGCGTAAAATGTATGGATTATGTCAGAGACTGTAGCGAATTTACATTATCTTATCAAATAAATATTGTCTATTTTGGCATAATTACAATATCCGTTTTTAATTAATTATAAAGACAGTACAGTTGTCTACTGCTTGTTGGTACTTTGCATAGTACACTTCGATTCAATAAAACGTTTTTAATTTTATGAAGAAAAAACTTAGTTCCAAGTAGGTATGTCTACATACCTACCTAGGGGTCATCCATTAATTACATCACACGTTTAGGGGGGGGGGAGTAGGGTTGCCAGATCGAAAGGCGCTAGTATCGGGAAACAATATAAATTTTTCGGGATTTTGGGACTTAAGTCGGGAAAAAAAACATTCAAATTAAAGTAAATGTATTAAAACAACGATATTTTACATTATTGGCACTACGTCAGCTGCGCTGCCCATAGACGTATTTAAATCAAAATAGTATACTTTCTTTGAGATCTTGAGTCGCTCGCTCGCTCGACGACAGTTCGGTACTCGAAATTATTGTTTTATAACGTGAAGCTGTTTTTCGGGACGGTTTACACTTTGTCGGGAATCGGGAACACGTGCTAAAAATCGGGAGAATCCCGCCAAATCCCGACCATCTGGCAACCCTAGGTGGGAGGGGGTCAAGAAAATGTGACATATTGTGACACGGGGGAGGGGGGAGACACAAACTTTGTGGCGTCACTTTAACTTCATCAGTAACCGAAACTTTTTTTAAATTATTTTATTCGCTGTACATTTAAATAAAAAGTTTTTAAAACGATAATCGTTTTTATTCTTTTAATTTTCTTTCCTAAGCAGTTTTGGGTTATAAAATTACTAATATTTATATCGTCAAAAATATTTTGATAAAATATTAATAATACTTAGGTACTTACTTAATTCGATTTGGCGATTTCGTAGAAAAAATGTGACGTCACACTAGGGGGGAGGGGTTTGCCAAATGTGACCAAATGTGACAAGGAGGGGGGGAGGGGTCAAAAAACCTAGAAATTCGTGTGACGTAATTAATGGATGACACCCTACTTGGAACTAAGTTTTTTTTATTTAATTTAGGATTTCAGAGAATAATTCCAAAGGGGCTTCATCGTTAGCATATAAGCTGTACTGACAATTTTAATAGATAAAAAACTTCGATTTGTGTACTATTTAATTGATTTCTTGGTGTAACGTTACCCATATTAATTTTATTTACTTATTTATTTCATAATTTAAATCAGGCGACAAGGCCCTTATTACAGATACCTTACTTATAAACTTAAAACTAAATACTATGTATGTGTCAAAATGGCGTGGCTCTGTTGAATCGGCTGCTCTTGTGTCGGATTCGGCAGTTTCCCCTTGAACCTCCGTAACAGAAGGCTAGAAGTCGACGCTCTCGATGGTCCCCTGCAGCATTTTTGCCCCTTATAGTTCGTTTTATAACATTAGAAAAAAGGTGACAATTATGAATCTAATACAATCATTTATATCTGCTTTCATAAGTAATAGTTATTGATTTTTAAAAAGCGTTTTTTAAATTAAAAGACCTGTCAAGATCGCTTACCGTCTTTCTAATGCTAAAAAAACGAACTATAATAACAGCGTATCTGTGCAGTGATATGCATTTATCGATATATTTCATCGATAACCGCGTATCACTGTCGTCCGCGAGCCTTACGTACGTATTCCTTGACACTGTCCGTTAACGTATGAGTTATATGTAATAGATAATGTCTGCGCCTTAACACAGAACCTTCTTGGAAGTTAGTTAAATATGACATAAGGTTAGATGGGGCATAGATAAAGTAACCTTAAAGTGCTCACTCTGTACATAGATAACACCCATCACTACTAATTCTTCCTGTCGGTCAAGTCGAACGTAGTACATTGATATCAGAATTACTTCGCTTATCGTGCATTTCACTCGTACTTGTCCGTACATTATTGGTGCAAGCGAGACGCATGAAATATCATTCTGATGTCAATGACCACAATGTATTTGAATTGACCTGTAAAACGCAATTATACTGCAATTAAAATCAATCTAGTTGAAAAGTTTCGCATGTAAGTGCAATATTTTCAAATTGGTTGCAGGTTTTCATTCATAAGTTTTAAGTAGGTATAGTAGCTCCGTCTGTTGACATTACCAGTTACCGCTACGTCCAAGTCAGTGAGCTTAGTTCGGTTGTACGAAGTTCGCTGCTTTGCCGATAGATGGCGCTGATCGCTTGAGTTGAGGATGGCGGGAAAATGTTTGTTATTGCGTAAATTATTAAATGCTTGAAATAGTTGAAATTGATATGAATCTAAATTCTAAGGTAAAAACAACGAAAAATTAGGAAAGTGAACTCAAACAACAACAACAACAACAACAACAACATAATTCTTCATAAAAGTTTATTACGTATATAATAAAAATCGTTATCTAGACGGAAAAACGAAAATGTACTTACCTAATAAACATCTCCACAACTTTGTTACATTTCCGTTATGGAAAAATATCATTTTTGTTTAACCCTTTAAAGGACCATATTGTCCATATTATGAGAAATCCTCAATAACAGAGGCCACCTTATACTTAGTTCAAAAAAATAATAAAAATATACAAAAAATTTGACGTTATGAGGGGTGTTACCTATAATATGTTTGACCTTTGACTGTCTGACTGTCTGTCCGTCTTTCTTTGGCAGGCGTGGCTCACTCGGCGATTTCGTCGCTTTGCTACAGGTAGCTAAATGTACATCCGTTCGACCCCAATTCTGGGGTTTGCCATAAGCCGCGCGTGGCGCTGTCGCCACCTAGCGGCCATATCTGTGCTGATCGTGACAAACGCGTTAGAGAGTGAGTATTTTGTACTTACATTTAGTACTATTATTTATTCTGTGTCGTCTGGGGGACCGATTTCGATGCGTTTTTTTATTATGTGTAGTGAAAGGTGGTATTCCATCTGTCCAATTTCTTTGTCTAATGTCAGTGCGTCTCATTCTCTTATTAAGCAAAATGTGAGTATCATCTCTTTTTCTAGAATGATGCAGGTAAGGCATTTTTGGCATAATGTTTATTTACGCATACGTAGGGGGATTTTTAACATTTTGGGAGCTACATTTGACCCAGTTCCCGATTTTCGGTTCAGCTGAAATTTTGCATAATTACCTCATATATATGTAAATGTGTAGGTAGGTTAATACAATGCAATATTGGATAGAGATAGGAGGCGGCCATGGGACCTCAGTGATAAAACAATGCAAACTAACTGTGTTTAGTAGGGTTGTTAGAAATGTCTCAATAAGTATTAGTTATCTGTGGAAAGAAAAGTACAGTCAGCGATAAAAGCTTGTATAGTCAAAGAATTTAATTTCCTACCCATTTTGTACTGTGTCATAGTGACAATAGTATGAAGTCTCTAGCGATTTATATATCAATATTTAATTGTGACAAGGTACGTACTGGGTCGGAAATTAAATTCTTTGACCGTACCAAAAATATTATTTTTGACAAAAACTTATTTTTATATGGATTAGCTGTAAAGGGGCCCACAGATTACAACTGACAGGCTGATATCGTCCGACGAACTGGTAATATGTGGTCTCCTGAACGTAAAAGTGACGAGATAAAATCCAATTGACGTTTATCTGGGAGCACGAGCGTTGCTCGGAAAACACAAAAACTCAAAAATGCGCGTTTACCCAGAGATAAGACCTAGCTAGATCGATTTATCGCCCCCGAAAACCCCTATATATAAAATTTAATCGAAATCGTTAGATAGAGCTGTTTCCGAGACCCCGAAATATATATACGTATATAAATAAACAAGAATTGCTTCGTTTAATGGTTAAAGAAGAGGGAATTTCGATAGCTAGCTAGTGGAAAATAATCAATGACCAAGCAAGTCGACTAGATGCGATGGATTTATTTTGCGAACTGAGATACAAAAATATAAACAGTCAAACATACATCAAAATTTAAATATGGAATTAAAAAAGAACTTAAGACTAGACATAGATATAATAGTGTAAACGTATCAAAAACTATTTACATAATACACCCTTAACAATGGTATTAGATAGATAACCTGGATAGGCCCACTGACAACGCAAAAACTAGAGTAAGTAACTGTAAATAACTATTAATAAAAATACAGAAATACCAACGTAAGTACCCATAAATAACATAAATAATAATTGCTCAACTAGTTCAATATCAACAATCGGTCACACATTCCGCTATTACTGGTGCGATGCAGCCATCTTAGTGTGCGAGGGAGAATACGAGTATAATACTGTCTCGTTTATAGGTTATTCTATGGCAAAGTATAGTGAAAATTACAGTAGTATACTTATAATCTATTTAGTCTAGTACTTGTAAGAGTATAAGAATCTTGGACGCAAGACACGCAACACGCAAGGCCAGGCCCCGTAGACAATATGCCAATCGCTAACGCTACGTCTAACGCTACGTCTTACGTAGGCGAACAACGCGCGAACGCGGCGCGGCGCGGCGCGGCGAAATCAATCCTTTGATGCCCATAGAAGTGTCCTACGTAAGCGATCTCGTTGCGAACGCGGTGCGGCGCGATTTGCACGCGAATGTCAGGCGGCGCGGCGCGGCGCGGCGCGGCGGCGGCCGCTTTCGCCGCGCCGCGCCGCGCCGCGTTCGCGCGTTGTTCGCCTACGTAAGACGTAGCGTAACGCTTCGTAGCGAATGAAACGCAACTGTCACTGCCACACGAATATGGAAGTGATAGAGAGACACAAAGCGATTCGATGGCGAAGCGATAGCGAATATCACCTTGGCTAGGCCGCCAGAATCTACTAAATCTAATAAAACAAAATAAAACTGTCGGGAGGCTACCTGGCTAAAGTTAGACCATGAAAAGTCTGCAGCCATTTTGATAGCCCACGCAGTGCAAGTGTTATTTTAAACGTCTATGAAAATATGACGTATAAATAACACTTGCACTGCCTGGGCTATCAAAATCGTTGCAGGCTTTTCTTGGTCTAGTTAACTCTAGCGGCCTTAGTGTTAATACACACCCTTATTTTCCATTAAGGTGACAGTCCATTTCCAATGACAGCTGCAATACTGTTTATTTTACTATGGAAATTGACAATAACAGCGACGCGTTCAGTCAGTACCAGTCGTGCAGCTGCGGTCGGAATGTTACCATTATACTTTTGTTAATTTTAAGATAGACTACTCCATATCAATCTACTCTGTGTACAGTGCGCATATGGAAAAGTCCGGTAAGGACGCATTATTCGGGTCAAGAAAACTACCTACAAACTAATTGATCCACGTGGATCTGCTTGCGATTTTGCTGCAATGTTATGGCTACAATTAAGGCCCCCCACATCAGGCGTCTTCCGAGCGTCGGCGTCTGTCGGCGTCGGTCCAGCGCTATGGAAAATGACGTCGCTGCGCAGTTGCGTCGACGCTGCGTCGACGTTGCGTCGACGTCGGCCATGGAATTGTAGACGCCGACGCTCGAAAGACGCCAGATGTGGGGGGGGGGGGCTTAGAATTCCATCTACACCGGTAAACTGGGGTGACTTTGATCCGTAGGGTAACATTGTTTATTTTATTCACAAATCTTATTTCTAGTCAATATATTTTTTCCCACTGTTTGTACAAAATCAGTGGCGAGGCACTCCTGACTTCGGTCGAACTCGGCTCCGTTCGGCTTGACATTGCTCCGAGCAATTGACGGACTGAAAATCAGCGCTGCGCAGGCAATTTGTAACGAAATGACTGACGCAGCGTATGCCGAGCCCGTTCTTTTTGCCGCACAATTTTTATTTTTAGTTATTACCTATATTTGTAACCTGTATCACAGATTATATAATGAAAGAACATAACTATAAGTATTTATTACCATATAAATGCACTGACAAAATAAATTACTATAAGACATAAATAGGAATATAAAACTAAAACTAACTACAATATATAATAGTTCTTACGAACAGATACTTATCTCTCAAACAAAACGCAAATACCTACCGTTTTGATACCTACACAAAAATACAATGGAGTGACCTTCAACGCGCCGCTCCCCGCACCGCGCGCACCGGCACAACGCTAGGGTTACTGACGCTTAGAAATGATAAATAAATACCTACTTAAACAGCGGAGTGAAATAAAAGGAAAGCTAAATTTTAAATTATACCTAATATTCCGATTATGCGTGTTTGCGAAATAGTCATTTTAAAAGGTCATATGTCCCTGCAGTGACCGCAGTGTTTACACCGTTTTATAAACCGCGCAATAATCCCAGCAAGAATTAGTTTTAAAACTTCGTGTAATTTAAAACCAGATAGAGATTAATGTTACACAATAAAGAAAAATAATAGAAACCCCATGAATACAGGTAATTAATTGTAAGTTAACCAGAGCAAAAATGAGTAGGCACTTTCCGGTGTAAAGTTAACTTACCTACTGTCGTTAAAATAAACATTTTAAAAAATAAATTAAAATTTTGCTACCTATTTCAAATAGATAGATATCTAAAACTATACATTTTTCATACATAATAAACATTACGTGTTTAATTAAAGAAATTCAATAGTAGGTAGGTACCTACTACGTAGCTTGTAAAGTTGTAACTATCGTAAAAATTGACAGTGCGGCGCGCGGTGACGTGCGTACGTGAGCGCGTGTGGCAACCCACTGGCTCGCTTTTCTACCGTGAACGGGAGCAGATTCGTAGGTATTAATCCGATCTCGCGCGGAGAGTTCCATAGGCCTACCTGTATGCTTTGTGTGTTGCAATAAATGGTTTCTTATTCTTATTCAATTATTAGGGTTGGCACCACTTGACTTCCTTGTGCGTGCACGACCACAGATAAGATAATCACTTGAATTTTGACAACCCTAAATAGCCGAAAGGGATAGTGCCATATATTAGAAAGAGATAGCTTGATTCGACCCTGAATTTCTGTCAAACTTCGGGTTTGTAGGAAGTGTCCTTTTTAACGGTAGTACTATTATTTCTTCTGTGACAAGATGTAGTAAGTATCTACTGTCAGGTCCCTGGTGACTTTTATATTGATTGCCACTGTGACGAGGTACAATAGTTATTTGTTTTACAATGGGGCAAAGTTGTTGTTTAACCGCTCGTGCTAATATTGATACCCGAGCAAGCGAAAGATTCCAAAATTGAACTTCGAGCGTAGCGAGTGGTTCGAGAAATGGAATCTTGAGCGTCGCGAGGGTTTCAAAGCACGAGGGTTAAACAAAATTTGCCCTCGAGTGAAACACAAAATTTTTCACACAACCAAACTGAAGCAAATATTAAATGTAAAATATCAAACAAAATGAAACCAAATCAAATTCTAATGAATGTTATTAAATATTTATCATCCAAAATTATCATTTAAAAGTCAATTCTACCAGTAAACATAAGAAAACAACTCAAAATTTGCATTTGATTACTTTGCCTCACATGTGACTAAGATGCAACTTTGCTATCGGTTTTTGAAGTGCAAAGTAAGCCTTTCCGAGCTGGTGTGGTGAAAAATGGTATTGACATTAAATTCTTTGATCGTTACTGATTTAAGAATAAGAATAATATATTGACATAGTATGTACATGCACAAGAGGTGTCTGCTAAGCCCCAAACTAGGCTGAACCTGTGTCTTGGGGCTTAACAAAAATCGTATGTAACAGTTGGATAAATTAAATCTAGATAACTTAAAAAAAACCGGACAAGTGCGATTCGGACTCGCTCACCGAGGGTGCCGTACTTTTTAGGGTTCCGTACCCAAAGGGTAAAACGGGAGTAGTTAGTATTTGTTGTTATAGCGGCAACAGAAATACTATCACGGTTCGTCAGATACAGCCTGGTGACAGACGGACGGACGGACGGACGGACAGCAGAGTCTTGGTAATAGGGTCCCGTTTTACCCTTTGGGTACGGAACCCTAATTATTTATTTATTTATTTAGAAATTTAATTCAGGCAACAAGGCCCATATTACAAATACCTTACAGACTAACATACATAATGTATTTTATAAACTTAAAACTAAACACTATTTAGTCTGAGTCTGTATGTGTGAGTGGGTGATAAGGTGTGTGAGTTGCGCTTGTGAGTGTGTGTGTGTTATGTTAAGTAATTAAAATAAATCAATTTTTTGTTTACAGGTAAGGTTACGTTCATGAAGTTACGAGAATAGTTTTCTTCCGTCTCCAAGCACAAGAAACATACAGGTGAGTAGAGCAGAGACGCTTACCACATAGATTCTAGTACATTGACCCGCGTGTTGCTATCTCTATTGCACGCGCAAAGTCCATGAAAAATGGCCATTAAAAAATCACCGCTTCGGGCAAGACTCGAACTTGCGATTATTCAGAACAACGGTTTCTTCCTTTAATATATTTTTAGTATCGCTCGCAGTCGTATTCGCTTGATAAATCTAATACCTTTAAACGGGAAATTCTTGTTTATTTATATATTTCGGGGATCTCGGAAACTGCTCTAACGCTTTCGATGAAATTTGCTATATGGGGGTTTTCGCGGGCGATAAATCGATCTAGCTTAGTCAAAGGGTAAAACGGGACCCTATTACTAAGACTTCGCTGTCCGTCCGTCCGTCCGTCTGTCACCAGGCTGTATCTCACGAACCGTGATAGCTAGCTCACAGTTGAAATTTTCACAGATGATGTATTTCTGTTGCCGCTATAACAACAAATACTAAAAACAGGTTAAAATAAAGATTTAAATGGGGCTCCCGTACAACAAACGTGATTTTTTACCAAAGTTAAGCAACGTCGGGAGTGGTCAGTACTTGGATGGATGACCGTTTTTTTTTGCTTTTTTTTTGTTTTTTTTTGCATTATGGTACGGAACCCTTCGTGCGCGAGTCCGACTCGCACTGGCCCGGTTTTTTGTGTTTTTATATGTTTTCCGAGCGAAGCTCGGTCTCCCAGATATTGTGAATATAAGTGGACATGAGTGTAGTTAGACGTTTTACACATAAATGACGTCCTATGGGTAAAGGTACCTAATGCCGGTTGGCGCTTACGCTATTATTAACGGCGTTCCAATACTATTCTGGTGCTATGCGATGTAAGCGACAGCCGCTATAAGGTACCTTTTCCCGTGGAACGTCACATATTACTAAGAACATGACCTCTACAGATTGTTGACATCAAACCTATGAGCCCTCATTCATTCCCGTTCGTTCCCATTCACTCCGACCCGAGCCGGTTGTGACCGGCGCGAATGAATGGTTAATGAGCGGAATTAAAAACTGGGCATTAAGAATGAAGGTTCTGATCGGTTCGGGCGAGGCAAACAGTTGGTAACCAAATTATTTGGACCTCGGGATACGTAACGTAAGATTAAATATAATTTAATAACGATCAGCCAAAATGGTTCCTTTTAGTAAAACAACCCTTTCGCTTTTATTCGGTTAAATTATTGTTTAGAAAATGTTACCTTTGTTTCGCAAACATTTCTAACATCAATATCATCATTTCATCTCTGCCGCAGAATGTCACTTCCGCGAACATGTATAGTAACAGCACCAGTCATGGGACATTTAAGAGGGAATTTGGAGTATTTGTGATATTTCCCTAATACATGTAAATGGTCTACCGCTTAACGTATTAAAAGATGAAAGTCCTATCCGTCTTTCATGTTTCAGGCGTGTTGTATCAAAGATACTGTGATGAGTTTCCACGTACTTAACAAATTAAAACTATGCCTTTTTTCTCCAGTCATGGACACCAACGCTCCAGTGATGGGCCCCCCAGTAATGGACACTGCTCTATCAGTATAAAATATTGAAATAGGTCATCAGATCTGGTCCATGTTATCATAATATTGCATTATCATCCGATTTGCATATTTAATTACGAATACAAAATTTCAACTCAATCGGAAAGTGGCTCAAATTCGGCTACCAAGATTTGACCCACACTAACTAACAGGGCAAGATATGAAAGTTTGGAAAAACGATATTAATTTATCCGAAGTCCGAGCATACCTCCTGGTTGACATATTTCGTAACTATATTTTACTTCTGTATTGTTTAAACATGAAATGATGGCATGGCAAGCATGATTATGTAAATTGTCCCATTATAGGAGGTATGCAGTTTTACGGCTCCTATAATGGGATTGGGCCAAATACCACTATTTTTTTTACATCTGTGGAGTCACAACATAGTAGAGTCTGTGCGGAAAGAGAAGAGTCGTGGGATTTGAGGGCGCGCCAGTGCTATTTTATGGTTTTTGCTATGCTGACAACACTGGTCACGTGATTATAGTACGACACTAAAGGTCATGATACTTATATCCCCATTGTTCCGGTTTTTTACCACGGCTTACTAGACGGAGCCTGGTGTTGGTGTCGGCTCGTCAAATCAATCCTCTGATTTAGCGCAGGCACTAGTTTTCTTTTTAAAACACACTCTTGTTTTTATGTCTCAGATACTAAAAAGTGACAGTGCGATTGACAAAACTGCTAAAACTAGTTAATAATCTGCCCAATAAAACTGTAATTTTAGTACCAAACAAGATAGAGTCTCATTTATGTACTACCTAATCTGTGCAGTCCAACAGTTATTTTAATACAAAACCGGGTAGATCGGGTAGAAATTGGGCATTAGAACTGTAATTTTACTATCGGGGATATATTTCACCCATTGTAAACTTGACTTGTAATGTATGTGTACATTATTAATAATAAATATGAATATGAATAAAAATAGTGCATAAGTACGTAGGCCTTATTGGGATATGTCCGGTTCTCTCATCTCACGATATTTTACTTCGCCGAAAAGTCTGCTAAATATGAAATACTTATAATTTCGTAACTAACAGAACCTAGTAAACGAACTTACAAATAAAGAAATATTTTATGAAAAAGTTTTATTCTTTGTAATCGAAGTCTGAATTAAAATATTCAATGTCACTTATGTTTGAGCTAGCTTCAGAACAACCAGGGACTGATGTGAGGAACTGGATGTGCTTGAATCCGGCACGTAGATTACGAATTCTTGCATATCACCTACTTAGCGGTCTTATATTCGAGATACCGTAGGTACTTTTACACAATCCTGAGAAAAAAATACATATAAATATGCATAAAATGGCAAGTATCAAGACTATTTGTCAGTTATTTTAAAGATCATGAATGACCTGCATATTTATGAAAATTCATATATTTTGAATGAATATACTTACCGATTATGTACCGGAGACAAGTTACTTAGGGGGGCTTATTAAATAGGTAATTATTTAATATTAAATACAACATCAATACCCGTGAATAGCGGAAACACGTTCCGCGACTTTTTGTAAGTCGATAGTCGGCTTTTAGCCGTTTTCTTCCCGCTGACAAAACCGAAAAATGTTAAATATAATTTTTCTTGTGGTTTTATGTACGGTTTCATCGTGTTTTGAAAATATTTTATACATAAAACTTGCGGTTTTTGTTAATAAAAATATACAATGACAGAAGTTTGTTTACTTTTTAGAAGACAGGTGTCAAAGGTTTGATTGCCATATAAAATTTAAAATGTTAGTTCCCGTTTCTGCCACGACTCTTCTCTTTCCGCACAGACTCTATGTTGTATACCTTATCTCATGGTAAATGCAATTAACAAAACACATTCTAGTTTTCATCAAGTATTAATTAATTAAAATTTAATAAATTAACTCACCTCTCTTAGCGAAGTTGTTAAGAATTCGTAGTGGTATTTTTTTTCAGTGACACGAACTTTTGGGTTGACACCAATTTCTTAAAAAACCACCAAATTTAATAAAAATTCAAACTGAAACAGCTCTAGGACTCTTATTTATGATAATATACAGGCAGTGTTTATAAACTATTTTTAGACACTTATTTTAGAGGATTTGTGGTTTTTTGTCCCATTACTGGTTCCACGCCCATTATAGGGTACACTACTATACGCGCCTGCGTCTCAACTCCGTAAAATCACACTAAATAATTATATGAAAAAAATTTAAGTGTGACGGAGTTGAAAGCAGGCTCAAAAAATTTAATAGAAAATGTATCTATAGTATTTTTTTATGATTTTTTTTTAAAGTGCAATTAACTTTTTGCCCACCCTGTGCTATACTAGTACTACAGTACTACTACACTAGTTTAGTACTACTGGTACTACACTAGTTTGCGCGATTCCTTCGGCTCTAGTGGTATATGTAATGACATGACATGAGACATGACCCTACTGGATGTTCGTGGGAGATCAGTATAGTAATCTTTGAACGAGGCGGTTTCATTAACAACTACATAAATGACACAGAGCCCTCTAATGAGTTAGTAGAAATTAAGAATGATGTTAGCGGTAAGAATGAGACGAATGATAAGGAATGTTCGTTCGAATGTATAGGTACTTATAATAAAGCCCCATTTAGACAGTTCAAGAGCTTGCGTGCGATTTTTGTTACATTGCGGACATTGCGGTATTTGGTCGATATACCTACTGAATTCTTTGTACTCTGTACCTAGTTAACAATGCATCGAATAAGTATTGCATGCAAATTCTTGAACCGTCTAAATGGGGCTTAAAGCAGTGCTAGTTACTCAGTGGCGGATTTGCAGTCTTTGCCGTCCTAGGCCCCCGGGACTGTAGCCGCCCCTTTCTTAATCACCCTTCATATTGACTACATTTTTCAGTTATTTCTTGTTATCATCAGCGAATTTTTTGTCACAATTAGCCGCCCCCCAAAAACTTGCCGCCCTAGGCCCGGGCCTACTTGGCCTTAGGGCAAATCCGCCACTGTAGTTACTGCACGATTATCTGGAGGAATCAATCAGTTTAAAATATTTACAAAGAACTTATTTGTATCTGGTGGTCTGTGGCCATTTGGTAATTTGCTTCCATTTTGTAACTTATGGACTTTTTTTCTGAGGGTTGTGTTTTTCTTTGTTGTGTTAAATGTAATTATTGCTTAATATAATTTTTGTTTTAGTGAATTGTAGTTTCAAGGCATTTATCCGCACTTACTTTACGTATGAGTATGGATAGATGATGACCAACTATAAGACTTTTTACGCTAAAAGACGTCACGAAGACGTAGTCATTATATTTTTAGCTTTTCAACCATCACACCCTATTCTCCAGTAGACGTAAGTTTAATGGGAAAATTATGACAGTTGTAATTTGCGAAATATTACTCATTGTGGGGTTTTACAGCCTTTTTGTAGCGTTAGTAAGTGTTAAATGGAGAATATTTGAGAGTTACGGCCAGTTAATGGTCACCTATTATTATTACACTTTGTGTATTAACTCTTACTTCAAAGTTTTTAAAGCAGCTCAAATCACAATTTGCACCTGCTTACCCACGGTTATGACGCAACTTCGTTATTGATCGATATTGCGAAACTCATTTTAAGCGTTTCACAACATGTCTGGACGCGGCCCACCGCCAGCTGTGTTGTCATTCTCACCGACTATATTTTTAAATGACCAGCTTATCTCCTACCGAATTACAAGCCGGTTTAACACGTCTGTAGCTCAATTTATAATGGGAATTTCGATAGACTTGCTTGAATAGTTGCTGGAGCGACTGCAGTAAAGGTGACGTATAAAGACGTCAGACGTACGCTAAAATTATGCGATGCGTGTACGCACCGCGCCGTCAATGGCGTCTATATGCGTGCCGATTCATGATTAGGGGAGCAATCAAAATGAGTCACTTTGTGTGGAAACTTTTGTAGAAGGCCCGTTTTTGCCCTTGAATGGAAAATTTACAGAAATTGAGCTATCGGTCAAGGATAGACAATTAGTTCGGATAATCGTGGTATTTGGACCAGGTCAAAACGAAAATCAAGTGACGTATCAGGAGCTCAAATCAGTGGCAAAGAGAACGGAATGGCGGGTACTCCACCGAAAAGAGCCAGTCTTAAGAATAACGACGATGATAATGATAATCGTTGTTCTACTGATAGTTGACGCTACATTGTGGCTGTTGCTATGGGAATGATAACAGTATTTAAGCGTCTGTCTGTACGACTGTAAGATATTGTTATTAGCTATACTTTGTAACTAAACATTTACGACGGTTTGTTCGTATTATGTAATCCCCCCACATTGTTTACAACTTCATTGATATTACGCTATTGTTTACAGATTTACTACATTGTTGTATATCGATGACACAGATAATTGAGTTGGACGTGAACCTTACTCCATTGACATAAGATTTACAATCAGTCAATTCATTGTGTTAGTAGATAATTACATATTGGTGATAGCCTTGTATGTAGGGAAATAACTAAGATGAAAACGAGAGGTGCAAACCGCATCATCCTAACTTACAATTTTTGTAGTGTTTCATACGGAATGTATTTTTGTCCCTACTATATATTAGTACCCAACCTAATATTATTAAACGGGATAGTAACACTGTCCGTCTGTTTGCTAACCTCCTCACGCTTAAACCGCTGAACCGATTGAGATGAAATTTGTTATGGAGATAATTTGAGGTCCGGGAAAGGACATAGGATAGTTTCTATCAAGGGTGTTTATTGTTTCTCATAAACTTTTAAGTCATAATGTATTGTTTGTCCACATTTTCGAGAGTGAGAGAGAGAGAGACTTTCAATAATTATGTCAAACAAAGGGATCCAAACAAAACAAACACAAACAAAGGGGAAACAAAGGGGAGGGAGGGGAAAGAGTAGGGGGGGAGGAAAGGGGTTTGGGGGAGGGAGGGGAGGGAAGGGTAGGGGGACCGAGGGGCATAGGGGGAAGGGGAAGGGATGTTATATTGTAACATCCCAATACTGTAAGTATCAATGCAAATAAATAATTTCTGATTCTGATTCCGTTTTATCAATCATCATCATTGATCAGCAGACGAAATCGCGGGAAGAAGCTCGTACCTCTATTCTATTATATTATATTCTAACCCCCCTATTAATAAAACTTTACAGGCCTGATTTAGTTAAATTATGTTTTATTTTATCCCTTTCTCACAAATACCTAAGTTAAAATGAAAGATAAAGACAAACGATTATTAACTAATTGAGATTTGTAGCGTGTTTATGAATAAGGGGGTAAATATTTACATAAAAAGCCGCGGGATCTCGAGTTCCTATTGGTTGTTTAAACTGTATGTACTCGCCACGTGTGAACCGCATGCGCATGGAATGACATCCCGTGACCTACTTGCGACGGAGACGGCGCATTACGAGAGAAAAGGATGCGTTTGGGATGTGAGGATAATGATTGTGTGAATATTTATGCACAAGTCTAGCGTGCAGAAATAAACTAGTGGCTCTGAGCTGCAGACCTAGCGAACTTCTATGACTTCGCCATTTTGAAACGCTTCTAAAAACTGAATCGCAGGCGATGCGGTCCGTATATAATTTTTCATCACGCTTGCTTGGCGATGCGTCGTCTTTAAATCCTAAATTTCGATTTAGGGCTGTAATATACGTACGAAAGTAGGTAGACGTTTTATATTTCCCTTTTTTATAAGTGTGATGAGAAACATTGTGTGCCACGGGCCGCAGGTACAGGAATTACGAACTCGTGTTAATTAAGCCCTCCCCAACTAGCAAATCTATGTGCTATAAAAGTTGAGAGCACGTTTTTATTTTCGCTTTTTGGTGCTATAAACGGTGTAAAAACAGTCGAATAAAAGTCCTGTAAGCGTTTACTCAACGCGAAAAGGCGCACTTATACAGACTAAAAGTGTTATAAAAATAGAGTAAGCGCTGTATAAGAAGCAAATCGATGCTGTAAGAGTTGAGTAAAAGTTGATATAAAGCGCTTCTAGTGTTTTAATAGCAACGATAGTGCTTTTATTCGATTATTTGTTATATAAACATTATCAATTTGCTATTACTCAGTGAAAGTGTTCTATAAAAGCAACCGCACTGCTTTTTCTCAGCAAAAATGTTTCGTAAAAGTAGCCGAATTGCTTTTACTCGGCATTTTGAATGTGTAAGAGTGCAGTAAATGCTTTTATTCAACAAATATGTGCTAAAAACGATCTCAGGTAAGCGATTATATTTCAATTATTTGATTAAGTTTGAGGCCTAATCGTCTTCAAGTGTCTAATAAAACAAAAAGGTACTTAAGTATTTTTTTACTGCTGTCATCCATGACATTTATTTTTACCGTGATTGTGTACATAAGTTTTTACTGTCTGTAAGTACACGTAATACAGTAAAACCTAGCGCGAAAAATACTTTATTGATAAAACAAAAGGCACTGGTTCATATACATTCATGGGCCGCCTATTTTCTTAAATTTCAATAAAAAAATATTAATTAAAATAAGTAAAAATTTGCTTACACGATCTAGTTTCTGTTATATCTCATTAATTCGACTATAAGTCGAGTAACTGCGTTTACTGCTACACTTATAGCACATGTTGTCGCCATGTTTATGGATTTATAGTCCGGTGGCCGACTGCATGAAACCCTACCTGATAAAAAAATAGAATAATACTCTGTGGGGGTAGCTGACTTTTAGCAGCTTCAACTGCTCTTGGTCGGCCGTGGCTTAACTTGGCAAATTTTGCGCAAATGGCAAAAAAGTGGTACAAATATTCACCAAAAAAACAAAAGTGGTCAGCTACATCCTGTGTTGGCAGGTTCCTGTGTCCGACCGAATTTGTGGTACCACGTGAGCTACAATTTACTTCATCGAAAAATAGAATGTCACTTGTATGGTAGGATTGCTGCCATTCACATTTTTTTTAATGCGGACGGACTGCAAAAGCTATCAGGCTAAGGTGAGGCCGACCAAGACATACGTCAACAAATTTAATGTAGGTATTACATTCAGTTTTTTTCATTCTATTTTTCGATGAGGTAAATTGTAGTTGTCACGTGGTACCACAAATTCGGTCGAACACAGGAACCTGCCAACACAGGATGTAGCTGACCACTTTTGTTTTGCTGTCCTCAAAGGCAGCTATCCTACCCTGCAAGTTTCATTCTATTATACGATGGGGTTTTTTTTTTGATGAAGTTTTGTGCCACTATTTTGCCATTTACGCAAAATTTGCGAAATTAAGCCGCGGCCGACCAAGAGCAGTTGATGCTACTAAAAGTCAGCTACCCCTACAGAGTAGGATTTTCAATTTTTTTATCAGGTAGGGTTTCATGCAGTTGGCCACCGGACTATATTGAAACGTACAACATGGCTGACTTGTGCTGTTAATGTAGTTCAAAACTCTTTAAAAGTACTCTAAGCTGAATACATTTTGAATAAAACCTGTAAATACACTTCAGCTCCTATAACAGCGGTTTGAACCCCATTACCCGAATTATGATATAAGTGCGCTGTTACAGCAGCATTGTTGCCAAATGGTTATTGGATTGCTTTTAATAGGCTTTTATAGCAACAGAGAAGAGAGTTGAGTAACAGTTGTATTAAAGCGCCTTATTCAGACAATTAGCTATTCTATAGCTGTTATATGATTTTAATAGAACAATTATGCTGAATAAAAGTGATTTAGTAGCGCTAATTCAGCATTTATTAAAAGGTGGAATAAAAGTGCTAAAAGATAGTGCTATAAACGTATATACGACATGATTATAGCACTAATTAGCGAAAATTGCTAAATAGTCGAGTTAACCGCTATTATACGATATATTGGTGTTTCAACAACCGTAACTCGGCTGTTATACGATTACAGGCTGAGTAAATCAATTCTTATACGACTATTTTGCTAGTTGGGTCGCCTTCCATTTCGGGCTTCAATTCACACTCGTTCGTAAATTCTTACTTACCGCCCTTAATACACAATGTACTATTACAGAGGCAGTTACGGTTATTAATGCGTCATTACGTAGACATAGCCAATAGATTGTTTCATAGCTTTCAATCGATGCATTTCCCACGTATAATAGATACGGGGAATGCAACCGCACGTGCCATTGGCACTATTGTCTATGTTTAGCCCGTATTTTGCTTGTTTCTAATTATATAGTTCGAGCATAAAAACTAGGTATTACCGTAAAATATGCCTAGAGTTAGACCAAGAAAAATTTGCAGCGATTTTAATAGCCCACTCAGTGCAAGTGCTATTTTAAAAGTCAAACGTCTATGAAATTATGACGTATAAACACACTATACGTATAACACTTGCACTGCGTGGGCTATCAAAATCGCTGCTGATTTTTCTTGGTCTAACTTTACTTTGTAATTTTCTAATTTTGCTCCAACTTACATGAAAGAAAACTATATCACAACCTGATTTAAAATTTAAAGTGATAATAGTGATTGGCGTATATATAAACATATCTGCCATAATATCATAATTTTAAAATTTATTTATTTATTTTATTTTTTTCAACCATAAATCATTTATTTACATACAATGTATATATATACAGTGGTACAACTAAACAAATTTAATTTAAATTTCGAAAGTTGGAGCAAAGTAAAGTAGGCACATTTTACGCAACTCGTTTAAAGGAGCAGATTTATCAAATTAAATAAACAAAGACACGACGCTGCGCCGGCCAAAATAGTAAACACGAACTGCTGCCAAAATGCTAAAACGGGTCATCATTCACAGCAAAGAAATTAAAAAAAAAACTTGTCAAACTCTGTACCTAAAATATAAATAATGGCATTTTGAGTCATAGTGTATGCCTTTTATTTTTGTAAAAAAGATATCAAAGCCTTTGCTGATTGATATCTTTTACACAGCTACAGATGTTGTTATAACACAAATTCAAAAGTTTGTTTTGAAACAACGCCACAGATACTTGGATTCTCCAAACTGTCGCATATATTTATAGGTCTGACGCTTACCTTGAGTACCCGTTTAGACGTAAATCTCAAATCTAAGTAGTAATTTTAGACCAAACTAACCGTCTGGCGTCTACAACGCTTCTATTTTAGACCATTGGACGGTGGCGCGCGAATCGCTCGCGTCTGCTTTTAAAAACATAAAAGATATAGCATAAACAATAAAAAACAAACATGGCGGTTTGTTTTCGCGCGTTTTCGAGTGTCAAATTTGTGTGTTAAGTGTGTTATGTTGTGATTGTGTTAGTGTTATGATGCTGTGTTTGTTTATTTTGGTCGCTCGGGCCGAGTGCGTTCGTAATCGTATGTATTGTGTCTCGCAAGTAAATTATTTGTTCCACATTATATCTTCATTATATTTACAAATACATATGATAAGATTGATGCTACAGGAAGCTTCTTTTGGCACTACGTGTAGTTTTGGTTAAGGTTCGAGTCTTTGGAGTTAAAATCTCAGTAGGTAACTCTAAGTAAAAAAAAAACCGTACGCATATGCCAAAAAAATCAATTTCATACCATAAATACCTACCTTACAGTCATAATTTTCGAAAAGAGTTGATACTTTTCAAACGGCTGGATCGATTTTTATCAAATATTTTATTTCACATAAAAACGGCATCGTAATCGGTCCATCCGTTTAAGAGCTACGATGCCACAGACAGACATTTCGTCAAGCATATAAAACCCCTTTTTATGCGTCGGGGGTTAAAAACTCAACTTAGTCTGACGGGTATAGTCGAAGAGACATTTATATTTATCACTTATCACAGTTATCACGTACCAGTCACATGCAGTCTGTAGACATGAAATATTCGGCTCACGAATTAAAACACTGAATATCATGCATCCATTAAATACGTTGATAATACCTGCATTATCTAGTTGTTTGACATAAATAAAGGTGCAAATCCGCTCGATATGTGATTATATATCATTATGCGGCTGCATTACATATACTCTTATCGAATTGTAATTGTTATGTATCACTTTCAATGCAGTCTTTTAGTTTTTTTTAGAGTTATTTATTTTTACATTTTTTTTTCTGTTTATATTTAAAGAAACATTCATTCATTCAATGCAACGGCGATCGGGTACATCGCGCCTTTTTTCGGAAAATATTTTTAACTAGAAATATAAAAATTCTCTACCTATCATTTCTGTTCAGCATTGGGACATATAGTTGTATATGTATGAGCAAATGACAATAAATGATGATGTATACTCATTTTTAAACCATTGTAATGTACAATTTTAATGAAATCGAGTAACCTACGATTCAAATAATTGTGAAATTACAGTAAAAATGTCCTTGATTTTTTATTTTACTGTATCTGTATACTTGTTCAACATTGCCTATCATATATATATAACCAAACAGTGTCTGGTTTGAAAAATCTGTGATTTTTCTATCAAACCTGCAAAGGAAAAGAAAAGGAATGATATTTTCATACAAATATGATTTTTAGAGGAACAGCGTTAAAACCAAGCCATTGAAACCTAACTTTGCCAAGAGAAAATAGGGAAATCTTTACAAAAATAACGTCAAAAATCGCACAGCAAATAATCCTGCACACAACATGTCACTGTTATCGCCGCGCCGTGATAACAGGGATTTTATCGGCGTGATAACAGGGATTTGCGGCTTGCGCCGGCGCCGACAGCTGCGTCACGATAAAGATATCACTGTCATTCCCGGTTTATTCGTACATGTTGATCTATTTTTATAACGATTAGGTACGGCTACGGTGCATTCACTTTTTTTTAGGAAAACGTAAGGAAACGGTACTGAGGTACAGTCAGCGGCAGAAGTTGGTAAGCGGGCGAGATGTTCAAAATGATCTTGACGCGACTTTATTGTTAAAGGCCTGTGCCTGAGAAAATAAGAGCGTGTCAAGCTAATTTTGGACACCTCGCCCGCTTAGCAACTTTTGCTGCTGACAGCACCTACGGCAAAGAAGGCCCGGTTCTTACTGTAAGCTTGACTACTTTCGAAATTTCATACTTTTCGTCAGTGTCAGTACAAAAAGTACTGAGGTTGACTGAAGTAACATGACAAATACGAACGTTTCTGAGAAATTATGATGGAAAACAATTCCTTATGCACTTATACATCTGTGACATTAATGATGGCACTTTGTGGAAATGCCACACTTTTGCAAATGGCGTGCACAGTAAATGGTCCGACTCTACAACGTGACCCGTTTTTCACTGGCTTGAAGTGTAGGTATTTGTACGTTAAATATTTACTCAAGAACGCTTCACTTTTAGCTTCGTATCAGCTCTGAATCAGACTAAACATTGCAGATTACCTATGTACCTACCTATGCTATGTTATGTATGTAGTATGTCGGTATGTTTAAAGATGGTCTAAGATGGCGTGGCCAATTCGACCTTAAATTTTGACATCAAAAGTGAACAAATAGTACCTAATCACATCCTGATTGAAACTTTGTCAGATGATAGTTTAGATGCTATTGTGAATAAGTAAATACCTACTAATATTATTATGGTCGGCCGGGCTGTATAGAGGTGGAAAGACCGTCGTAGAATCCATGACGGGAGCATCTAAATATCATGTATTGCACTTAAAGGTCCAGTGGCATTCAAGGAAGATAATATAAGATGGAACTCTGTATCATATTAAGCGGGTGCTATTGTATTGACAAATAACATCGAAAAGGTTAAACAATGCGCGTGATTTTAATACAAAATGCACGGGGTGCACATTACAGTACCTATTCTTACCATCGTTTCGACTACAATTACTATACGCATATGACTTTTGATGTAATGTTAGGCTCAAATGGTCAATTAATAAAATAGTATACTGTTGGACTTAATGTACGGACAGCCAAGAAAGTGGACTACCACTTTTCGACTCTATCAATCAGATGATAGAGTCGAAAAGTGGTAGACCACTTTCTTGGCTGACTATACATAGAAAAATTGGTCAGAACAGGTCATTATTAGATTGATACGAGTAGGTCGAGTAGGTTCCGAGGGGCTACCCGGAAAACCGAAATTCGCATCTTGCGGGGATCTTTCTCTTTTACTCCATTAAAGGTGTAATAAGACTGACAGAGAAAAATGTCCGCATTATGCGAACTTCTATTTTCGCGGTTATAGCCCAGATTCTACCACATCGCTCGCAATCCTGCAAATGCAAAAGTAGGCACTTAATCCTCTGTTGTCTCTTCACGCTTAAACTGCTTAACCGATTTAGATGGAGATAGTTTGAGGCCCGGGGAAGTGAATAGGATAGTATTGTATTAATAATTATTCCACGCAAACGAAGTCGCATGCAGAAGCTACTATAATATGAGTACTAAACCATTAAAATACTCAACTTGAGTACTCTATGACCCGTTTATTATGACTCGACTACCGTCCACGCAATTCAGGATTATATACAATTTATAACTCTATATCTATGGGGATAAGATTCAAAATAACTTTGACATGGCTATGGTGTAAAGTTCCATGTCATCTTGGGAGGCATGTCACGCAACTTTATTCTGATAAAATAATAAAAAACCGGGCAAGTGCGAGTCGGACTCGCGCACGAAGGGTTCCGTACCATAATGCAAAAAAAAAAAACAAAAAAAGCAAAAAAGAAACGGTCACCCATCCAAGTACTGACCACTCCCGACGTTGCTTAACTTTGGTCAAAAATCACGTTTGTTGTATGGGAGCCCCATTTAAATCTTTATTTTATTCTGTTTTTAGTATTTGTTGTTATAGCGGCAACAGAAATACATCATCTGTGAAAATTTCAACTGTCTAGCTATCACGGTTCGTGAGATACAGCCTGGTGACAGACGGACGGACGGACGGACGGACAGCGAAGTGTTAGTAATAGGGTCCCGTTTTACCCTTTGGGTACGGAACCCTAAAAAGTCTTAAGTGTACGCGAATGTTGCAATAGTTTCAACCCTTTTTAGTATTTGTTCATGTTGGAAGTTAATGAATGAAAAATTAAGTTTAATGATAACGAATATGACATGCCGTTTTTATTTGCAAATTCATATTAAATTTACAATATACCGAATTAAAATTCCAGTGTGGAGAATACAATTTTTTTAAAGTTATAATGAACTTTTATTGTGTTCTAAATTAATTAAATTTACATAAGTGATCGCGGGGCGTGCTGGTTAGTTCGGACCGAGAAAGAAGAGAGAGAGTTGTCACATACAAATTTTAAGGCAACTACAAAATGTGTTGCTATATAAAAAATTACTTAAGCTAGGTTTACACTCCATAATATGTTGTGTATTAAACACAGTGTAATATTTATCTAGCTGCGGAATTTAGTATTTTTTCCTATTTATTCTTGAACATGAATGAAGGAAGGGCATTGAACTTACGGCTCGATTCAGAAAATGAATTAGATCTCTACTAGACCTCAACAAGTTACGATATGGATAATTTAAAGATATTTGTAAGATAGATATGTCAAATTTGACGTTTCCGCAATTCTGGAGGTTCTCTTGAACGATTTCGACAAGTTATGACTTAAATATTCAAGTCACATCTAGTCGATATCTAATGTAAATATAGGTTTATAAATAGTATATTTATAAACCTTTTATGGTCAAAACGTACTGGGTCATACTTCCACAGATTTGGTGCATTGTCATACACAGACAAAAAAACCTAGGTATAGGTACCTAATACACGAAAACGTAGTTTTTGAAAGTATCAAAATGTATTGTGAGTACTTGTATCACCAATGTTCTTAACTTTCAGCTGCCTTCAAATAATATTCATTTCTGCATTTTAATATATTTTTAAGGCATGCAGCCTATCTTATTTGGGATAGTAAGTATTAAATTTCAGAAACGGAAAACATACAACTTATGTGGTGATAAACTCCGTTTGATTGTCGAGAAAATATATAAAAACACCTACTTTTATTTTCATAAACATCGAGGTACTGAAAACACGACGTTTTAAATAAATAAGGCAAATTACTATAACTTAGTGCTATACGATCTCCGCAAATACATAAGCAGCCAGCCTAGCCAAGGTTACAATCGCTATCGCTTCGACAGCGAAAAGCTTTGTGTCTCTCTATCACTCTTCCATGTTAGTGCGACAGTGACAGTTGCGTTTCGATCGCTACGGAGCGTAAGCGATTGGCATCTTTGGCTACGCGAGCAGGTTAGGTTTTATTGCGCATTCTTCAAGCACAAGAGGAAAGATATTGGAGGAAAACCACAGGATTTGTAGCCATGATTTACCTAGAATTAGGTACCTAGGTATAATGAGAATTAAAAGATTCCTACGTTACTCAATCACTGTTTTGCCGTAAAATATTACAATCAAATTAAAATGAACGTTATTTAATAATGTATCATTCAAAATCACCACTTAAAAGTTAACTCTAGCAGCCAACATGAGCGGATTGTACAAACAACTCAAAATTTGCATTAGGTAGATTACTTTGTCACAAATGTGGATAAAATGCAACTTTCTTATCAGTTTTTGAAGTATAAAAAGAACTTTTACGAGCTGGTCTGGTTAAAATGTATACAAACTATTCTCAAATGCTCCTTTCCAAGAGTTACAGGTCTATTTATAATTAAGACAGAGTATTGAAATGGTAATTAAAATGACAGTTATGTCATTTTACGTTTTGAAATATAAAATAAAAACAGCCCGGGCTTAAGGGATGAAAAAAATGTAAATGCGCGAAATTCGGTCGCAATCAGTATGTTAAGGAGTTTAAGGACACGCGCAAGCGTCAGTGTCACCAAGTATGCGCGCGCGCATGGACGTTCGCGAAGTGCCCACAGTGCCCAGTGTACGCTGACCTGTGTTGTGTTGTGTTTAACTTGGACGTGTTTGTGTGCTTGGATTTACTTACGGTTTGCTTTCGTTTCAACATTTCATTAAGTAATTTCAAGACTTGGATAAGAGCGGCTTTATTTAATAAAAGCCTGCTTGGATATCTCAGCATACTCAAATGTGGCTTTCCATTACAGAAGGGTCCTCTGAAATTCCAACAGAAATTCTGATAAAAAGGTACTTATTGCACATGAAACATAAGAACCTTTTCTGATGGAAATCCACAAATGACAGTTTAGTACAAAAACACTAATTGGCGTTTGTTGTCAAACAATAAAAGTTTTCAAGAGGTTTTTGATGCATGGTTATGAAAGTTACAGGTTTGATGAATGAAAGTGGTGGTGTATTCCCATTTGTCCCCGCCGGGCACAGATGGGAATATGTATTCTTCTTCCTCGCATTATCCCGGCATTTTGCCACGGCTCATAGAAGCCTTGGATCCGCTTGGCAATTAATCCCAAGAATTGACGTAGGCACTAGTATTTACGAAAGCGACTGCCATCTGACCATCCTACACAGAGAAAATCTAGGCCTCATTGGGATTAGTCCGGTTTCTTCATGATATTTTCCTTCACCGAAAAGCTAAAGGCCTAAAGGTAAGCTAAGCTAAACTAGGGAAGCTTCGGAATATGTCCTTCATATAAATCATTCCCATTTGTTCCTGTCTTTTGTAAGGCGGCACGTGGGGTGGGAACAAATGGGTACACAGTGTACACACCGAAGTGGTGCCTAAAATATCCATAATGTTTATTTAGTTTTTGTTATAAGTTTTTCAGAGTAAATGCGACGCATATTTTTTCTTGTCCTCAAAGGATCGATCAATTGAGTTCAATTACATTGCATTGCACGCCATCGTGCTCGGAGGTCGCGGGTTCAAACCCCGACTCGTAACAATAGCTTTCTCGAATATCATTTGATACCAGTTGCCTTCGGATGATGGGGGTGTGTAAATGTAAAGTTTCCAATCTAAATAGTCCTAGCTCTTTTATGAAGTAGTAGTAGTAGTAGTGAAACATTTTATTGTACAAAAATAATAACAAAACAAAAAAAAAATATTCGTCATTAGTACAAAAGCCAACTTATCCCTTTAGGAGACCTCTTCCAGTTAACCTTTGAAGTGTGTGCCCAGCAGTGGGAAGTCTGTATATCGGGTGGAACAAAACGAAGGGCTTTTATGCAAACAGGGAATTGTATAAACTTTTGATAATGATGATTATATCTAACTTTTTTGAGGTGATCCTGGGTTAGAATCCCGGTAAGGGCCTTTTTGTGTTTTGTTCCTCTGTTATAGATGTTTTTTTATGTACATACGAATTTTATTTATTTATATATACATATATTGTCGTTTAATACCCACAACACAATCCTTCTTGAGCTCACTGAGGGACCAGCTCGATTTGTGTAAGAACATTCTTTCATATTTAATTTATTGAATTATACTTTACTTTTTATATTTCCATAAATATGTACCTAGGTATATTATGGAATTTCGATTAAATGCGCACTTAAGTGATGAATTAAATCTATTAAGAAGTCAATAATTCTTAAATTAAATTGATTCGCAATAGTCTCGGTATCGTGAAGTACATTGAACTAAGTATTTTATTACAGAATAAGTATGATCCGATAACAATGCTATATACGGTTATGTATACTGTAAAATATTACCTGACTGATTTCTTGGCCAAGAATGTCGATGTGACTGGAAAGTAGGTATTTTTTTGTTTATTTTTAAAGGTATGTATTTTTATTGGTGTTTAAATCATTTGTAGTTTTTACGATAAACATATTGTAATTTTGACATAATACCTAAATATATTGGTAATTTTTTGTTTATGATCAATGATGATATCGGTGTCATAATAGAAATACAGCTTTTTTAAGCTCGAGTGTCTTTTCGTGATATTATTATAGTTTACATTTTCGTATACCTACATATTTACATTATTTCTTTTAAAAAACATGCTAGCTTCTGCCTGCAACTTCGTCGGCGTGAAATAATTATTTTTCATGGCAAAGATTATCTCTTACTCGTATGTTCTTCACCGGGTCTCAAACTATCCATACCTCATCTAAATCAGTTTAGTGCTCCAGTGAGAAGAGGTAAAATAAAATACAGATAATCGGACGGTTAAGGTCTCATTTTAGAAGAATAAAAAGAAATTAGAGTGAGTGGAAATGTCAAGACATCTTTAATTTATACGTTTTTTATACCTGGTGGTAAACGATGTGTGGTGGTGGTACGATGGTCGCAAACAAGTGTACGGCATGCTTAACTGTAAACGATCATCGTAGTTTATGGACTATCGTAACATGCAAATCGTTTTTTTTAATTAACTTACAGGTTACTTATTGAATAAAAGTAAGTACATTATAAGCATAGGTACGTAAAATTGAATTTTCGGTGACAATTTAAAAGACATAAGTAGATACTTTGTGTTCGTTGGTTACGTACCTACACAATTAGCATATGTGGGTATGACTAGATTAAATTGGACCTAGGTATTAAGCATATAGGTCATGGACGACATGCAACTAGGGGAAAAAACAAATATTTATAATAAGTACTACCATTAGAAGGTTTTATTCGGTGTGTTCTTAAATGAAGTGTGTTGGAAATTATTTTTATGCTTTTAAATAAGTATGTTCTGACAAATAATATTTGTTAAGGCATAAGCACGTATAAATACTTTAAAGCTTGGAGTTTTAATTAGGTATAAAACAACCATCTAATTTATAAAAAAAATACTAATTAAAAAGTATAGTGAAGTAAGGGGGGTGGGGTTCAAACCACATAAATTTTGAAAAGGAAGCCCTAATCTATACTGCTATAATTTGTATAATTTATATCTCGGAAACTGCTCAAACGATTTCGATGAAATTTGCTATATGGGGGTTTTCGGGGGCGAAAAATCGATCTAGCTAGGTGTTATCTCTGGGAAAATGCGCATTTTTGAGTTTTTTAGGTACGTTTTCCGAGCAATGCTCGGTCCCCCAGATATTAAGGTTAAAAATAGATACATACTCTTTACTGACCCACAACAGTAACTATAAAATATTACATGTGTAAGTTCAGTTATTCCCTGTACAAACACAATGAATAATTAATATTATCGTCATAACGACGGAAACCAGTAAATTCCCGACACTCGTCATAATTATTATGTTTACGATAATTATGTTATGACTCAAACTATGATAGTCTGCCCTCCCTCTTTTAGTAAAGGACACCAGTCCAATGTTCCTATGTCAGTTCGTCAGTCAGTACAGTCACCTGCAATAATATGTTACACAACGACGGCTGCAAAAATATCTCGCACTCTCTTATTTGTAGTGCCATAAGAGCGTGTCACATATTTTTGCTGCCTTCGAAGAGTAACATATTATTGCAGGTGACTGTACAAAAACAGTGGGTAAGGGCATGCGTTATATTATAGCTTTAGTTAGTGGAGAGACACGCCTGCCTTCGGGCAAACTCGGCTCCGTTCGGCTCAGCATTGCTCCGAGCAATTATTAGGGTTGATACAACTTGACGTCCGTATGTGTGCACGACCACAGATAAGATAATCATTTTAATTTTGATAACCCTAAATAGCCGAAAGGGATAGCGCCATAAGTTAGAAAGGAATAGCATGATTCGACCCTGAATCGCTGTCAAACGTCGGTTTAGTAGGAGGAGTCCTTTCTGTACGGTAGTATTACTTATTCTGTGTCCAGTGTTCCTATGTCAGTTCGTCAGTCAGTACGAAAACAGTGGGTTAGCGCATCGTTATATTATAGTTTTAGTGTGGAATTAGCGCTGATGGGCGGAACGAGCGGCACAATTTAGAGCAATCATCGGCGCGCGCGCCGGCCATTCACTATATAGGTACCAGTGTCATGTTGTGTCACCAACTCACTATTGTTTTACTTACACAAGCCCAAAAAATTCGATTACAAAGAATTATTAGGAATATTATTAGGGTTCCGTACCCAAAGGGTAAAACGGGAGCCTATTACTAAGACTCCGCTGTCCGTCCGTCCGTCCGTGACAGTTGAAATTTTCACAGATGATGTATTTCTGTTGCCGCTATAACGATAAATAATAAAAAGTACGGAACCCTCGGTGGGCGAGTCCGACTTGCACTTGTCCGGTTTTTTTAGTAAAACTTGTGCCTTTCACAAAATGTAATAAAAAATTAAAACTACAACCGCTTCATAATCAAAAATGTACAGTCGCCATTAGATATATCAGAGGGACCGAGGCGCTCACAAATATCTGAACACGCCTCTATTCAAGGCGTTAGAGTGCGTATTCAGATATTTTGAGCACGTAGGCCGCTCTGATATATTTGATGGCGACTGTACCGAGAGCTTCGTCTATCACTACACCTCATAAAACAAAGTCCCCCGCCGAGTCTACAGCTGTTTGTACATACGTCTGTCCGCAACTCAAAAACTATTGAACGTTTTTCCATGCGGTTTTCACCTATCAATAGAGTGATTCATGAAGAAGGTTTGTGTATAATTTGTTAACCCGTGACGGATCGCTAGTATTCCGTTGCTGCTTTCGGCCTTTCCATCCATTCCTTCCATAACTGTGAGCATTTATTTAACAATCTACCTAAGTATGGTTTAAAATTTGAAGTTTTTATAATTATGGTAGGAAAGATTCATACATTCCACTACATGTCACTCAAAACTAGTATTACAAGACATTGCAAATGTAACGTGAAATCTGCCCCGCATTCTAAACGAGTCCACTGCAGATCACTATCGTGAAACAAGCCCATACACAACCTGTTCAAAGACTTCTCAATCTTCTCAACACTGTGAAACACCATCACGCTGTTGGGCTTCGTGAATTGTCGTGCTGAGAAAGCAGAGTGGTGTGAGACGCCTTGTACCATCACCTACACTCTGAACTGACAGTTAGTAAACCTTAGAGCGTTTTCACATTGGCCGATCCGTGATGTCAGAAGGAAGTAAAATGTAAGAAATATGTTTTTCTCTGTATTTATTATTTACAAATTTAATAAATAAATAAGGCCCACCGATGTGGACAGTTAAGTGTTTTGCTGTTTTTTACACTTAGCGCGAGGGAGTTGTTTGTTGGAGTTGTGTGTATTGGAGTTGGAGCTATAGTTTTTGCCATAACTGAAACTTCGTCCACAATCGAGACTTCAGTCCAGCACTAACGAAAATACAGTTTCGGCGCGGCCGAAGAGTTCGGTAGTTTTTTTGGCCAAAACTGAACATTCGGCCGAAACATGGTTTATAATTTATAAACCGAACCTTGAGTCGGGCACTAATATCCTCTAAGAGAAATTTGCTTAGCCCTCCGAGTTTTCCTCTTAAGTCTCTTAACCCAGTTTTCCTCTACAGCACCATAATCTAAAAGTACATTTACACTTGTTTATCCGGCACTCCGATTTACAACAATTGAAATAACAACCCTGTTTTTCATTATAAAAAAACCAGGCGAATTTGAACCTTAACCTGACCTGTATAGAGGGTACGACGGTGTGAAGGTGACCGCCTGGCATTGACCGCAGAACTAGATCTGTCAAGAAAGCCAGACTTGCGTAAGACTGTCAAGGATTTGTTGATTGTCATCACTTTTCATCGAGTTCACTTTTTCGTTTAATAACCTTTGATTTTAACATATCACCATTTCGTATGACTGCGTTGTTATGCTAACATTTTTTTTCATCTTAGCTAAATACTTACACTTTCATAATTAAGTAGGTAGTAAAAAATCCAGATTTTCCATATTTTCACTAAATAGAACACTTAGTTTATTATTAAACTTTTGAACGCCACAGACGGCAATTGACGTCAACTCAAAATCGTGGCAACGACGCCAAAGACGGCATTTGACGTCGATCGTTTTTTGATGAAAATCTACTGAAAAACACCCCACTTTTAGGTTGGCATTATTTATCCGCAAAACTAAATTTTACCCCCGTGGCTTCAGTGGCACGGCAAATGGATGCGCCGTTTGGCGTTCAAAAGGTTAATACAACAAACAACAAAAACATTAATTAAAAAAATAATCGACTCAGTGTAGACTTGGACCGCATCCATGCATCCAATAACTGTAGGTAGACTGTTCCACTTCCCACGAAAAGAGACGACGCCGCGGGCACAACTAAGCAACCTTGGCTATGTGGAGTAACTAGTGATACATACATATATCATCCATACATAACATTATGGTAGGCACATACACAACACATTAGAGCAGCGGTCGGCAACCTTTTAGCAGAGAGTGAGAAGAGAGAAGAAACGGAGGTGACGCGGGCCGTACTTTGTTAATATTTATGACTTTATGAGACACTGTCGTTTGTCACTATTACATACAAAATAGCCAAGGCGGCACTCGGGCCGCAAGTGACAGTTTCACGAGCCGCATGCGGCCCGCGGGCCGCAGGTTGCCGACCGCTGCACTAGAGAAAGGATCGCCAATAAGATATTAATCGTCGGGTGACAAGCAAAAGTCACTAACTAACACCATTGAAATTATTGGACAATAAACCGTGTTACAAGTGTAATAAAGTGAATTGTTACTTAAATTTTTTGATAGTACTTAGTGACTTTTGCTTGTCACCCGACCAAAATTTATAATAAAGTTATTTCTCTGGCTCATGGGCTATAACCGCGAAAATCGAAGCTCGCAAATTGCGGGCATCTTTCTCTGTCATTCTAATTACGTCTTCATTGGAGTAAAAGAGAAAGATCCCTGTAATTTGCGAATTTCGGTTTTCTCAGTAGGCCTCTGCCGGCTCTGGCCTCTGTCACCAAAAGCCGCTCCCATACAATCTTAGTTACGCTCTCATTTTAAAACAACGTTCTGAAAAAACATGAAATTTGAAATGAACATTCTAGAAACATAATATACCTATCTACTCGTATGTATGATACTAGTTTTCGTTGCTAGTAGTTGTTACCTATACAAAGCGATTTCAAGTTTTGTTTGTAAAATTTCTATTCGCATCCATCTATTATATACCGGGTGTGGCCTGTAACGCTACGTCTTACGTAGGCGAACAACGCGCGAACGCGGCGCGGCGCGGCGCGGCGAAATCAATCCTTTGATGCCCATAGAAGTGTCCTACGTAAGCGATCTCGTTGCGAACGCGGTGCGGCGCGATTTGCACGCGAATGTCAGGCGGCGCGGCGCGGCGCGGCGCGGCGGCGGCCGCTTTCGCCGCGCCGCGCCGCGCCGCGTTCGCGCGTTGTTCGCCTACGTAAGACGTAGCGTAACACGAGCAAATATTTAAAACATAGATTGTACTCCTCAAACGGTGACACTTTTGTTCAACAACTTTAAAAAATTATGAAGTATTTAGACTCGCTATTTTTCATACAAAATAAATATTATCTTCAATGGACGCCAACGCCACGTCATATCATTGTGATTGACGTTGCTTGTCACGCCTTAAACATAACAAAATTCGCAATACATTGCGTCTTAGAATAAACTTTAAAGGGTATTAAAAATCAAAGCACAAGTTATTTTTAAAAGTTGCTGAACTAATGTTGGTCAGTATGAGGAGTACAGCCTACAGTTTAATTTTTTGCTCGTATTACAGGCCACACCCGGTATGTACAGTCAGCTGCAAAGAAAAGGTACCCCTCATACAGAGAAGTTTGAATCAAAAGGTGCTAAAGCGAATGGTATTGCTGACTGTACAATGTACCTCAGTGGCGGATTTGCAGTCTTTGCCGCCCTAGGCCCCACCGCCCCAGGCCCTGTAGCCGCCCCTTTCAAGGCACCCATAATATTTACTGCATTTTGAGTAACTTTTTGTTTTTATCAGGGAATTTTTTTGTCACAATTGGCCGGCTCTAATATTATGCCGCCCTAGGCCTGGCCTACTGGACCTAAGGGCAAATCCGCCACTGATGTACCTACATGATACATTTTAACAGTTTTTTCTTGAGCTGCAATTTACCTGTCTGTCGATCAATTGTTATAATTAGTACCTCGTTGACAGAGCGGTGGATGAAACTCATTAGATCACTGTCAGCATATAATTAAGAAGGTCAATGACCCCTAGACAATGTTTGTAAACAAATAAATGACGCAATACGAGCGCAGTTGAGTTTGAAACTGAACCTTTAGCCGATATCGAAAAATGATGATCGGAGTTTCATGAAAGTGATGTCATAGCAAATGATATTTAAGTATAACAATTCCAAATAGAACTAGCTTGTTTACAATGACATGTCTTGACAATGTTTACATGTGTGAATCACAGGTGTCACGTTACTTACCTGTATTTTTTGTTATTGTGGATAAGTTAAGTTTGGGGTCTCAAGTAATCTACAATAGTAATAGTGCTCCAGCAGTTTTTATATATGAAAACTATACCACAAATCACAGCCTCATTGAAGTGTAACAAACTTACAACATGATAGTAGTGATGGTCTACATTAAATTAGCATGTAGTTATATCAACATACATGAATACCACGATACAATAAATTAAAATTAAAATTGAAATATCGAATATTGGAGGCAAATTTCGGATTAAAGTAGGCACATTTTACGGTAGGCACTATCGCGGGTATATACCAACTATCAAGGATAAGGGTTCTGTTTTTGCCATTTCTGCGGACGACGGAACCCGAAAACAATAGTTACATATGTCAGTACGAGCGAGATGCATAGAAAGTAAATTACGTTCACGATAGCGTTTATGTCACTGCCAAACTGATGGTAGCCGTATAGGTTGTTAGTAAAATAAAAATAAGACCTCTATTTGCAAAAAGAGTCAGGGTTGTCTGTGCCTGTGTAAACTACGCGGACCGGTTCCGTACAGGAAAGTCTGCCAACGGATTCTGGGAATACCCTAAAGGACCTTTCGCCTCGGAAATATGCAAAAAGATAATAGAAATGAGAAATATGTATATTCATTGAGACACAGGGAAACCTACTTTGAGAGCCAGGTAAATGCAATAATATGTTACTCTTCGAAGGCCGCAAAAATATGTGACACGCTCTTATGGCTCTACAAATAAGATCGTGTCAGATATTTGCGACCTTCGAAGAGTAACATAATATTGCAGGTGACTGTACCAATGTTATGTAAAAATTCAAAGTTGCAATAAAAATTATTAAAATATTCGAACTATTAATAATAAAATATATGCGTTAGTTACTCTGTCTTTAACCTCTAGCCACCCAGAGACCTATAAAAAGGTCTCCTGTTCCATTCCAATTTGAACTTTGTGTTGACAAAATAGAATTTCATTTTGCTTGGCAAAGTTTGACGTATGGGCGGCTAGAGGATATGTTTGGTACAATGTGGGTAGAATATACTATGGAATTAGTATATTATGTGCATATGAAGGCAAATGCTAGTTTCTTTATAGAATCACTTCTGTAGATAATTTAGAAAGGTTCATATTCATTAGTTTTGAGTGTATAAAATTTTGTAATAATCAAACAGAAAAATCTCAATCTCAATTTAAATAAAAGTGGTCCCGTTGTTAAATTAGGTACATCATACGAAAACTCGTCACGGTCGCGAATAGTTGCAATACATACGTATTCAGCTCAGGCAAAGACGCGGGAAAAAACTAATGACATAAAAACCGGTGCGATTTTCCTCTTCACAAACGTGTTTACATTCATGGCACTCCAAACAATAAGTACATACACAGATAACTTCCCATAGATTCCGCATTGTGAATTATGAAGCAAGCGAGTATAATGGTAACATTCCATTTCTAACCGCAGCTGCACTACCGGTACTGAACGCGTCGCTGTCATTGTCAATTTCCATAGTAAAATTTACAGTAGTGCAGCTGTCGTTGGAAATGGAATGTTACCCTAAGGCTTGTGTTTCTACAATATCATACTATTAATTAATTCAATTTGCAGGAAAACTAACTTTATATATTTTTATTCTGAAGACACAGATAATTTATTGAGTAGAGTACCTACACATGCACTGATAAATTAAAATGCACACAGTTCAATATATTAATAAATAGTATATTATATTTTACTAAAAAGGTGTTCATAATTTATTTGCTTTTTAATGAATTTCTCAAAACATGTACCTACGTATACTGTGCTGCTATTCGGGCAAAACTATTTTATACTTCGCTTACTCTCTCCTCGCACTCAGTATTCCAACCATACCTCATCTTATTACTCAACTGTAAGATTTAAATGTCGCTTTTAAGCTCCTTTACTTTCTTTTAATATCAAAATACAGTGCGCGAGAGCGGAAGTCGTTTTAATAGCGCCCTCTAATGGTAAGTGATCTGTGATGCAACCAGACGTACTATCACTGCGACCTAGATAAGGGACAGTCGTTGTCATTGAATTGAGATTTGTATGAATCAAAAAATGTCAGCTTTTGTCCATTTTACAGTTATGGATACACATGAAAACACACATATAAAAGCAGAGGGATACACTGAGCCTTATATCCAGTTTTAAGGGTCAATGTTATTAAAGTTTGGAAACCATTGGTCAGTCCAGTGGTTTTCAAACTATAGTACATTTCTCGTTCCAATGGCCAAACCAGATATAATTAGGGTGAATGAATGTTGTCCAGTGGTTTTCAAACTATGGAAAATGTTTGGTTCCAATGATCAACCCAGTGGGAACCAGAAATAATTAAGGCGAATGAATGGTTTAGTTTAAGCTATAGGTATTCTCTTTTTGAATGCATTGTGGAGCTATTACTAAAATTACCAGGTAATGGCGAATAATTATTAAGTCCAAAACAGCTATTGGGAGCGTGACAAAAAAAAAAATACCAGGTAATGGCGAATTATCAAGTCCAAAACAGTAACATTGGGAGCGTGACCACAAAAGAAATTAATTGATGCAGTTATTTTGGGAAATTAAATGAAATTACACAACCTGGGCGCCATTCATTTATTACGTGAGACGATTTAGGAGGGGAGGGGTTCGACTATGTCCTATTTTTTCTTGCAAGATGTGGGAGGGAGTCTAGATAGTTATTAGGGGGAGTTTTGATAATTATTATTTTTTCCTACATAGGTGAGGGAGGTGGTCATAAGCTGGCAAAATCGCCTTAAGTCAAGCCTTATCGAGCTTACTGTGGGACTAAGTCGATTTGTGTAAGATTGTCCAATAGTATGTATTTACTTATTATTATGATTTATATGTACCTTAATGTGATCTAAAAGATCGAGTGCGAGACCTTGGTGCGCTTTCACGCATGCGCGAGGTTGCATTTATGAAACGGACCAATCATGTCATGTTACGTTACATAGCTATATGTTTGTGAAAGCTATCTGTCGTTTACGTGACACTTATCGACTCACTTTGTATTAAAAATATTAATATTCTTAAATTATTAAACCGTTTCAACACCTTCACTGTGGCAATTAGTGTATACTAGCGACCCGACCCGGCTTAGCACGGGTAGAACTTTAACAAATTAGGGTAAAGGCACCAGTGCTCAGCCATGCACCAGTAGTCAGCCTTTCTTGCCTATTTTTGGCTGTAAATAATAAAGTTTATCTAATTTTCATGTGAAAACTAGGTTATATTATAGATTGATAAGCTATTCATTGAAAAATATCTTAATTTTTAAACAAATACTCTACGACGATCCACAAAAAAATTTGGTTCTTAAGTGTGCAAATTATACGATCTTGAACATAGAAATTTCGTTATAAGGCTGACTATTGGTGCTTTTACCCTATACACATAAAGAATCATTCTATTGATAGATGAATATTATAGGCGAGACTAAGGCTCACCGTCTTCGCTGGCTCGGCCACGTTTTGAGAGTGGAGGAGGATCGCGGCGCTAAGAGGGCATACCTGGGCTATAACCGTGAAAATCGAAGTTCGCAAATTGCGGGCATTTTTCTCTGTCACTCTAATTACACCTTCATTGGAGTAAAACAGAAAGATCCCCGCAATTTGTGAATTTCGGTTTTCGCGGTAGCCCCTCTGGGACGCCCGGTAGGGCGGAGGCCGATCGGACGTCCCAGGTATCGCTGGGGCGATGCGGTTGAAGCGGACTTGCGCGATCTCCATGCCGATAACTGGCAGGAGATGGCGCAGGATCGAGACAACTGGCGTGTACTCGTGTCGGAGGCCAAGACTCATTTTGGGAGATGAAAACCGCATGAAAATACTCACGCTAACAGTAAATAAATAAATAAAAATATTATTAGATATTCTTACACAGATTGACTAAGTCCCACGGTAAGCTTAAGAAAGCTTGTGTTGTGGGTACTCAGACTACGATATATACAATATATAAATACTTAAATACATAGAAAACAACCATGACTCAGGAACAAAATATCCGTGTCATCACACAAATAAATGCCCTTACTGGGATTCGAACCCAGGACCATCGGCTTCACAGGCAGTGTAGTGACACTGGGTAGTAACCCACGAGGCCAGACCGGTCGTCAAACAGTATTGTGTATACAAACGGAGTCTGTATATGGTGATCTATGAACTGGACAATAACACGTGTTCGATAATTCACAGAAGCGATACCATTCAAGTATTAGATGTAGACAGCTGCAGAAACCACTTGATATTTTGGACTCTACTGTTCAGGCAATAAGGGTGACGGCCGGTAGAACTGCAAAAACAAACAATATTTAAATATGACGAAGCAATTCATTATAAAAATAATTAATATCATCACCTAAGTGTCCGCCTGGCGGTTAAGTGATTCATAAGACATTAATTTTGAGACGGTAGACAAATCTCAAACTTTTATGGTTTTTGAGATTAGAACCTTAGTAATTAGCGCCACTTCCACCATCCCACTAACCCGGGGTTAGGCGGTCAAACCGTTAACCCAGTGTCAAATTATACTGGTAACCATGGTAACTCCAGGTTTAACCGGTTAACCCCGGGTTGTGCAAATGGCCCTAAGAGTAGGATCTTTTAAAGCTTTCTGTGTCCATGTGGCCTTATTGCAGGCACCATACAACATGACAGATATGTTCGACGGTAGTCAAAGTGACCAATATTTTTAATTTTCTAATTTCGTTTTTCATAAGATTTTTTACCCAATACGTCGTTCTTTCTGAGGTAGCTACAGTATTACGGCCCCGACACTATCATTAGCAATGACATGAAATTTCATGACGCTCCAGCGTTTGGTCCAGTCAGGTCATGACATTCCTAAATCTCCCCACACACTTATCAGTATTTCTATCAGTATTTTCATCATTACCTTTCACGGGGAATTTTAAGTTATTATTTTCCTAACCGTTCTTAGTTATGTTGTAGTGTACGTTTTGAAGAACACAAAACCAAGACATTATTCAATCATCGATTCAAATATTTCTAACCTGTCGTAATTATACTATGTACTGTGGCAACTCTATGCCCGATGAGCCAGAAAAATGCAGAAAAAGAAATAGTTCATTAAAAAGAATATTAATTTATTTCAACCTTTTCGTGCGTGCGTGCGCCATGACTGTGTGAAAGATTGGTAGTTAGAAAATGTATCCAAATTTTTTTTTATTCTTACCACGAACCGGGAATTAAACTATTCTTAAAGTACAATCAGCATCATATAGTAGGTAGCATCCAAAGTACCTATTCAAATAGTTCGGTACGCCATACATACCTATTATATGGTGTACCGAACTATTTGAATACTTTGGATACTACCTACTACACGACGTTGACTGTACCTACTGGATTCTTCTGTTATGTAAGAATGTTTAATTTGGTTAAGAAAAAAGGTACCTGATATGTAGGGATTGCAATCCGGTCCGGCGGATCCGGTAATCCGGCCGGATCCGGCACATTTTTCAAGATACCGGATCCGGTCTCGGATCCGGTAAAGTGAATCAAAGCGCTAAAATATAAAATAACAGCTTAAAACACTGCTAAAATTTAAAAGTTCTCGCCAATATTCGAATTTTCTCGCTCGCAAACAGCAACACAACAACTTGTTTGTTAGTTGACGCCAGTCTTCTAGCCGACGAAATATGTGTAGTCGTAGCGTTGAGACTTCCGTGCACCGTAAGTACTGGATTGGTTTATATTCAATTTATTGTGTAGTTTCATTGTAATTTAATGTACATGTTCTTTCGTTTTATTTTGTACAAACCATTATAGCCCACTTTAAGACACAGGGGTATCCGAAATACTAATACTTGTACATAATTATATTAATTATTAAAAAAGTGGTTAGGATTTTGCTGATTAAAACTAGTCGGGGTTTCTGCGGTTGACCTGACGTTTAGTAAAAACAATATCTGGAGGTTCGAAGTAAGGAGGTATAAAAAAAGAGTCCGTCATAAAGCAAGTTCGAACGGGATAGTCTTATATGGAACATTCAACCATAAACACTAACTATTCATTCTCAATTAGTCATAAAACTTTTTAAGCTTTACATGCCTGATTTAGTTAATATGTTTTATCCTTCTTACAAATACATAAGTCAAAATGAGAGATAAAGACCAAAACGAGAAGATCAAAACTATTCATACCTAATTCAGGTCAGTAACGCGTTTATAAATAATGCCATAAACCAGAGAGTTTACTTATAGGATAGATGCATACTTACAACATGTTATTATATAAGGCCATATACAGAATATACAAAATAGGGATGTTGACCATATTTTAAAAAATATATTGAACTCTATGCACGAAATAAAACGCAAAAGGGAATAGTATGTACGCAAAAGTCGGCGTAGGGTCCACTAGTAAATTCAGAGGGTCTACTTCGAAATGCGAAAATCGAAATTTCGTTATCAGTATCTAACGCTCGAATACGCAAGAGTGATAAAGAGGCAGAAAACGAAATTACGCGGTACGAGTAAGCCCTCAGTATGTGCTAGAGGCGCCCCCTACGCAGAGTATTGCGTAATATTATTCTATTTCCCTGAATAGGGAATATTACTCGAAACTCTGCGTAGGGGGCGCCACTACCACAATCCATCACAATCTGGGGGTTTACCGTAAAACACGAAGTTTCGTTATCTAACCTCTCTATCACTTTTCATCATCATCATCCTCACTTTTGCATATTCGAACGATAAAGAGGCAGATAACTAAATTTAGATTTTCGCGTTTCCCGGTAAAAATATAATTAAATTGTTGTAAACAACATAAAATAAAAGGTTTTTAATTTTTATTTCATGTATGGAAACTTTAAGAAAGGGACAGAGATTTTCTTTGTGCATCGTATTCTGCATGTTTTCCTTTTTTCTTAAAAGTCAAGTGAAAATAAACTTTAGAGCAATGATAATAGAGTAGGTATACTTCACTTATTGATTTAAATGCCAGTAATGACTCTTGTTAGTATAAAACCTTCTTCTAAAGTACTTTAAATGACGGAATGAGGGATTAGAGTGATGCGCTCCACTCACTATCAGTATAATGTCATTATTTTGACATTTCTTCAAAAATATTAAAAATGTTTAATAACTTCATTATCGTCCATCATTCTTTCTGTCATTTCTGATTCCATCATTCTAACCAATTCACTGTCAGTATAATGTCATTTCTAGTATCATTACTTTGACATAACTCCAATACTGACGGAAATTATTAAAATAAACTTCATTACTTGCCGTCATTCCTTCATGACACTCCCTAAAAACACTAAAATCGTCATTCCGTCAAAGTAATGTCAGTATCCATGATAGTGTCGGGGCCGTATATCAAATAATTTTATTTAATTCTCTCAATTCTCACATTTTCTAACTCTTTTAGTTGAACTAGATAGTGCAATGTATTAATAAAGATTAATTGTTTTTCCTAACACGTCTCGTTCCATCTTTGGCTTATTGGTGCAAACCTGTTCGTAAAGTAGACCTTACCAAATAAGCTGTCAATATGACAGTATCAAAACACCTTACATTATATCTATGCCTACAATACATGTTTATGAAGGTAATAATAAGGTTTATGTTTAAATTTTACAAAAAATGTTAAAAACACTATTTATTAGGTAGCTAATATTTTCTTTAAAAATGTCGGTTAATAGCGTTCTATTCTAAGTACCTAATAATCGCATATACGTTATTAAACCATAAACATACTTCTTAATTTTTGGGTTTAATTTCTGTTTTTTAATTATTATTTTTCACCACACCAGCTCGGAAAGGCTTACTTTGCACTTCAAAAACCGATAGCAAAGTTGCATTTTATTCACATGTGAGGCAAAGTAATCAAATGCAAATTTTGAGTTGTTTTCTTATGTTTACTGGTAGAATTGACTTTTAAATGATAATTTTGGATGATAAATATTTAATAACATTCATTAGAATTTGATTTGGTTTCATTTTGTTTGATATTTTACATTTAATATTTGCTTCTGTTTGGTGTGGTGAAAAATTTTGTGTTTCACTCGGGGGCAAATTTTGTTTAACCCTCGTGCTTTGAAACCCTCGCAACGCTCAAGATTCCATTTCAATTTTGGAATCTTTCGCTTCCTCGGGTATCAATATTAGCACGAGCGGTTAAACAACAACTTTGCCCCCTTGTAAAACAAATACATAACTATTTTTATTTCAGTGTTCAACTTTTAATGTACTTAATACAACATTAAAAAAGCTTAAAATAATAATACAAACTATCTAACCTATAAAACTACATAAATCTAATGCCGAAAACAAATTACAACGAAAATTTAATATCACTTCAGAAATGCTCTTCATTTATAATTTTGTCTCAGATTACGGTCCGTGGATATAGTATCAATGTTATTGTATGTTTAACGTACTTATAGACGAACGGACCGACATGTGCACTGATTCGGATTAAGACTAATTACCTATCAAATGTCTAAGCTGTTAACGGTACTAATCCGTTATGTCACATATTTCTTCCAATGTAAGCTCTATTCCATCACAATAAAGTCGATTTATACTATGTTTTAAGCCTATATGTTTTTGTCCTGTGGCATAATACAAAAAGTATAGAAACGTTACTCAGGTCTGTAAATTATAACAATTAGTCAAATGAAATCTTTATCGAATTTTTTTTCGTTGCTAAATAATAAATTCTTAGTTACAGCATCTAACGATTATTTACTTTATAAATGCAAAGATGCAGAGAGAATGCAAAGAGTTGGAATTAGCGCTATTTCAAAAATACCTATAATTCGATCATATTAAAATACGTTTTTCGATTTACAGATTTACATACCAACACCATTTGCAGGTGGTTCAATACCTGAATACGCCTTTACAGACCATACCTACCTGCCATATTAACTGCAATTAGAATGGACCCGGGTGTCCTTAAACTACGTCGAAGACCACCGGTGGACGGGCTGCAGCGTCCCTCAAATTCGGTATAGTCGACTGCGATCGCCAACCCGCCTGCCAAGCGTGGCGATTATGGCATACACCCCCCAAAGGGGGAGGCCTATGTTCAGCAGTGGACGTCTTATGGCTGAGATGATGATGATGAATTAGAATGGATTTTAAAATGCCTAATTTTAATAGCAAATGTACAATCGCCATCAGATGTATCGGAGCGGCCAAGGTGTTCACAATATCTGAACACGCACTCTAACGCCTTGACAACAGAGGCGTGTTCAGATATTTGTGAGCGCTTTGACCGCTCCGATATATCTGATGGCGACTGTACCTACTGACATTTCATAAAATGACTAAGAAATACGAATGTTAAAAGTATTTTTATTTTAGAGAAGTTAGAATTGTTTGTTAGACATTTTCCCCCTTGATATTGATTCTTCATTATACTTACTTATATTATAACACTTTAAACTCTCGCGTTTTGTACACATATTCAATTACACAAACGGGTTTACCGCGAACGTCGGAATTAAAGGTAAAAACAATGAAATTATATCGCGGTAGACCCGTTTGTGTAATTGAATATACTTACTTACATTATCTTGTCTCCATTAAATGTGTTATAATGCACTTTTGCATGGGGGAGGCCTACGCCACAGAGGCGACTACTATTATAAATAATTGTTAAAGTTTAGTTTAAGTTTAGTTTAATTGAATAATATGTATAAGTAATTAAAACTGTAAGGATAAAGTAACTAAATACTAGATTGTAAGTCAAGTTATTGTAAGGTAATACATAGTAGAAATAAAGGCTATTTTTATTTTTATTTTATTTTTATTTTAATGCACTTTTAGTTAGTAAATTATCACAACAGCCATAATATCTGCTTGGGTACAACAAGGCAATAAAAACCAATTGGTAATGTTAATATATTACGATAATTGTACGCCAAGGCAAAGCTTCATACGACAGTCACGACTTCCATAGGGCCGCGGTTAGGTGTTATGTAATGTAATATCATTCAACGGAGCCACACCGTTTGTCGCATAAATTGTGTTTGTTTATAAAATAAATATGTATGTTAGTCTGTAAGGTATTTGTAATTTTGTAATATGAGCCTTCTTGCCTGATTTAAATTTAAATAAATAAATAATGTGTCGACCGTATTTTTTGATGTTTGGGTAATTCGCCAGTAACTGGCCACCCTAAACTAAAAATGAATTCTATTCACCTATAAACAGAATTCATTTTAGTATAAGGTGGCTATTTGTTACTGAAACCGGGCCAGTTATTGTATGTGCTTGGCGAACATCAAAGTTGAAGATCTACAAAAGAACAAGGGTCACATACCACTGGATTGCTTCGCAGAAACCGCGGGTCAAACTTGAAACTATTAAAAAAGCAAACAAAAACTCATTAATGAATGAAATAAAACTTAGACCTTCATCGGTCTCGCCGGTTCCACTTAATACAGCTTTTTGTACAAGCCAAAGTCCGTAGGCAAAGTTCGCTAGATTCACTCCTTGTAGGTATTTTTTGTTAGAAAAAATCTTGTGCAAATTCATAATACCTACTATGGTTGTTCGTCTAACCTTCTGAGAATAAAATTACATACACTTTTTAGTTGAAATCCTTAATGTCCTTTAAGCTTCGTGGCCTAAACAGTAAACACGGTATTCGACAGAAAAGCTCTCTATTATATCACGATTGTATAAAATACTATTAGGTAATAGTATGTTAGAATACAAGTGCGAAAACTATGAATTTCAAAACAAGTGGCGATAATTTAAAACACGACCGAAGTCCGAAGGGAGTGTTTTAAATCGACACGAAGTTGCGAATTATCTATTCGCACATGTATCGTACAACGTTTTACAGTACAATACATATAAAGTGTAAGCGAATTGGTAAACTACTGTAAGCTTATACATGAGAAATAAATGGTATTGTAGGTATTGTATTGTATTGTATTGTATTGTATTGTGTATGGCCCGTTAAATTTTGACATAGTTGCGTAATGTGTTAATTATCGCACTAATGCGGTAAAGTAGCCGCGTATGTACTGTAACTACAATTTTATTTAAAATATCATATCGACGCTGTAATTGTAATACCTATTAGTTAAAATTACATTAATTATACGGGTGGCATTAAACCAGTAGTCGCTCGTGTGAACGCATATGTTTTGTATTGGACGGGTTACCGCTGTGGTGTGAATGCAGCGTAAGGGTTAGCGCATACTTATTATTCATTGAGGCACGTCACTAACATCAATTAATTAATATTCTTGCTCGCCGTTCGCGCACGCGATAAATTGACATTTCATTAAAGCCTATTTCTTAATATTTACCGTACGGTTTAAGCGGATTGAATTGCCGATATAATACAAAAAATATCACTTGTAATTTAGGTAGGTAGCCAGAGTTGGATTAAGGGTCTCCCCAAATATATCGACGCGCATTCGGCAAAAGCCGATAGGAAAAAGCTTTATGTCCGCGCAATAAGAGCGAAAAAGTCGTCGTTCGGGTCGGCTCGCATCGGCCGGCACCTGCCAACGCGTCGACGGCTTTTTCGCTCTTATTGCGCGGACATAAAGCTTTTTCCTATCGGCTTTTGCCGAATGCGCGTCGATATATTTGGGGAGACCCTAATGGTGACGTTCCATTTTCTTTCCATTAATCGTCCAAAAGGCACACGATAACATTTAGCACGTTATACATACAACGTAAATAAGTACTCACACGTAGCGTAGTGTAGAACATGATATAATTTAGCATGATACGTCACACGTTACTTTAACAAGCGTGCTCCCACCTTACTACACATGGTCCGCATTATACCTAGGGCCGCACGCGTGGCCCGGTAGGCCGCACGCTGCTGGTGCTGTCTTGCCGCGTTGCCGACACATGGCCGCGTTGTCAAGCGTGCTCCAACCTTACTACACATGGTCCGCATTATACCAAGGGCCGCACGCGTGGCCCGGTAGGCCGCACGCTGCTGGTGCTGTCTTGCCGCGTTGCCGACACATGGCCGCGTTGGCAAGTGTGCTCCGACCTTACTACACACGGTCCGCATTATACCAAGGGCCGCACGCGTGGCCTGGTAGGCCGCACGCTGCTGGTGCTGTCTTGCCGCGTTGCCGACACATGGCCGCGTTGGCAAGTGTGCTCCGACCTTACTACACATGGTCCGCATTATACCAAGGGCCGCACGCGTAGCCTGGTAGGCCGCACGCTGCTGGTGCTGTCTTGCCGCGTTGCCGACACATGGCCGCGTTGGCAAGTGTGCTCCGACCTTACTACACATGGTCCGCATTATACCAAGGGCCGCACGCGTGGCCCGGTAGGCCGCACGCTGCTGGTGCTGTCTTGCCGCGTTGCCGACACATGGCCGCGTTGGCAAGTGTGCTCCGACCTTACTACACACGGTCCACATTATACCAAGGGCCGCACGCGTGGCCTGGTAGGCCGCACGCTGCTGGTGCTGTCTTGCCGCGTTGCCGACACATGGCCGCGTTGGCAAGTGTGCTCCGACCTTACTACACATGGTCCGCATTATACCAAGGGCCGCACGCGTGGCCCGGTAGGCCGCACGCTGCTGGTGCTGTCTTGCCGCGTTGCCGACACATGGCCGCGTTGGCAAGTGTGCTCCGACCTTACTACACACGGTCCGCATTATACCAAGGGCCGCACGCGTGGCCCGGTTACCGTAAGGTGAAGGTTGCTGCATGGAATACCGACCGCCGTTACGTCACTTTTGCGACAATTAATGGCTGCAAGTTAATAGATTTCTGAGAAGGTTGTCTCTTATTTATTATTATTTTATTTTTTAAATATTACAATTAAGTACATGTTAATAAAGCTCCATAAAACTGCATTCAGTTTGCCTGTGGAATCAGGCATCAGTTTCATTAAATAATGAAAATGAATATGAAAAAATTAAAAAAAAAGTTTATTGTATAAATTTAAACATAAGTACAGAAAATCACGACCCTGTGTCCTGAGCTAGGAAACCCTGTGTTATCAGGACCCAGTTTCGTTACTTATACTAGTTTCTTAATATATATATAATGGTCTTATTTATGTATTTCTGTAATATAATCAGTTTTTTTAATACCAATGGTCTTTCTGACTGCAACGGTTTATGTGACTGCTACATAATGAATGGCATTAAAGTACAAGTGTGGGTTATGTAACGTCAAACATAAGCAGCTCTCACTTTTATTTATGGCAAAATGTTGTCAGTGTTTGAAAAAATAATGTTAAATACTTATTTTACAGGATTTGTGGTATACATCTCATTATAAGAGGGTTTACTATAAACCAACAGGGACCGTGCGCGTTGGAGGGTCTGCCATCTTGTGGCCTGAATCGGAAACATATGTGCACATATACATTGCTAAAACAAGTGCTATACCATTTACCGTTCTCGTAAGTACGTGGCCTTATGCATAGTAGTTTCTGCCATCTTGTGGGCTACATAGAAAGCATAAACGTTACATTTACGCCTCGCACCAAAAATCAGACGGCTCCTATGCTGCCCCCTATAGTTCATGCACGACCCCTATATGTTCTACATAATGGCTCCTCTACACGATGGGCCAACACCGGTCAATCCAAGGGACGCATTTATGCGATAGAGGGAGCAAGTGATATTGCTATCTCATTCTACCGCATGGCTGCGTCCCTTGGAGTGGCCGGCGTTGGCCCATCGTGTAGAGGAGTCATAATATATCATCAAAACACCCGTTTCCCTATTCTAATACTCACCATTATACACGGACCACGCAGTATCGTATTCGTAGTGAAGGGGCGTTCATTTTAACATTAGTTTTACTCCCATTCAATTCCATTCACACATAAAACTCCAATTGACCATACAAATCATACAATCGACTTTCTACAGCCTTGGCTATTGAAATTTACATAAACAACCGATTGCGACAGTAAATGTCAATAATGTTTAGCGGTGCACTTGTTATACATATCATTGTGTATCGTACAAGTACACCGCTTCATATTGGCGTGGGCCCTACCAATGTAAAATCTTGTCTATGAGCCCTACACTCTCAATATAGGCCCTGCGTATAAGTACAGTCGCCATCAGATATATCGGAGCAGCCAAGGTGTTCACAAATATCTGAACACGCCTCTATTGTCACGGCGTTAGAGTGCACGTTCAGATATTGTGAACAACTTGGCCGCTCCGATATATCTGATGGCGAATGCACTAGAGTCATTTTTGCACTTTTGAATTTGGAACATTCTGTTATTTAAATTTAGTTATAATCACTATCACTTCCATTAAAGTTCAAAATTCCATGATTGTGTCCTTTGAAAACCACGTTTTGACTGGATTGTCAAAACTTTCAATATCATTATTTTTTGGAAATTCAGGCCAATAAATACCATACCTACCTTACAAACTAACATATACCTTAAATAGTCCGACAGAAATTTGTAGAAAGTTATTGAGGGCCTTCACTTCCTACGTACCTATACGTAACTGTCACATATTTGACGTAAAATGCTTAAAACATGGCTACAATTTAGTATTGAAATGTTTTAGTTCCATTTTATTTAATTTCTAATATTTTATGTCTATAAGTTTAGCCTAAGGCGTTTGACTTCAAAACGTTTGACTGGACATTCAAACCTATCTTAGGTGCTTTTTATCTGAACAATACTAAACTTTAGTGCTTACTTTTAAATTTAAATATTATGGAACCTGTCTTCTGAAATAAATGTTTTTTTTTTAGGGTTCCGTACCCAAAGGGTAAAACGGGACCCTATTACTAAGACTTCGCTGTCCGTCCGTCCGTCCGTCCGTCTGTCACCAGGCTGTATCTCACGAACCGTGATAGCTAGACAGTTGAAATTTTCACAGATGATGTATTTCTGTTGCCGCTATAACAACAAATACTAAAAACAGAATAAAATAAAGATTTAAATGGGGCTCCCATACAACAAACGTGATTTTTGACCAAAGTTAAGCAACGTCGGGAGGGGTCAGTACTTGGATGGGTGACCGTTTTCTTTTTCCTTTTTTTTGTTGCGCGAGTCCGACTCGCACTTGCCCGGTTTTTTTTTAATTGCGTGTCGTGCGTTTAAACGTTAATTTTATCCGCGCTTTATCAGCCAATGATTACTTGAAGAGCTGTGAAATAACAAGACATCTTCACAATGACACCTTAAAGGAAATAGCCAGTCGAACAATAACAAATAACAATAAAATACAAATGGAGCGAGAAGCGAGGCCGCGTCCTCTGTTCGCGGTTTTTCGCGTCTCATTTCTATTACACTATTGTTTAAAATGTTTGCTTTATTTATGTATTACTTCATTATTTTACTTACTTTTTTTTCTATTTACTTTATATAAACTATGCACATTTAAGTACCTATGTTGACAAATTGTACGAAATAGCTACAATATGGGCAATAACAGCAAAAACCTTAAGTAGTTCGGACAGGAAAATTACATCTATTTTGATTCGTTTTGTTTATTTCTATCGGTTTAATTTTCTCTTTTCACATAAACGTAATATAGTCGATATTTAAAATACATTGGCCAATGGTAAGAATATAAAAATTGTTATTTGTCACTGTCCTGTCCAGTCACATTTGGAGTCACCCTACACTAGCGTCTCCCGAGCGTCGGCGTCTAGCCAACTCTACGGCTGCTGCTCGACGCCACGTAGGCGCAACTGCGCAACGACGCCATTTTCCACAGCGCTGACTAGACGTCGACGCTCAAAAGACTCCGCTCGATTCGGGAAATGAATTAGGGATTAACTAGATATGAAATAGTGAAGATATGTGACGTTCCACGGAAAAAGTACCTTATGCCGGCCGGCGTCTACGTTTCAAAGCGCCGCAATAATATTGGAGCGGCGTTAATAATAGCGTAAGCGCCAACCGCCATAAGGTACCTTTATCCGTGGGACGTCACATATCTTTACTATATCGTATCTAGTTAATCTCTAATTCATTTCCCGAATTGCACCGACTATCGGCGCGATTCAGGAAATGATTTCGAGGTCCACTAGATATGAAATACATAGTAAAGATATGTGACGTTCCACGGCAAAAGGTACCTCATGGCGGCTGGCGCTTACGCTATTATTAACGCCGCTCCAATATTCAGCCGGGAAAATGGTACCTTTTGCCGTGGAACCTCACATATCTTTACTATTTCATATCTAGTGAATATCTAATTCATTTCCCGAATCGCGCCGTATGGGGTGGCCCTTGAAGGTATTTAAGTATGGCGGCGGCTCTAGATTTTAAGACTCTAGATGTTAGCCGTCGTCGTAAAAATTTAACAAACCCACATGAGAGATGTTACTCGTAAAGATTACAGTTAATCGTTCCAGTAACTCGTATATTTTTGCACAGCTGAAGGTCTCATTAACAATTAGACGACCTTGTGTGACTGCATCTAATCGCAGAATGGACAGTTTTTGCCTCGCTTTTTACAATCGGGCGTGAAAATGACTGATCATCTAAATAATTGTATAGAGGAGTAACCGCCAAAGATATATAGACTAAACAGTCCTTTTAGTTTTGAGGTGTAGTGTAACTAAGTTACAATCTTACGATTAATGGAGGTTCTACTGAGAATTGTAACCTAACTCAAAATGACCTACTGACATGATGGACGTAATATTAGACCGTCTCTTTCAAGCGCGTGGTGTTAAATAAAAAGTGACTTATATTATGACGTAGATAAAGTTATATTTATATCCATAATACGCCTGCAGATGTGTATGACGGTTTTTATCGTTTGTCGTGGACGTCACTTAAAGAAATACCTGTTCGTGGGAGAATTAGGGGTTCTTTCCCACCAAGCATTCCTTTTTTTGCGGATACGTTTTCTGAATAAAATGCACAATAACTAGACGATAGAAGTGCAGCCATCATATCAATACCGGGTTTCGCATAGATTATATGTATACATATAATTGATATGATGGCTGCACTTCTATTGTATATACTTAAACACTTTATTGCACATAAGACAGGTTAAATTACAACGAAACAAAAAATATATAATGAACAAAGGCGAACTTATCCCTATAAGGGATCTCTTCCAGTAAACCTTTGAGCAATTGAGAGTAAATTAAAACAAACATGATAGACAAACGAACACTACGAGATTATACGCAATTTTAGAAATCTAGGGGTTATCCCTAACATTTTATTTGGACGGTGATAAATACATTAAAAACTACAGCCTCGCAAAAAAGAGTAGAAATCATAAAGTGGCAACACCTTCAAATCAATATTCATATATAAAAGAACGGGACGACACTACAGTGTTGCCACTTTATGATTTCTACTCTTTTTTTTCCAGACTGTAGATGTATTCATTTAAATTTTAAAAGTTGTTAGCTGTGGCTTTAACTGCGCATTGTGATGCGGCCTTCGCGAAATTATGAACGCTATTTGGCCGTCGGGAGGAAAAACGAATCTGATCCACTATACCGGGCTTAGAGGATATAACCAATGGAGACGCCATGTCTAAAATTTTCGGTACAAAATAGTCTGCCGTTTTTTGCGGGGGAGGGGCACATCAAATGTATAGGTACGTCATGTCAGATAAACGTCAGTCCATACATATGGTTGACATGTGGTTGACCATTGGCCGCCTATTTTTGACAGAGGGGAACGCCTGTTAATGGCGGCTCCATTGTTAATTACTCCGAGATACCGGGTGACTTTTCAAATTAGCTCACAAATCGTCAAATTCAAGATATATGTATTTACTTTAAGTAGGTATACATATCGCTGGCCCACTATTACAGGGTTTATATGTTACATTTTCAAGATAGTTGAAAATTTACTTCATGTCACTATGACGATGTTCAAATTTCAGTTCGATAAAAGTGAAAGAGAACCCTGTAAAATTGGGCCAGCGATGTGATAATACCATTACTTATTTTGTGATAATGCGGTACTATGCAAGTGTGCAATCTGTGGTTTATATTAAAACAAACGATAAGCTGCATATCGCCCTTATGACATATTTCCTGTAGCCAGTCTGACAGAATGACAAATCACGCAGACATTATTGATAACGTTCGTTTCTCTACCTATTTATATGCATGTGTGCCTAACTTACTTTCTATGCATCTCGTACTGGCATATTAGTGCGAGCGAGACGTACATACACGGTGGCTTAAAAATAACTGCATTCCTGTGGCTAGGGAGGTTTTGAGATTATACTTAGCAACTTTTAATATGGGATCCTGTGGCCAGGGAGGTTTTGGGTTTATTCTGAGCAACTTTTACTTAGTATGGGGCCAACCCAAAACCTCCCTGGCCACAGGAATGCAGTTATCCGTCGACTCAGAGAACGGGTCAATATAGGGGTAATATAGGGTATAGATTTTCACGTTTCACGATATGCCTGATCTTACGATCGGCCGCCGACATGTCCACTTCCACCCACGAGAATGTTTATTATTACTATTATCTACACATCATACATTAATTATGAGATATTACGTATAATCACTGGCCTTGACTGAGTATTAGACTGTTACGTGATGTCTTTATATACCTACTGTAGTATATAAAGAGTAAATAGCTGAAGCGCTATCGCCGGCGCCTGGAGTAACGTCATACATACGTCGGCAACCTGTACATATTTTTTAAATTATTTATTTATTTAAGTATTGTATACAGGGTGCTTCCTGTAACAGGAGCAATAAATTAAACTAAAGACTGTACTCCTCAAACTGACCAACATTTGTTCAGCAACTTTTAAAAATTATGAATCCTTTAGACTTCCTCTTTTTCATACAAAATAAATATTGCCTTCAATGTACACTGACATCAGTGTGTTTGACGTTACCTGTCACGCTTTTAACATAACAAAATTTGCAATACATTGCGTCTTAGAATAAACTTTAAAGTGTAATAAAAATCAAACCATGAGTTATTTTCAAAAGTTGCTGAACAAATGTTGGTCAGTTTGAGGAGTACAGCGTACATGTTTAATTTATTGCTTATGTTACAGAAAACACACTGTATAGCTATGTATTTTATGTATCGTCGTCTAGTACCCATAAAACAAGCCTTATTGAGCTTACTGATGTAAGATTACGGGCCCGTTTTTAAACAGCTTGTAACTTGTAATACAAGCGGATGTCATTTTGACAGCTTTTGTTAGAAAGGGACTTCCACTTATATTACAAGTTACAAGCTTTTGAGAAACGGGCCCTCCCTAGGTCGATCTGTGTACAATCGATTTATTGAATTATTAATTGATGGATTCAATTATTTATTTATTTATCTGTTTAGACACGGAAAATTGAATAAACTTGAAATCCTTACCAAGATTGGGTATGAGTTCTAAAAATAATAGGTTATTCGTTAGACATCTATCAATCAATCAATCAATCAATATAATTTATTTCGTCATCATAGGTGTAAATACATTAGTACATACATACATTAGTAGTTAGTTAGTATCTATTAGATATCTTTTAGACATCACCAAGATACGATAACGATATTATGTTTAAGATCTAACCTGTCAAATTTGACATTTGCGCGATTCTGGAGATACTCTTGAACGATTTCCACAGGATATGACTTAGAGATCCATTTCACATCTAATAGATATCTTACTCTATCTAACGTAAAAGTGACATAGATTGCCCGATTTGCGCTGCAAAAGAGAACTAGTTGATATCTAAACTATAACGTATCTAGAATGGAGCTAGTACGTGTCGTCTCTTGTGAATATCTTGAAGTTCGAATACGGCAGTAGGGTATGATACTGTATTTAAAATAAATTATTTTACACCATGCATGAAATAAAGAACTAGATAATTATTAGAAAACACAGATAGGAGTTATTTTTAAACACAAGTTCTATTTAATAAATCGGATATAAATATTCAAAGTAGGTGAGTTGACCGTGACGTCACGATGTAATGTGTCGTTACAATCACAAAGTGTGGTAATGTCATCGTTAATGTCAAATTCCTTCGCACAATGACACTTACTCACTTTGTTGTTTATACTATTTAAATCAATGCAAAGTTAGTTTAGACTGACTCTAACCAGGCGTGTCTCACTCTACGATTTCGTCGCTTTGCTACAGGTAGCTAAAAGTACATCCGTTCGGCCCCAATTTTGGGGTTTGCCATAAGCCGCGCGTGGCGCTGTCGCCACCTAGCGGCCATATCTGTGCTGACCGTAACAGACGCGTTTTGTTAGAGAGTGAGTCTTCTGTACTTAGTACTATTATTTATTCTGTGCTCTAACTGCTCTATCTAACATAGTCAACCATAAAGCAGACATGTTTTTATCCTTTGTCACCATGCCTGTCACGTTCTAATAAGTATGTTAAAGCGAAAGGGACGCGCATAGTGATAGTCGATAAAAATGGAACCGTGCTGCGCCCGCAGGTTGCCTACACCTGTCTTATCGACATATCTACACTTGACACATATAAACGTATGTGTTACATTATATACCAGCTATCGTGACAGGCTGGTTTGCGGATCGTGACTGTGGCCAATCAGAGCCGTTGTTATGTCACCTGTAGTGTACAAGGATTTCAGTATTTCTTAGTATTTTATTTTCTACAATAACTTGCCGCAAAATGTGCCTACTTTGCTCCCGACTAAGTAATTGTGATCCAAAAGTTTTATATGTGAAAACTAATAATTTTCTACCAACTTACCACTATAAATAACGGGACTTAATTGCATATAAATAAGTTTTAAAATTACCTCCGATGTTTCGAGGACGGTATTATTGTCCCCGTGGACTCTGAGACGACTATATAGCTAAAGTTTTCGAACTACCCGCACTTGGTCTGGTCTTGTTTCCTGTTTCCGTACATAATAATGTCCGGAAGTTGTTTTTTATTATTATTTATTTATTTAGAAATTTATTTCAGGCAACAAAGCCCATATTACAAATACCTTACAGACTAACATACATAATGTATTTTATAAACTTAAAACTAAACACTATTTAGTCGACAAAACGGCGTGGCTCCGTTGCATCGGCTGCTCTTGTGTCGGATTCGGTGGTTTGCCCCGGAACTGTATTTAAAATAAATACAGTAGGTAGAGAGGTAGGTAGAGGTAGGTAGGTAGGGAGGTAGGTACGTAGGGTAGGTAGGTAGGTAGTAGGTGTAGTAGTTTGTTTGGAACTCTCACCTTTTGCGTTTAAATAACATGCTGATATCGTCCGGCGAACTGGTAATCTGTGGGCCCCTATAATAAGGGGTCATCCATTAATTACATCCCACGTTTAGGGGGAGGGAGGGGGTCAAGAAAATGTGATATATTGTGACATGGGGGAGGGGGGGAGACACAAACTTTGTGACGTCACTTTAACTTCATCAGTAACCGAAAATTTATTTAAATTATTTTATTCGCTGTACATTTAAATAACAAGTTTTTAAAACGATAATCGTTTTCATTCGTTTAATTTTCTTTCCTAAGCAGTTTTGGGTTATAAAATTACTAATATTTATATCGATAAAATTTTTTTGATAAAATATTAATAACACTTGGTACTTACTTAAAATAATTTCGTAGAAAAAATGTGACGTCACACTAGGGGGGAGGGGTTTGCCAAATGTGACCAAGTGTGACAAGGAGGGGGGGAGGGGTCAAAAAACCTAGAAATTCGTGTGACGTAATTAATGGATGACCCCTAACGTGTAAAATCGTGAAAGTATAAATCAGCACTGTAAATAAAATGACAAGAAAGTGTGTCAAATTAGTGAAAAACACTGAAAAACGTGACATTTCATCACATTTTCCAAATTCAGGGACCTTGGTGTGTTCACGACGCACAAATTGGCCGCGCACGCGCATGCCTCCTTGCGACATTTGACCACATGTACGTGTTGAAACTGGGGATGCTTAGGTACACAGCAACAAGTTTATTTAAATTGAAACAAGGAACAAAAAATACATATAAAGTTGGTCAAGCAGACCTTGTCAGTAGAAAAAGACGGCTGAAAAATGTAGGCGCGAAGGGATATCTCATAGAAAATTTGAATTTCACGCCTTTTTCTACTGACAAGATTTGCTTGACCATCTATATTAAATGAGAAGAGAGTTTGTTGGTAGTGGTGGGTTAGGGTTAAGGCTGCGGTAGGGCTGCCCCGTCGTCTAAGCTTAGGATTTTTTTGTGTGGATTTAAATCTGTGCCGTGTTCCGCAGATGCACATGCTTATACTACGGATACTTAGGTACTGTTAGTAAATCTTTTAAGGACTAATTTTGAATCGTTAGACAATAATATTTGTTTAATTAGGTGAGACATGAGTGGACCATTTGACTTGCTGAATATTAGCAATTTAGAGATATCATATATTTTCTAAAAAAAAGACGAGACTGGATTTGAATCTTCTTTAGGTTTTGCAGCTATCTCCATAAAGCTTATCTGACTAAAATAAAAAAACATCTTGTAATACCATGAACAAATGATTCCGATCCCGAGTCACGAAAATTTAAAAGACCCAAGGTGACTTAATAATTGAAAAAAAAAATTATTAAATAGATGGCACCAAAAATATTTATGTAGAGTCTGTGCGGAAAGAGTAGAGTCCTAGAATGTATTGGATCCCATACATTTCACAACTCTTCTCTTTCCGCATAGACTCTAGATATTTTACAACCAAGATCCGGTATAAAGGTTTAAGATTAAGAATATCTGACCCGTTGGACATAGGTAACTAACAATGTTCCTTATTAACCACGGAACCCCAAAAAACGTAATAGTGACCGACAAATCCTGAAGCAAATTACAATATGACGATAAACGCCGTGCCGCGGCACTTAGTAAGATTTCCCTCACGACGGTTTTCATTTTATTTGCAAACTGACGTACATACTTAGATAGATAAGGTATATGCTGTTACAATGTCATCTTAGTAAACAGTTAAATGCGAATAAAAATGTATGCTAGACGAGTCATATTTTTTTGCAATCGTATATTTGTGTTTGTTTGCTTTTTAATCGAGCTGAAATTATGCACTCGTGTAAATTCATATTGATACTAGGGGCCCGATTCGGATTGTGAAACAGACATCTATTAGATATCTTTTAGACAACACCAAGATACGATAACGATATGTTTAAGATCTAACCTGGCAAATTTGACATTTGCGCGATTCTGGAGATACTCTTGAACGATTTCCACAGGATATGACTTAGAGATCCAATTCACATCTAATAGATATCTTACTCTATCTAACGTAAAAGTGACATTGGTTGCCCGAATTGCGCTGCAAAAGAGAACTAGTTGATATCTAAACTATAACGTATCTAAAATGGATCTAGTACGTGTCGTCTCTTGTGAATAAGTATCTTGAAGTTCGAAAACGGCAGTATGTTTTCTCGCATAGAAGTATAACATGTAGGTACATGTAGGCCTAGCACATGATTGGCGCGACAGTATCTCGCGGCGAGATAGACTACCCGTCTATTTCTAACTATTTTAATAAAAGAGGGACGGGTAGTCTATTTCGCCACGAGATACTGTCGTCAATCATGTGCTAGCCCGGATGATGGTCCTACTTGTCTACGTGACAGCGTGAGAAATTGTCTTTATCACGTGAATAAAGCCTTAATACGCCTGGGATCTTCTGAATCCATTCGTTAAGTCTCTACGAAGCATTTTCTCTACGTTTTTGGGAAAACTGTGCTACAGAATACGACGTAGCACTACCAGTGTAGCTTGATTGTGAAAGAACTATTTAGTAAAATAACGTAATATTCATATTCATATTATTCATAACAAAACTTCCGTGAAACACAGACATATTAAATATATTAAGAACGGGTCACTCACGTATTTTAAGTCAAAAAACGCTCGACATGTTTTCCTCGGTACGGAGTGAAACATGTCGAGCGTTTTTCGACTTAAAATACGTGAGTGACCCGTTCTTAATATATTTAACATATTATTCATATTCATATATTCGTATTTTAGTTGTTTCTAGGGTTAGCTACTTCTTTTAAGTCTTGCCATTCCGTTCTCTCTCAGTAGTCTCCGTTGCTTAAGGTTAGGATATCGGGTCGGACAATGTGAAAATTTTGTAATGTCAGCAAAATTTTGCTTTTGAAATTTTTATGTTATGTAAGTAGGTACCTTATAGGTTTCGTATCACCTATCACATACTTAGTCACACTTCATTACTAAATACCAACCTACATCATATGTGTAATTGACACACATACAGTTAATAATAATCGTAACATTTACATAAATAAGTACCTAACAAATAAGGTATAAGGCATCCGTTGCAATATTATAAAAATGTGAACCGTAGGCACTCATACGCATATCAGAGCAAACATCACTCATAAGATTGCAAAATCAGAATCTTGTCAAGAATGTCGTGTGTTTTATCTTATTATCTTTATGCTAAAAGATAAATAGGAGTACGGCATAAATGTTAACCTACATTGAGGTTATAAAAAATATTTAGTTTTTTATTATTTTGTGTTTATTTTGTGATGTCATTGCATTTGAGGAAGTTGATGTGATAGTAAACAAGGTTTTTAATACATATCTTAACATACCTAGATATGTTAAGTTTATAAAGAGTAACGGCGCTATTCGGGAAATGAATTAGAGAATAACTAGATACGATATAGTAAAGATATATGTGACGTCATAAAGTACCTTTTACAGTGGGACGTCACATATCTTTAATTTCATATCTAGTGAGTCTCTAATTCATTTCCCGAATCGCGCCGTAAGTCATATCCTGTGTAAATCGTTCAAGAGTATCTCCAGAATCGCGCAAATGTCAAATTTGACGGGTTAGATCTTAAACATATCGTTATCGCATCTTGGTGATGTCTAAAAGATATCTAATAGATGTCTATTTCAAAATCAGAATCGGGCCCCTAGCATCCAAAACCGTGACTAGACGGCAATTCTCAACTGAATCATGAATATTGAGCGAGTGATTGTTTCATGGCGTGCGCCACGATAGTATTGTGTCGTATAATTATGGTGTTTACATTATTATTTATTTCTAAATAAGTAGATGTTTAGGTATTTATTTCTGAAATAAGTTGCTTTCATCTTCGTTCGCGTTGAAGCTGATCCAAGATGGAACAATCAGTTAAAAAGTTATTTATCAAAAAAATCAATTTGCCTTACATACAAAATAAGTTACACTTTAGGGCACTTTAGGCCAAAAGTAAGGAAATATCGTTTTTTTTTAGTAACTCATTTTTATATTTATTCTCATTATTTTAAATTAGTAACCATTATAACCAACTTACATTAAGCCACCTCAAAGCTAGAAAATACACCCTTCATTAAACAAAATCCAAAACAAAGATAAAAAATACAAAATTTTGAAAAAGTTACATATCTAGTATATTTTCATTGCCTTACAAAATGTTGAATAGGCAATTATCGTAACCAGTTTTTACACATGTTTTTTAACTGTCATGGAGTAGTATTAAAAATCCATCGCATGAAAATCAGAGTTTTTAGGGTTCCGTACCCAAAGGGTAAAACGGGACCCTATTACTAAGACTTCGCTGTCCGTCCGTCCGTCCGTCCGTCCGTCCGTCCGTCTGTCACCAGGCTGTATCTCACGAACCGTGATAGCTAGACAGTTGAAATTTTCACAGATGATGTATTTCTGTTGCCGCTATAACAACAAATACTAAAAACAGAATAAAATAAAGATTTAAATGGGGCTCTCATACAACAAACATGATTTATGACCAAAGTTAAGCAACGTCGGGAGTGGTCAGTACTTGAATGGGTGACCGTTTTTTTTGCTTTCTTTTTGTTTTTTGTTTTTTTTTTGCATTATGGTACGGAACCCTTCGTGCGCGAGTCCGACTCGCACTTGCCCGGTTTTTTTATTGACATATAAGCTTGTTTCCATACTTTTGGCCAGGAGTGTGTATATTATTCCTAGTATGTTGTAGTAGTATCTTAGGGACACTTGCACCATCCCACTAACCACTAACCCGGGAGTTAAGCGGTTAAACCGTTAACCTAGTGTCAAATTGTACTGGTAACCATGGTAACTCCAGGTTTAACCGGTTAACCCCGGGTTATGGTGCAAGTGGCCCTTAAAATAGTTAGTTAATCCTTAACGTGCGTGCGGAGATGATATGTCCGCTGTCAAGGCTGTCATATCCGTAACGCAATTAAATGTCTACTACTCGCTTAATGAGCTCTTGGAAAGAGACACCACATCTGTTGGCTATAGCCATCGCTTCTTAGAACTGCAACTAAAGTCTGAAGTGTAGTGATAGAGTCAGATCGAGAAAAGTTCGCAGCGATTTTGATAGCCCACGCAGTGCAAGTGTCATTTTAAACGTCAAGGCTTCAAACTGTTCAAACTTCTATGAATAACAATTGCACTGCGTGGGCTATCAAAAGCGCTGCAGACTTTTCTTGGTCTAACTCTAGTGTGTAAATGCCACTATAAACACCATGTTTTCATAATGGCCTCTCCAAATATCCCCGATAATCGCATGCGATTTGCAATACTTTGCGGCATCGCGTTGACTGAATGAATTCGTTGCTTCTATGTAGCCATCAATTATCTAAAATGCATGCCATTTGTTACGTCTGTAGAAGCCTTTTGAAGTTTATGGTCCGCGATAAGCGCCAGAGTATGGAAGTGATTCCATATTATTCTCTGTCGAGTCTGTCGCTTGCCAGTCTCTGAATATTCAATTTGAGAAATGACTGATGACTTTGACTAATTTCTTAGCTAAGTAAATGATGAGGTATGCAATAAAGAGTATTGTATCGTATTATGTAAATTATTTACAGAACTAAAATTCTAACTTTTATTTCAGAGCCAAATGAGCATAGGTATATCAACGGAACAGTTTTCGTTTTTATCTACCGGTGTCACTATGGCATCAAAGTTTAAAATTAGAGTCAATCCAAGCTGCATCGACATGGTAAGCAGCAAAGTACTATAGTGCCACTATAAATGTCAAAACCTATAATTATTACGTATCTAGAGCAACAAAGTACTATAGTGCCACTATAAATGTCAAAACCTATAATTATTACGTATCTAGTAGCTTTTCTACACCGTTTCACTGCAAAGTCGATTAATCTAAGACTACGCTCTTACGTATCACGATCATTCGATTCGGCCACCAAAGAAGCATTTTTGTTTTTAATTCAGCTTGACCCACGACCGACCGGCGCGCGCGGCGACGGCTATCTGTCAGTCTGTCACTATCAGCGATTGTATGATAAACCTCCGCAGTACCGCGTCGTGCCCCGCCGCAGCCTCACGTATTACATTACCCCACGTTGCCGTGCGTTAACCGCAAACACTTTGACCGTACGCGTAATACGCGAAAGTTTAACTAAAAGCTCCAAAGTGATTGATGCTGGTGACGTTTTTTAGGAGTGATGTGATTTGTTTTGGTTTTTTTGTCAATTAAAGGTTTGATTATTTAGTAAGATTAATCGGAAAACGTTACGAGTATTATATGTAATTGTGTTTTTCCGGATGAGTAATGATAAAAGCTAATATTTGATAGAAGCTGTAGTCAATATAAGTTAACTAAATTACATTCATTTTTAAGAACTATGTTGCACAGATAATTACAAATTAATAGACATACATATATGTAGAGACGGTTGGACATATAGTTTATCTAACTGAAATAAGCTTTTGATTGTATATATGTTTTCATTGAATCTAATTAAATTCTTAAAAGATATCTCGTTGCCTATAAAGTATATTTCAAAATTAATCTTACTACATCTCAACTACCAAAAACTACCTTTTTGCTAGTTACACAAATCATCTTTCATTCAATTATTTCATTCAATGATAAACATTAATCATTTTTATATGAGGGTGTGATCCACAAAACACGTTTTTTACTGGTATTACCGGTATATAAGTAAAATTAGTAAATATTAATGGGTAGTCACTGTTTAAACTTTCATTTGCATATGAATTTGAGGTACGTTTAGCCTTCACAGTTATAATTAACTTACAAAGAACATCTAGAACGGAGTATATTTAAAACCAATATCTATAAATAAGTTTCATAAATAACCAAGTAGAAATAACACATACTTTACTTGGAATTAATGTTAGTTTACTTTTTTAAATATTACTGTACATCCCGTAAGTTTGTCTATTTGACCTGACTGGAACTTTCCTCTCGTCTACTCGATGGTTAGCTGGAAGAATAGGGATAAGTTCACCGTTGTACTTCTATTACTGTAATTTATTTTAGTAAACCTGTGTTGTGTACAATAAAGGGATTACTATTACTACTATCTACTATAGTTTGAGAAGTAAGTATCTTCTGGGCTATAACCGGTAAAGATCATTGCTTATTGGTGAATTACAATTCTAAATATTAATTTTCTGAGCCGGATTACAACCGTGATTAAATTTCAATGCTCAGCAGATTAACAAATGCCTTAACCGGGATTCGAAACCGGGACCCTTCTGTTCTAAGTAATGGCTGTTAATGAATGATAAAAATCACGTTAAATATAAAATTCTAAATTAAGTCACCAGAAAACTAATACAAGAGCAAATAATAAACTTTCCGCTTCTTAAGATCACTTGAATGTCATTCAAAATGGCCAATTGTAAAAAAACTCGTTTTTGTATCGGAGGCCGTGATTGTCGGTAATTTTATGATTGAGTTAACACTAATTGTTAGTTAATAATTATAAGGCTCGCTGGAAATTTTACATTGTCAATATTAGTCTACATACATTGTTTATTACACCCTTAGCCATACTGTGCTAGATGAAAGTTATTGACCGACTTTCACTATAAACATAACCACAAAACATATGGTTCCATATATTTTGGATGGGGTTAAGGGTGGGACGGCCAGTTTATTTTTTGGTTAGGTTAGGTTAGTTAATAAGAATTAGAAGCGAAAAACATTTTTCACACAATTATGTAAATGCCCTTAACTCCTATAATAATTAAAAAAATTAACGAAGAGCAAAAAGGCTGTGGTTGTGGTAGATATGTCGGCGGTCGACCGTAAGATCGGGCAGGTCGTAATGTTCCTGTGTAATGTTTCACGATAGTCACATTAAACCAATATATAGGTAGGATAGGTTCGTTAGGTTACTTTAGATTGTTTAGATGGCCGAAGGGCAAACAGCCCAGCAGAAATAGGCGCCCCGCGTGCGGGGCTCCGTTGACTTAGGGAACGAGTGAAAGATTTACACGTTTCCCGATATGCCTAGGAATTTCACGATATGCCTATCTTACGACCAGCCGCCGACAGACCTTCGTCTAAATGTGTCAAATATTTCAATAATATTAACGTCCAGAGAGAAAAACGAGGACTACGTTGTACGTTTGTAAGAAAAGGAGATTTCGCGCGGCGTCTACTTTCGTCTTAACTTTATTGTATCGCTATAGTATTTTTCAAACTAGAGGGTTTTTAAGCTGACAGGTGTCATCTCCATACAATTTATAACCTAAAACTGCCAAACATCGCCAAATTGTATTGAATTGACATCTATCATTGTACCATTCCTTTGAAAAATACTATAAACAGTTTGCATTGTTTATATGCAACGTGCAGTGCAGGTGCACTCGAGTTTACGCTACCAATCGAGAGATGTCGTGCGTCATCGCTCGCGATTGGTTCTCGACGCTAATTGGTTAAATTAGTTTACGTTATGTCATTTTAAACTACTTTACAAAAGATGCCCATTCATTTTTACTGGCGACCTTGATGGAACTTCTAGTATTATTTGTCGAGATATCTATGGTTGTTCTATATTTTTGATTCATTTTGTTTTACTAGTTGACACATTTTGCACCGAATTTTTTTTGGTCTCAAAGCTATCAAATTCCATAATTAGAAGAATGCTTGGACATAGCGTACCTACGCTATACGAGCCCGAACACAGGGTAAATCACTGACGCTAGAACGGTCCGTGACCGGGCCGAAGCGTTAGACAGTTTTCTATGAAGAGCCACGGGACGGGACGGGTATGAGGGGATGCTTTTTCAAGAAAGGGAAGTGTCGGGCGACCCGGGCCGGGCCCGGACCGTTCTAGCATGAGCCATTCTTAATTCTGTTTCGGAACTCATTTAGTTATGATTTTTTTATACAGAAAATTATACAGAAAATTGTGTAAATTATCTACCTAATGATTTACTATGCTTATATATGCTTCAAAATACATGTATGCTATGTCACGATTATTAAAAAGCCATCAACAAGGTAGGAAGATATTTTTTATGGGCGGATTATTTTCCTAAGACAAAACAGCCTCTCTTAAAGAATCATAGCTTTTTATTTAGCCTTGTCATATCGCTAGTCAAGTTTTTTACTGATTTTCTGAGAACTCATTTAAGGTCGCATTATATTTGTATAGATATGTACAGTCAAAGAATCGAAGAATTATTTCCGACCCATTTCGTACCTTGTCACAGTGACAATCAATATGAAAGGCGCTATTAGAGACCTCATGCTATTGGACTGTGACAAAGTACAAAATGGGTAGGAAATTAAGTTCTATGGCTATACCTACTTGCATATCATCATCATCATCATCTCAGCCATAAGACGTCCACTGCTGAACATAGGCCTCCCCCTTTTTTGGGGGGTGAATGCCATAATCGCCACGCTTGGCAGGCGGGTTGGCGATCGCAGTCGAGTACACCGAATTTGAGGGACGCTGCTGCCCGTCCACCGGTGGTTTTGGACGTGGTTTAAGGACATACCCGGGTCCTGGACGTAATTTAAGGATATACCCGGGTCCACTTGCATATGCATGACACTATTTAGCCTGAGAAGCTATATATAAGTCGACAAATATGTTTTTTTAATTTAATTCATTAAAATTTAAGGCATTCTTATTTTTCCATATTTTGTTACCATCGACGTTTTATATTTAGTATACTAGCTTAGCCCGCGGCTTCAATGAGATTTAAATGAAACTTATCAATTCCAAATTCAATCGCAAATCAAAGGAAAAACCGCGATGGACCATCAGCATCAACGTGCCTTCTTTTTGCATAAAAGATATACATTATCTCTGTGAATTACGTAATGAAGTTACACTGCTTACCATCAGGCGGGCGCTATGCTTGTTTGCCACCGACGTGGTATTAAAAAAACACTGACAATCAAAGTCAACATGAAGTTGGCAAAAATTTTAAGTTTGATCTCTTTTAGAAAGTTATTCGTTTTTGAAACCAACGGTTCGTCATTCTCCAAACCAAATCTATTGAGGCCGAACGAACATTTTAAAATGTCCGCGTAAACAAATGAATGCTGAATCAACCATAACCTTATTCCAACTGATTAGAGGTTATTTTCGCATGACTAGAACTATTCGTTCGGGGGTTAACTAATTACCGCCAAACTTTTGTCCACAAATCACACCAATTTCGGGACAATTGCTTTGGAGGCCGGTGATGTAACCACACGGAACGATAATGCCGGATAGTTAGTTGTACTAGGTTATGCCCTTGAACCAGTTTTAGCTGCATTTTACGCTTTTTAAATATTAGCAAATGACTATCATCACTAGCTATTGTTTGTTTAAAATCATCGCAAATTATCGTTACCAATGACCAACAGGAACCAATAACCGACACTTTTGTTAAATCAGCTACTGAATAGTTTGCCATATAAAAAAATTGGTTTCCTATCCTTATTTTATTGGATAAAAAATAAAAATTTCGGTTATCAAAAACATCAAAAAAACATCAACATTTATTCAGCAAATAGGCCACAAGGGCACTTTTACACGTCAACATTGAATTTACATAAAAGCAAAAATAATAACATCAACAATTTTATAAAATAAAACTAACAATTCAATCTAACGTATTACAATTACTAAGAGATGTATATGGTCTCTTAATGTCGAATTACATACAAAATACAGATAAAAAAACACAAAAAAAAATTATAATATTTAGAGGTGTAAATGTCTCTAGGTGTCAGAACTATAAGATTATATAGTTTATCAAGTTATCCTTAGAGATGTATAGGGTCTTCAAGAGTCAATATCCTGTATAATTAATACATTCATTAAGAGAAAAGAAACATACGAGAGCAGAATGAGGCGTCTTACTGTAATTAATTAATAAAAATTAAGTTACTAAGTATAATAGCTCGTGTTAGCTTAAACAGACCAGTCTCCACAAACAGCACCCGTTCACGAGTATGACGCGTATCTCAGCCTTCAGTTATTGGTTCCTGTCGGTCATTGGTGCCACTACGTTAAATATTTTAAGTGCACGTAAGTTTCCCAACTCCTTTGTACTTTTTATAAATAAGTAGAAAAGTGACACAGAAGGAAACCGAAGTTAGACCACAGCTCTGCTTTCGACACAGTTTACCAAAAAAAAATCTAAAGCAAAACCTTTCCATTATTTATAAATGTCAAATATATTATTAACAATTAACATAACATATTATGTTGTTTCGTAACATAACAAAGGCAAGACACGATAACTGAATTTTTGAAACTCGTGGAGTTTCCCAGGGTTCTATAATAGGCCCTGTGTTTAAATTGTTAAAAAAATGGTACTAGCTATACTATCTTGTGCCGATAGGAGGAGACATTGTAATTTCAAGGCTAAAACCAACTTTAGATAATCTGGGTTAGCCAAACTGGAAATAATCAATCATTCTTATCGCTAAGAACGTAGGATGGAAAACTTGAGATTCTTCAAAAGACAACTCAAAAAGTCGGCCTAAACTTAAGATAATAAGACAAGATAAGTTTCAATTCCGTTGGCAAAAATTTTAATTAGAACACGGAATATCTGATGGGTGTAGTGTCCATACATGTCCTATGATTATGATATTTATTTATTGGAGAAGAGAAGGCTTCAAATGATACGAATAATATGTTAAATTCAGATAAAAAATACCCATTACTTTCCGGAGAGGTGATTAAATTTTTACAGCAGGAAAATCCAATTATATTATCTAATTCGGTATTTTCTATTTACTACCAGATATAAGTACATATCTGCTAAATCCGAATAATCCAATATAATTAGGGTTTATCATTATCTGCATTCCTTAAAGCCAGCTTTTATATCCTTGAATCACGAATTTTTGACATAACTCTGTTGTCATGGGTTTTATGCCTATCAGTAAAATACGAGTAAAGCTGTTTATTGATAGAATCGTTTTTTTTTTGGAATAATAATCTTAAAATAAAGTTGCTGGCTGTATGTTCCGCGATGGGTAAAGACATACAATATGGTCTACTTAACAAAAGAGGAGGCGGAAGTTAATGTAAAATGCTCCTGCATTTTCTCTTGAATCTTGGGCTCGAAGAAATTCTAAGATGAAAGAGATTCTCTAGTTCAGCGGACTCTTAACTACGGCCCGCGGGCCGGATTCAGCACGAGAACCTGTCACTTCGGCCCGCGAAAATAACTTCGTTCCATACAATCCGGCCTGAGAAGAGGGAGCCTGGACGTGGCCCTCAGGTCAAAAGCTTTAGAGACCCTGGTCAGTAACGCGGACACTGTCGAAAATTTAATCAAATTTCGACCTTGTCGACCAACATTTGAGCAACGGTATGGTTGAAATGATTGAAACCAAAAACTGTATAAAATATATTGCTGCAGTCAAATATTTGCTATGACGCATTTAAGTAAGTACCTACTTAAATATTTTTTAAGATAACAGGTAGGTATGTTTCCAAACTTCTGGTTTAAAGATAACTAAAAGCTAATAGGTTTATCATTCTGACGATAAATGTAAATCTGACGAGCGATAATATTTCAGTGATTGTGAGGAGTAGTGATAAATTGGTGACCTTGAAACGTCAACGCGTGAAATATCTTGAGTATGGTAACAATAAGAACGAATACGGAATAAAATATGATGAGTACTTAAAACGTAAAACTCCCGTAAGGCTCAATTAAAAAAAAAAACGAAAAAGGGTCATTCCCACAATATTAGTCGTAGCCGTAGAACATTCAAGGAATTTAATATCAGTACCATTTCGTACCTTGTAACAGTGATAATAGTTTGAGGCTTAGTGACTTTCATATTGATTGTCACTGTGACAAGGTACGAAACTGGACGGAAATTAACTTTGTATTAGACAATTTTACTATTATAAACTCAACATAATCCTAAATTATTTCAACATAAATTAAATCTATGTTATAAGTAGCATTACAATCTCTGCAGTAGGTACTTATCAGTATGAAGACTATAATAATGAATGTTAATTCAATATTTATTAGTCTTCCATATCTCAGATGTTCCATGGACTGTGTAAGAGATGATATGAAAAGAAAACAGGTGAATGATGAGATGACGAACAACAGAGAAGTATGGAGGAAAATGACATGCTGCGCCGACCCCAAGTGCGCCATACCGATCGGAAAAGGGCAATATCGACTTGGGTCGTCCCATTCGTTTTTCGTCAAGTTCTTAAATTAGTCCTATTCTGCTTTCGTCACCCATTCTACATTCGTCACAATCGTCGGTGGCTTTCAATGTAGAATGCGTGACGAAATCTTGGTATTTACCAAGCCAATGATGGTGGAATTGATTCACAAGGATTGCACTGTTTTTGGAAAATGTATTTTAGTCTCAAATATCATTGCACAATTGCACATAGATGACGCTAATTTTAAAGGAATCTGACAATCCTCACCTGTCGGAATTAGTTGTAACACTTGTAATCGGGCCGTAGTCACGTTTCGGTACTTCACTCGCTGGATCATTATTAAGTATGAAACTTGCAACTAAATAACATACCTAACCAATTGACATACTCGTACCTATATACTAGGTATAGGTAGGTGTTGTATTATTGCGAATCTATTGAGTTGAGAGGTAGCCGGGTACTTTACCAATGTTCATTCATAGATATGTAATTAGGTGTGTGAAGTGTTTAAATGCCAAATAAAATTAACAATGATCATTTATAGTTGGTAGGTATTTTTAATTTACAGTTTTAGTTATTTTAAATGTACTTAGTTAGTTTTAGTTTTACACTGATTTAAACTTTCACGATTATTAAACATTATCAAACTGCACAACGGGACTTAATCGCGTATTTAAGTTTTAAGATTTACCTCCGACGTTTCGAGGACGGCGTTGTCCCCGTGGTCTCGGAGAAGACTGGCTCAAGTTGACATCAACATCTTCTAGCCGCGCGAGTTTTTCGAACTACCCGCACTTGGTCTTGTTTATCAGTTTGAACGTTTTGCGCACTAGGGATGTCACTCTGTCGACACACAACACTAACGATATTCGATTTATCGACTGTCGATATTCGTTTCCGCTTACATTTACTAATGACTGGATTCCATGTGAAGATCTCATGTGTCATGATGTCATGATGTGTGTGTTAAGATCTCATCCACATGGAATCCAGTCATTAGTAAATGTAAGCGGAAACGAATATCGACAGTCGATAAATCGAATATCGTTAGTGTTGTGTGTCGACAGAGTGACATCCCTAGTGCGCAAAACGTTCAAACTGATAAACAAGACCAAGTGCGGGTAGTTCGAAAAACTCGCGCGGCTAGAAGATGTTGATGTCAACTTGAGCCAGTCTTCTCCGAGACCACGGGGACAACGCCGTCCTCGAAACGTCGGAGGTAAATCTTAAAACTTAAATACGCGATTAAGTCCCGTTGTGCAGTTTGATAGTTTTAGTTTTATATTCCTGTTTATGTCTTTTAGTAATTTATATTAATAAATTTATAGTTTCAAATTGAAATAATTAGAATAAAAAATATAGAATTAGATTAGTATGTTAAGGGGAACAATTTAATTAATTTCCAGGCAGTGTTGATCAACTTTCTTTATAAGACCAATCCCGAAACCTTATAGTTTTGCCATGTCCAGCATGTCTGTCCGTCTGACCGTTTCTTGCTTTGCTTGGTTGTCGAAGTTCTAGAAAGCTGGAATTTGGCATGGATATAATCAATTATGCCTAAAAGTGGTAAAATAAAATTTAGAAGAAAAAAGTGTTTAGGGTAAAAACATCACCCCCACGTAAAGTGTTTTTTTTTTTGGCTTTAAACCTAATTACTATAAGGAGTTTATAGAATGAAGGGCAAAGGGTATAAGTGACTGACTATTAGCAAATTGCAGAATTATTTATTATTTAAATTTAGCGAGTATTTTAATTATACTATCTATTTTAAATAAGCAATAAATCTATCCGTTTATTAATAACTGAAACAATAAGGAGTAGGTCAACTCACACTTGCTTGCTCCCGTGTTTGCTTGTTATCTGACAGGTGATGTTCGTTATCGTGTGCAACACTTGACCAAGTGTAGACCTTAATATCATTGCACTAAGGTTCAGGATTAGTCAGTTAAATGTGGGGATGGTATCACGAAGGCGCCGCGCGATCATATCTATATTCTTGGTGTTTTCTAAATTTGTGCACTGTACGTCTAGGTGATAGCGTTATAATAACCGTGTCTCTTTCTATCGCGTGGTGTTAAAAAGTGACACTTGTTTTATCATTTAATCATAGTGGTCAATAAACCTATTAGTCAAAATATCTACCATTTTCTAGCTTTTACAAACAAATATTTATATGTAAAACAAATTTATTCTCGCCAGGATAACTCCAGGTTAAATGACCCAATTCATGCATACGGTGTAAAAATCCCATGAACACGTAAAACCAATGACGACTTTGAAATTTACAATAACAATACACTTTATATATTTTGTCCAGTTTCGTGGTTTTAGATTTACGGTATTTAACCACATAGCTGCAATTTATACAGACATAGGTACTTGTGTGGGATTGATTATTGTTTAGGTACATAGCTGACGTGTTTAGTCACCTTTATTATTTTATTTGTTTAACTTATTAGTCAGAAAACATTCTCTCGTAAAGACGGAAAGTCCACAGAAGCTTTAGGTTTCCTTAAATTTCCTTGTTTGGGTTAGCTATAAACTATAAGCATACTATATTTAAGTAACTTGAATCAGTTTTTAATGTGGTTATTCTGTTATGCAAACTTAAATTTCTGAGGTAAAGGCCTAAGGCTCGAAGCGTCCAAAAGTGGCGCGCTTTTTAGCAAGGCCGAAGGCTGAGATTGGACAAAAATGATGTATTTGTAGTGTGTCAAAAAGAAAAAAGGCGGACCAAAGGCGGGACATGGCAGATATACCGACAACGGACACTTAGAAAAGCGTGTACGGTCGAGTTCAAAAACATCTTTACAACTTTTTTTTTTATTCATTTGGAGATCCAACAGCTATGACAATAATATAGAAATTGTAGTAGATACAGGAAGCCAATTATAGGAACTCACAGTTAATGACATAATACTGAACCACAACTAACTTTACAAGCCAACTTTCCAGAAATATATTTACACGACCTTATTGTCAGTGTCTTAGAGGTGTGTAAATATATTTTTGGAATGCTGGCTTGTAAAGATGTTTGTGAACTTCAACTGTACCAACACGCTCCGCGATTGTTACGCCATTTAGGGTCCTAGCTAAATTGGTTGATCAATACTTACGCTATAGAATTTCCAATTTAGCAAGAACCTTAAATGGCATAATAATCCCGTGTGGTGACTGTACAAGATGTCTCATGTACTCTATTTAGGCTAGGGAACATTTGTTTTAAACAGAGATGTGAAAAATACTTTATAAAAAGTATTTAAATACAAAATACAAATACTTCCTTAATAATACTATTTCAAATGCAAAATACAAAATAGTTTTTGAATTTGTATTTAAATACAAAATACGAAATAGGTATTTTCAAAATACTTTTAAAAAATACAAATACTTTGCGAGAGTAGTGAATACCTAGTCTGAATTAAAAAGTATTACTCGGAATTTCCAAGTTGAAAAGACTATTTATTCTTTGAAATCAATCCTCTATCTAAAGTGCAAATTTCTAGTTGTTTGCTCATATTAACTGGTAGGATGTAGGTCTAGGTATGGATGATGGTTTTTAACGGCCAACTTTTAAAGCATTAATTTGTAATGTTTTACAACTAGTATAATGCCTCTCGTTAGTGTGATGAAAACGTCTCGTTTGTATTTCACCAGGGCAGAAAAGTTTGTTCTCCTCTCGTGCCTTGAAACCCTCGCAATTCCACTTTATTTTTCGCTACGCTTGTGGTCATGTGCGACGTTACTAAACAGATTCAATAGTTCCATGTTAAAAGAATGAGAGAGTTGCCAGGATTGTAACATCAGAAGAGATTGTAACTCCTACCTACCTACTATAAAGTATTTTGTATTTTGAAAATAGAAAATAGGTCCTAAAAACTATTTCAAATAAAATACAAAATAGTTTTCTTCAAAAGGTATTTAAATATAAAATACAAAATAGGTATTTAGCATTTTGTATTTGCATTTTAAATACAAGTATTTCAAATAAGTCACATCTCTGGTTTTAAATACAGCCAAATACTCTTTTTAAACAATAAAAAGCCTTAAAATAGAAAATACTATTTAGGCTGTTTCTTTTACAGTCTAGTTTTTTCTTGTCATGTCTTGCTATATTGAAGTTACAAATTCCAGACTAATAATTCCATAAGATTCTAGCTCACTAAATACCACTCCATTGTCACATAAATGAACTAAACTGTGGCCACAAAAGCGATGTTATAAATCTTTTAAAGAACAATGGAGTTCAGAAAAACATGGCCGAAGATAATGAAGTAAACAATGTTTCTAATGATGCCAGTTGCGACGGTGATGTGCATAATGCTAGGTGACAAGAGCGGCATTGTGCCACGTATGAGGATGTACTAAAATATAATGTGGTAGATATTGAAAACGAGGTAAATCGTGTTATGTTTCGTCAAGAGGTATTAGTTGAGATGTTCATGGAATTGGTTTGAAGTGTTTGATGATGTTATAGTGTAGATTTTTGGTGTTTAAGGACGTTTCTTGAATCTCGTGGCGCTTGGATTAAAATCTCATGTCATTGTAAGTTTCACTTAAGTACAAATATTTTATCCATAGAAAAGCCTTCGTTTTTTAGAATTTCTGATTTAATCTGTTTTTGGAAAATAAGAACTTTTATTCTGGAACATAAGAAAGGAGTCGATAAAAATATTATAACTTGTTCAGTTAACATTATTTCAGTTGGACTAATAGAAAATCAATTCAAATCTAGGCCTACCTATTCTAGATTGAAAATATTAAAATCCTGTATTTGATATAATTTTAAAATTTTTCGAAAAAAATAAAATATTTAGGTACAGCAAAATACGCGATATACGCGTGTTTTTTGGACTTGTCGAAGGCGTTCGACCTTGTTTCGTACAATATCTTATGGGATAAGCTCTTGAGGGAGACGTCTACACCCAAAGAGTTGGTCTACATCATGAAATATTGGTACCAGAACCAGAACAATAGTGTAAGATGGGCCGGTTCATACTCAGAGGAGTACAGGTTGGAATGCGGCGTGAGACAGGGTGGGTTGACGTCTCCGCGGCTTTTCAATCTGTACGTCAACAACCTGATCGAGGAGCTCAGCAGAGCTGGCATTGGGTGCTCAGTTGGTGGCAAAATAATGAATAATATAAGCTACGCTGATGACATGGCTCTGCTGAGCCCGTCGATCGGAGCCCTCGAGATATTGATTGGAATTTGTGAGGGGTACGCGGAGACCCACGGTCTCAGATACAACTCCAAGAAAAGTGAGCTTCTCGTGTTTAAGGCGGGCTCAAAAAAACCGAAGTACATACCACCACTAAAACTTGGAGGCACTGAGTTAAAAAATGTCACTCAGTTCATGTATCTGGGGCACTGGGTCACCGAGGACCTATCTGACGACCTTGATGTGGAGCGGGAGCGTAGGGCATTGGCGGTGAGAAGCAACATGTTGACTCGCAGGTTTGCACGTTGTACGAAGACCGTCAAAATAACTCTATTTAGGGCATTTTGTCAGTCTTTTTATTCGTGCAGCCTGTGGGTCAAGTGTACGCAGAGATCTCTCAATGCCTTACGCATTCAGTATAATAACGGGTTCAGAATGTTGTTGGGGTTGCCTCGATTTTGCAGTGCGTCGGGGATGTTTGCCGAAGCGCGCGTGGATGGCTTCCAAGCCATAATGCGCAAGAGAGTGGCCTCCCTGATGCGCCGTGTTAGGGAAAGCCCCAGCAGCCTTCTGAACACTGTTATAGACAATTTACAGTGTCCAATAGTGCGCAAATGGAACTCTATGCACATGGACCATAGAGGTGCTGTTGGGCAAATTTAGTTAAGTATTTTAAGAAGTAGTTTAATTTAATTTAATTTATTGTATTAGGTATTTATATAAGTAATGTAATTATTAAAATGTATGGATCTTGTTATCCGAAATAAATATATTAAATAAAAAAAAAAAAATCATTTCGAATATCACTATTGCCCAAAATTATGGAAATAAGCTGTTGTGGCAATAAAAAAACTGTGATATTTGTGCGGCCTTCGAAGAGTAACGTTTGCAGGTGACTGTACATGCCTACTTACTTACCGCCTTATTCATAAACGTTTACTAAAGTTGACAAGCCGATAATAATCGTTTGTCCCTTTCCGACGTATTAGTATGATGGCAAGGGACCAATGATTATTATCGGCTTGTTAACTTTAGTAAACGTTTATGAATAAGGGGGTTAGACATTGTTATGATGGCTGGGCTTCAGTAGACGAGGCTGTTTGCTCGTCGTGTGTACACTGCCGTGTTTGGGGATTCTCGGAATAAACTATGACATCTTCATAAGACTGCAAGAAATACATTAGTGTAAATCTCGATAGCAAATGTTCTGTGTTCATCATCCTTAATGAGAAAATCAATTACAGATTGACATTATTTCTGGCTACCTGCCTATGTTATTGTTTTCAAATTGTCCGATCTGATATGGAATGCCAAATACGACTACAAAGATGAAAATAATGAATAAGTGCCTTTTTATATTTTTTATAGATGTTTTTCTCCAAAGGTTATTCAACATCCGACATCGAATCGGACAAGCTAGAAACGCTCTAACACTTAACAACTTTAATTATGGGACCAACCCCGAAATCGGAAATAGTTGTTGTATAGAAAACTTAGACATATGATTTGCTGAAGTGATTGAAGCAGTTGATTTATTTAAAAAAATAACTGTAACCCTAAAAACAGAACAGACACAACTTTAGGAAACTTTATCAATAAGTTCTTACCTAAGTACCTACCTAATCTAAGAAGGTTGGTCATGATAGCAGGCTACTATCGCTGTGATTGATTCAAAAGATTATTAAATCATTAAAAAACTACGCATTTCGGTTATCGTAATTAATGGAGACGTTGTGCCCAATAAATCGGACGATTAACTAAAAACCATACACTTGATTATGACGACTGTTTGTAATATAAAAGCTGTTATTGATAGTAATCTAAAAGATTAAGATCTCACTATAGACTGCTTAGTATCGATTTCTGATCATTCATCAATTTAACAATTACAAAAGCGATTGAAGTTCACTTAAAAAATGTAACCGGTCTTATGAGAACTAGACTTCATTATAAAAAAAAAAAACTAGCGCCTATTGTGACCCTGTTGTTGGCTGAGCTCACAATGCAAACCGTTTAAAATTAGGTCACAAAAAGGGCAATTTGAATAACGCTCAACGTACAATTTTCAAATTGCCGGCAATCCTGAAATAAAAATAATAGTTGAATCATTTAAACATCAACAAATGTGTAAATAGTTATATTTTCATAAAATATAGGGCAAACTATATGATATATTACATATTCCAGTGTTGCCTCTGTACCTATTTTATAACAGAAAGTAAGAGAAACCGGTTTTGACACTTTATACTTTTAGAAATGCCTCATCAGTTTTTTATACCACTGTGAATGATTAAAAATGTGCGCTACACCGTTTTTATGTTTGTCGGTTTGTTACGTGTTCTATTAGCAGTGGTCCACCAAGTGTAATGCAAACAAAGATTACTTTGAAGTCGCGGTTACTAACATAGTTATACGTCGTACCTTTGAAATCGAAGGTTTTGTTGCGACGCCCTAATTCGCTTATTTTGATTATTATTGGTTTGTTTTTATTGTTAAAGTTTGTGTTGCTATAAAAATGTACTTAAAAGTTAATCTATATTGATTGATTTTTCTCTTAATAATTTTATACGACGACGTCTCAAGTTCATCCATGCAAGGCCTTGATCAACTCACACATCGTCTCTAACAAGTATTTCGAGAGTAACTAATCTAAATAGATTAAATATTTCCTTATTTACCTTATCATTTATCACGTTGAAATCGAAATGCGTACCGTCTGTGGTTTCTTTGGATATGTTCTTAACTTTGGCCTTGGGAATTACTTTTCTCACTTCGTTTTTAGTTTAAGTAAATAATACAGCACTGGCTTGCGCAACATCTTTAGTAGGATTATGGTTTTATATATTATATATTCTTCTTTGTAAAGGTGATATCACACCGGTGATATTTCTGTTTTTTTATGTTATACCTTATTTCTGATCACCAAAGTGTTTAATAGAGGGCGCTTTTGTCTCAGTTTCTCGTATCATGACATTATCTGTAGTAAATTTATATGAACGTCAAGTTAGAACGCGCTATTTGTGTTTCTATTCTCAGTTGAAATGCTACTTGAAACACAATACCGAATGAACTCACGAGAAAATATTTAGGAAAAGGCTTCTTTTTTCTTTTCTTTTGACAAAAGCTGTAAAAAATAATATTTATTAATGCTGGAATCCAAATCTTGTTACTGATTGTAAAATTGTCGAAAATGAAATAAGACGAATGATAAATGACAGAAAGGTTGCCACGTGGCAACAAAATATTTACTTTAAAGTGATTGCATAAATTCCAGAGATATGACGAATAATGACGTACCTACATTGGATAAATAGATTAAGTTGTGCCATAATAATCGCAATGTAATAAACAATGATATCGTAATAGACAATGAATCACGTTTTACATTATCTATGACAGGGTTCCTCCTGAAAATAATGGCCAAGAACTGGTACCTAATACATAAGTAATGTTATAAAAAATGACTAATCATAAGACGGTCAAACACAATTATCTAAAAAGCCAAAAACAAACGAATGACGTATTAAAAGTAACACAAAACTAGAAAAAATTTTAACAGCAAGAATCCCAAAGCTGACGTTACCTAAATATTTGATATTTGAAATGGTGTTGATAGCGTTATCATCACATCGGGGCCGCGTCGCCATGTATCATCATTCATCATCCGTGATCTCGACGTGATTGCAGACATCTACGATTTTGATAACGTCTGTTACTACGTCGTCTTTTCTACCTTACGCAAGAACTTATGTAACGTCATATTTATTGTCATTCCTATTTAGATCTTCACCATTTACAGTTCCATCTTTAGCCACGTCACAAATCAGAACACATACACGTGTCACATCAATAACTGTTATCTCTTAATTAAAAGCTTAAAACGTCACGACTGCATCAATCATATCATAATCTATTATGTCTTGAAATTACTTAATAACTTTATCATTACCTTTTTCCTTAGCGTGTCATCGAAATCAAACAGTATTATACCAGTGATCAGTGAGTGTGATTTACAAGTGTTATGAACATGTGTGTGCGAAGACTGTGAATTTGTGAAAATGATAGTGAGGTAGCAGGACGCCCCCTGGCGGATCGTCGGAAACATTCCACTTTTAAAAATAGTTACCCAGGGCCCGGAGCAGCGCAGAGACCTCTGCAAAATGACCAAGGGCCCTAGGAAAGTCAAGCTAGTCATTGTAGTCAACAATAAGAAAGAGTGAGTATACATATTTTTATTTTCTTTATAGTTTGTATGGCGGGACGACTATGACGCCTTCCTTAACAACTGGCCGGAGGAAACGCTAAATCGGGAGTCATGGAGAATCAGGGGAGAGGCCTTTGCCCAGCAGTGGGACACACAAATAGGCTATTAAAAAAAAATAGTTTGTAAGAATCTTAAAGAGGGTCGTTATTTTTAAAGTGACATTCCATTTCCAACTGCAGCTGCAATACTGTTCATTTTCTATGGAAATTGACAATGACAGCGACGCGTTTCCATAGTAAAATGAACAGTATTGCAGCTGCAGTTGGAAATGGAATGTCACTCTTAATTAACATTAAAAGCGAAAAAGAAAAATGAATTATTTTCTTCCTTTCTGCTGTTTATAAAGACAATATCTATGTTTCTTTATTATATTTATATACGAGACCAGGTAAACTTTTTGTCTTGGGTAGTGGAGAGAAAAAGTTCACCTACTCGTAATATTCCTTAGCTCAACTAAATTGTCAGATCATTTTTTCCATGTATAGTTTATTTTTTCTATGTCCTTTGCCTTTATATGTAACGTTTCTTAATTGTTGCATTAATGCTGAGATAATTATACCTAGCGATGTAATATTGCTTTCTGTATATGTTCACATTCTAATTATGTACTCGTTACTTATTATTACTCGTTTATTCAGAGCCCACTGTATCCCACTGCTGGGCAAAGGCCTCCCCCCTCTTCCTCCACTCGTCTCTATTTAGTGCAATATCTGGCCAGTCTCTCAAGGAGTCCAAGTTATCCCGCCATCGCCGACGAGGCCTCGTCGTCAGTACTCGTTACTTACTTGCATTGTAATAGTTCAGTTAAAGTGCATAATTTTGTAGATATTAACGATTTTATTGTACGCGTTAACTTGACTAATCGTCACGGAGAGGGGACACTTAAAGAAAACAAGGTCAGACTGATTGATTACTGGAAAAACGGAAGATTTTACGATACAAATGAAGTAAATGATCCAATACGGATATGATGGTTGAAATTTTGTGACCTATTATGCGTCTACCAGGTTGTTAGGGTTCCGCACCCAAAGGGTAAAAACAGGACCCCTCTATTACGAAGATTTCACTGTACATCAGTATATCCGTCTTTCTGTCATCAGGCTGTATCTCATGAACCATGATAGCTAAACAGTTGACATTTTCAAAGATGATGTAGGTATTTCTGTTGCCGCTATAACACCAAACAGTAAAAAGTACGGAACCGTCGGTGGGCGAGTCTGACTCGCACTTGTCCGGTTATTTTTATTTGTCACCGAGCCTAAAGTTATTATCAGTTGAAATAATTAATTAACCTCAGTGATAAGTAGTGATACCTATAATTAATTAGACGTAATTGTGTCACTACTAATTATGATTGTCGTGTCGGTTTTTCCTCCGCGACGGAAGTCAAACGAAAAACTAATTAATCGTTGATTTAATTTAGAATCTTACCGTTTAGGAAATATTTCTTTAAAAGCTATTAAGTAAATATTGCGTCAGAGTAGGTGAATCCTCATGTTTATAAATCGGTAAATATTAATCGTCAAAATAATTAGCTTTTGAACGCGAACTGTAAAAATATACAGGGTGTAATCGTTAAGTGTAGCCAGGCTATAATTCCGTAAATATAACAGATATCAGAAAACTTCAAATTGATATCGAAAGTGCATTACCCAATGAGTAAAATTACATTAATAACTTTTTTTAAATAAAAGCAGAAATATCCCAAACATTAACTTCAAACACTCCCATACATTTAGTACGACGACTCACCCCTCAAAGAAAGTCGGTGTCGTAAAAGACAAAACTGCTTGAGATTTATTATTTGCGATAAGTAATAAAATAATGAAACTACCGTTTATGAAATAATATATCTAACATTTATTTTTTAAGGAAGTACATTTTTTGTTTACAGTAGTTTCTCGAAATGACACCCTTCTTGTGCGATACATTGACTGGCCCTCTTAAATATTTCTAAATGAACTTTGAGACCAGAGCAGAGACCACGCATTTCTAAGATGTCCCCTGACATTTATTTATTTATTATTTAAAATCCCGCGATATTTTCCGCCCAGTACCTTATCTGATGGTGACATAATTTTGCAGCATGTGCATGATTAGCATGTTCATCGCTGACGGTCTTGAGTCCATCCGGTGCGCGAGGCTACGTAATCATTAGCGCTCATGCTAGGCCTGATTGATACGCGATTATACCATAAAGCTGTCATGTTGCTCTTTACCTACAATACCTTACTTTATAATAGCAGAGGGTAGATAAGTTTTCTGCCAACAAACTGCTATGATTTAATGAAACATAGTAAAATAACTCCTTTGTTTAAATCTGGTAGCAGCTCTGACCCCACTAACTTTAGACCGATATCTGTGCTACCAACATTCAGCAAGATTTTTGAAAAATTAGTTCTTTCACAATTAGTACGACATTTTAACGGCAATAATTTAATGCATAATAAGCAGTTTGGTTTCACACGGGGTCGCTCAACAACCGATGCTGGTGTTGAGCTAATTAAGCATATTTTCGATGCCTGGGAGGAGTCACGAGATGCTTTAGGTGTCTTCTGTGATTTGTCTAAGGCGTTCGACTGCGTTTGTCATGAAACATTGATCAGGAAACTACACTATTATGGAGTTAGAGGATCGGCACTGAATTTACTTAATTCCTACTTAAATGGTAGAATACAAAGGGTCGATGTGAGTGGACAGCGATCACCGGGGTCATTGGTCTCTATGGGTGTACCACAGGGGTCAATATTGGGGCCTTTCCTGTTCCTTATCTACATAAATGACTTGCCATTCCTTGTAAAGACCCACCATGACATAGTATTGTTTGCAGACGATACCTCACTTATTTTCAAAGTCAAACGACAGCAACAAGCGTACAATGATGTAAACGATGCTATTTCAAAGGTAGTAAATTGGTTCAATGTTAATAATTTATTGTTAAATGAGAAAAAGACTAAATGTATTCAGTTTGTCACTAGTAGTAACGTAAGGCATGTGCAAACAAGTGTCATTGTGAAGGATGAGGAATTGGAATTAGTTGATAGTACAGTTTTTCTTGGTATAACTTTAGATTCTAAACTTCAGTGGGGTCCCCATATTGCTACTCTTTCGAGTAGACAGAGTTCTGCAGCTTTTGCAGTGAGCAAAATCCGTCAGTTAACTGATGTGAAAACAGCTCGATTAGTATATTTTAGTTACTTCCATAGCATTATGGCATATGGTATTTTACTGTGGGGCGGTGCTTCAGAGATAAATACCATTTTTGTTCTGCAGAAGCGGGCTATTCGAGCAATATATAAATTGAACCATAGAGACTCACTTAGAGATAAATTCAAGGAAATTGACATAATGACAGTGCACTGTCAATATATTTATGAGAATATTCTGTATGTACATAAAAATATTGTTAATTTTAGGAAAAATTGTGAGATTCATAATATTAATACTATAAATAAACATAAGCTCGCAGTGCCCTTCACACGGCTCCATAAAATTAAAAAATCATTCATGGGTAATTGTGTAAGATTTTATAATAAACTTCCAAACCATATTACTGAATTATCAATTAATAAATTTAAAAATTATGTAAAGCGTAAACTTATTTCTAAAGCTTATTATACCACACAAGACTACATGAGTGATAAAACAACGTGGGATTAATGGTGACTCGAAATAGATAATTCAATGTATGTACTTCTTTGTTAAGTTTTATTGACATTTGTTATTGACATTTAGATTTTATTCTAGAAACATTCTAGACTAGTATTTTTATACAATTTTTTTTTTATGTTTGACGATCTTTTTGTGAAATTCTTAGTATTAAATTTGATCTGTATAATAATCCAATATTACTATGGAATAATATTAACTTCAATAAATTGCTCTGATAATTAGCTTAAGATAATATATTATTATGTAAAACGTTCATAAGTGCTTGTTACTAGGCCTACATGAATAAAGTATTTTTGACTTTTGACTTTGACTTTGACTATGCAGTTTGGCAAATAAGTAATAGTAATGAATGTAACTTCTGTTTTTAATAATAATGTTTTTGACGACCAGTCTGGCCCTGTGACCCTGCCTGTGAAGCCGATGGTCCTGGGTTCGAATTCCAGTAAGGGCATTTATTTGTGTGGTGACACAGATATTTGTTCCTAAGTCATGGTTGTTTTCTATGTATTTAAGTACATATTTATATATTATATATATCGTTGTCTGAGTACCCACAACACAAGCCTTCTTGAGCTTAGTCAATCTGTGTAAGAATGTCCTATAATATTTATTTATTTATAATTATGTAAATAAAAAAGTTATTTACTGATAGGAGGAGGTGGCACATGAATAATGCTCTGTCTCTAATAAATCTGGCACAGACAAGTCAATACACATTGAAAAGGGTTTCATAAAAGATTAAGTTTACCAGTACAACCCCCACTCTTATTTAATAATATGATTCCCTGATTCCGCTACCCAAAGATTGTTTATTTAGTTAATTATTTATAGAAAACCTATTTTTTTAAGTATCTTAAAGAAACACTGTCGTGTTATGTTATAATTTGGCGGCGGCTAAATTGAGAACGGCCATTGATTAGTTCCCAAGGAGATGTTGCTGTAAACTCTAAATTGGCCCCGAGCACATTCTGATGAACGTTGAGTAATGTCCAAAATATACAGGGTAGACTATCATAATGGCTGAAAATGGAAAATAAGAAAAAGTTGGTTAAGCTCCAAGCTTGCTGTAGGTATATTTATTTGTAAAACCTTTATATTAATCTACTACAGGTGTATAAATTATTTCACAACGCATACTACAATCAGCATGAATGGCAGTCTTATGAATGGACGCATTATATGCAAATCTGTTATCGCATAATCGCCTTAATTGTCTGCGGTAATAGGCAGAAGATCGCCTGCATCCGCCCCGGAGGTGTCTTAGATTGTCCTTTAATTAACGCACTGTGTAAATATAAAAAAAAAATACGGTTGTAGTTTGCTGTTGGATTTTGAATCTCATTGGAAAGAGAATTAAGTATATTTTAAGGAAACAGAATTGTTTTATCGCTTCCGAGATGTTTAAATTGATTATAACCCTTAATTAAAGGCAGTTAGTGTTGAGGTCAATGTGGCTAAGACCGTCTATAAGGGAAGATTATCTACAAGCTCTTTAGTCGCTTTTAACTCTTGCGCTTGTATACCTACATGTATACTCCACTCCTAGAAGGTCGGTAGAGCAGAAGGGGTAAAACTCTTCGTTTCTGACTGTGAGCGTTCGATGTTAAGTATAGGTACAAATACGATGGTTCTTGCCTTTTGACGGTCTTCCTAGATATTCTATGTATATGCCGGTCTTCGCCACATTGACCACAGTGAAAAAAGAACTAGAAATATATAAAATTACCTAAACTGTTTTTTAATGTAATTATATTATGAAGTCTGAAGGCAAAATTGGTCTTAGGAACGTGTGTATAAAATTAAATTGTCAATTACTTGATGATAACGAAATCGTACTCCATCAAAGTTTTTTGTAAACATAAAATCTATTTAAAGCCTGAATTCGCCGTTATGAATATAATGTGATAAAATAACTGCGACCTTGAACGTAGACAATGCTACGATAATGTTTTATTGTTTAGTTATGAGTTATGAATGTTATGAGTGTCGAATTCGGGTAGCTCCTTTAATAACACCATCATTTTTTAGGCCGTCCGTTCCGTATGTAACTTTTAATAGTCACACGGATCCGCCGTAAAAAGGCGCTCCCATACAATCGAGGTTAAGCCCTCAAATGACATAGGTATTTAAATTAGGCATGAGCATTAAAATTTGGCATGATCATTTATACAGTATGTGACCATGGGGCTTTAATTCCAGGACTTGATTTTACTCGCTAAACTGAGCTACTTTTACTATGGGACCAACCCTAAAATCGGGGGAAAATTTTTGGCTTTTCCATAGAAAACGTCGACATCTGATCAGCCAAAATGTATGAAAAAGTAAAAAAAAATCGGGATTTCGGGGTTGGTGCCATAATAAAAGTAGCTCAGTTTAGCGAGTAGAATCGAGCCCTGGATTTAAAGCCCGATGGTCAGTAACACCCTGTATACATACCTCTTCTTTTTATTCCTCGCCTCCTATTTTATGCCTCGCGTTATCCCGGCATTATGCTCATGGGAGCCTGGGATCCTCTTGACAACTAATCACATGATTGGACGTAAGCACTAGTTTTTACGAAAGCAACTGCCATTTGACCTTCCAACCCGGAGGGGAAGCTAGGCCTTATTGGGATTAGTCCGGTTTCCTCACGATGTTTTCCTTCACCGAAAAGCGACTGGATATTTGCAAATGATATTTCGTATAAGTTCCGAAAAACTCATTGGTGCGAGATTGAAAGTCGCACGCTCTTACCGCTAAGGCCACCAGCTCAAGCTGAAACTGAAACGTTCGCGTCGCAAAAAAATATAATAAAGCATTTTTACCCACAACAGATGGCGTTAAACACAATCCTAATAACCATAAAAATTCAAAGTAACCAGACGTCCTACTGTGTCTAATTGCCTTATTAATATAATTAGCACCGTCACGTTTCCAAAGAAAAGATAATCTTCATAGTGCGTCAACGCGTGCTGAGAAAATATCCATGCATTCAATACAAATACTAAATGTATTAATAATAGATCTAATTACATGGAAATAAGGTAGAAATCTCGTTGATTACGACAGCAGATAAGTTGTAAGGAGTAAAGCTCCATTCAATGTAACAGACAGCCTTGTGACGTCACGACGGTAGCGACATCTATTGTCGAGATTGCGTGTGAAGTTTTTCATGTAAAGATGACGTTGTTACACGTGCATGCATGCTAATACTTGGTGTTGTTCAGATACGGTTTTAATCGGACATTACTAGATTGTTTTGTGATATATTGTTTTTTTTGTTCGACGAATT